>NC_087290.1:6990109-7303204 GCF_015220805.1 Pogoniulus pusillus
GATGAGAGTAGGGTAAAGGGGCAGAATCCCCTTCCTTGCCCTGCTGGCCACACTTCTCTTGCAGCAGCCCAGGACTATGTGTTAGTCCTGTACAGGCAGGACTACCTAGAAATAAGAGCTAGATTTCTTGTTGATCTGAATATCTGCCTCCCCTCCCCATGTTGTTGTTCTGGGTCTAGAGGAAGCTACATCTCCACTGTGCTTGCAAATCTTCTCTTGGCTTTGGTCCTCTCCCCTCTATCTTTCTGAAGTACACAAAATGACATGTTGTCTTTCCATTCTGAACACTAAAGGGAGGAGATGAGAGTGATGAAGAGCTGGATGACGAGGCTATGATGGCTCTTGACAAGAACATCTCAGCCCTTTTTGCAGAGCAGCAGAAGCGGATCCAGGCGAAGAAGGATGAGAAAGAGAAGATGCGGAAAGAGAAGATCCTGCGGAGGGATTTCAAGATCAAGGTGGGAGAGGAGGGCATGGTGTGAAGGCTTCTGGCTTACTAACATGGTAGTTGTTGCCTACTGCATGCCACAAGCTACTGTGTAAACAATTGCACATTCATATGTGTGATAGGCTCCTGGAGGTCAGGACTGGATCGCTCTGGCTTTATGCAGGGTTGTGGTCAGTAACTGGGGGCTGCACATGCCTGCTTAGAAGCAAAAACCAGCATTGTGCTATCTCAAAAGGAAATTCTGGCTTACATTGACTGGAAGCTGAAATAGTTCAGTTGATGAGCTCCTTCCCCACAGCTACCAAAGGCAGTGCCTGTCTGTAAAGTGGACAAGCTGGATGTGCCTTAGTGTGACCTGCGTAAAGCCCCTCTGGTGATTTTGCAGTGTAAGGTGAGGGGTTTTGGCTTGTTACACTAACTAAATCAGGAGAGTTATGGCCAACACCCCCTGCTTATTCGTGACTGTAATACTGACTTCAGGCCACCTGGTGTCAGCATGGACTGCCCAGGACAATCCAGGACCCGGGGACAGGTGCAGTTGTACACTTAGGAGAAATCTGGTGTCAGATGAGGCAAAGTGAAGGCTGAAAGGTGTAACATTCCATTGACTCTACTGTGTTGTCACTCTCATGCTGTGCTAGAAGAGGCTGACTTTATGCTAATGCACTGTCTGGAAGCCAAAAGGGTCTTGCAGAGGTGAGAGCTATCAGTCAGTGATGCTGATAGATATGTGTCAAGCTATAGTGACTGCAGGTCTGGCCAGGTGACATTGATTCTCTTCACTGCTGTTTCTGAATGGTGTCACTGCACAAAATAGGCTGAAGGCTGTAGAGAGCCTCTAAACTTCAGTTTGAAACTTCTAATTTTCAGTTTCTCATGCCCTAGCAGTACAAACGATAGCAGAAGGTGTGCAAATCTCAGCTGCAAATCCTGATGTGTAGCCCACTCCAGTCTGAAGGAGCTGCTCTGGATAGATCCATCATGTTTTTCTGTCCCCGTCAGTTCTCATGTCAGTGACTCTGTGTTTGCAGGTGCTGGATCTGATCGAAGTGTTTCTGGCTAAGCAGTCAGAGAACCCTTTGGTGTTTGATGTCATTGAGCCCCTGCTTCGGGTGATTGAACATTGCATGACCTCAGACTCTGACAAGCAGGAGGTTGACTTCCTTCAGAAAACAGCCAACATCTTCATGTAAGTGTCTTTAGTCCTCTGATGGACACTGGTGGTGGTGTTGAATCCAACAAGTTAATGTTTCTGAGACTGAAGACAATTGCTGTGCTTGTAAATGATGTAGAATTAGGTAACCAGCACCAGACAGGTACACAGTGCAGGAAAGAGATTAGGATCTGGGGATTTTAGTCTAAGGGACTTCAAGTGTCAGACCTGTCTGCAAGTGGAAACCTTAAGAACAAACACTGGCACTGCATGGTGCCGTGTCACAGACCTCTGAGTTAGACTATCTCACAGCTCCCTAGGCTTACAGAGTTGATGCTGTGACTGAAACAAAACTGCCAACAAGTTATTACTGAGACAGGCAGGGTGAAAATGATCTCTCTTCACAGCCAGAAGTGAGGCATGATCCAAACGAGACGCAGACTTAGCGAGTGGTGTTTGTCATGGTGCCTTCTCTGCACACCACTTCCTGACATCCTCAGCACTGCTCTAAAGCATTTTCCCTGCTGCTCTCTACCCCTTGCTGAGAAGCAGTTCTGCAGCAGCAAGGTTTCAGGCAGCCAGGCCCCTGTGTGGGAGCTGTGGAGGAAAGTTGACTGATTCCTGAGCAGGTGCTTGAAGGCCAAGAGCAGTCAGGCTGCTCTAGCCACAGCAGTGACTGCCTCTTCTGCTGCCTGCAGCTGGCACCATTTTTATGTGTTGCCTTGAGCCCAGTGACGAGGGTTCATAGCAATCCATTTCCCACAGCTCTTTCTGTAGGTAATGGCTTTGCTTTGGGGTTGTTTTTAATGCTCTTTAGGAACTCCTTGTGCCGACCTAAGCAGTACTGCAGGAAAGTGGATGCCCTGCAAGAAGATCTGCATGCCTTTGTGGAGAGGCTTGTGGAGAAAGCCTGGAAGCTCACTGACACCTCAGTGGCTCTCTATTATTTCAGGTGAGTGTTTGAAAAGGACCTGT
The DNA here is from genome assembly GCF_015220805.1 of Pogoniulus pusillus. Lineage (NCBI taxonomy): Eukaryota > Metazoa > Chordata > Aves > Piciformes > Lybiidae > Pogoniulus > Pogoniulus pusillus. The sequence goes on from NC_087290.1 coordinate 6,992,686, forward strand.
TCTAGTGGGAGGTGTCCCTGCCTGTGGCAGGGGGTTGAAAGTAGATGATCTTTGAGGTCCTTTCCAACCTAAACCATTCTGTGCTCTCTGCTGGGTGTTATGGGCTGGTCTGGAAATAAAGCAGACTGCATGTTGCATGCTCAGAGAAACAAGAGGTTGGGTGAAGGTGAGGTGGCAGCATCTGTATCTTACAGAAAGACTAGATGGTCAGCCTGGCAGTCTGAAGCATTTTCAAACTGATGTCCATTTTTTGGTGATAGTCATCTATGTGCTCTGTGAAACAGAAGTGGTCTGGTACAGTTTTGCTGCTGGCAGTGGGAGGTGCTTGCTTGAAGAGTAACGAGTTGTGTGTGATTCAGTGTGGGGGTGAGTGTAACTGGCAGTCAGTCTGCAGTGATTGTTCTCTAAATACAGTGGTTTGCAGTCTCCATGATAGCACAGTGAGGATAATAATGATGAGTCCCAAATGTACTTGTTTCCCTCCTTTGCTGCTGAGTGTAGGTGAATTAGGACAAGCTGTATGCGTTAGGAGGCATGAGCAATCTGGCTGTTTCCTGGTGTAAATGGGAGTGCCACTTACCAGGAGGCTCTCTTGTGACTTGAAGGCAGTTTCAGGACTTTCATACTCCACCTGACATTTCTCATCACAGCTGTGCATGTAGTGGGTACCACGTTGCACAGTCAAGCCAGTGCCATTGGGCTCTGTGTCACATCTGGCTCGTGGCTGTGCAGGATCTGTGGTACTTCCCTGGCAGCACAGAGCTGGCTGTGTGTGTCATGTGGCTCCTTGGCAGCTTCCTGGCTGTGGCAGTCCTGATTGGAGCCATGTCCAGTTCATAGCACAAAAAGCATCAGGCTGGCTGTGTGCTCCCTCAGCTGATGTGCCCAAGTTCTCCAGACACAGCATCCTGGGCTGAGAGGGCCATGCTACAGCCCTGGCTGAGCTGTGCAGACTCGAAAGTCTTGGGCAAATGCAGAAGTCCTCAAGCAGTGCTAATAAAAAACAAGAGCTTGGGGAGACCAGGAGGAGATCAGCCATTCCCAGGAGTGGGGATGGCTCACTGCAGTGACAGGTAATGAAATGTGTCCTCCTATTTATTTGTCATTAGGTCTGGCAAGAGAGGGTTAGCCAGAGAGGAGCCTTTCTAAACTCTTTAACCCACTCATAATACAGAAGCAGCTTCCTACATTGCTTGGTCTTTGTCTACAGGTGGCTTTGCAGTGGAACTGTGACACTGTGGTAACTGCTATCTCCCCCCCTTTTTCTTTTTTAGTGCCTCATTATACCTGCTCAGAGTGTTGAAAGGGAACACATCTGATAAGTCATCATCTCCTCCCCCTCTGCCGGGGAAACAGAACAACTCCATCCCTCAGGCTTGCCAGGTGAGGCAGAAGGCTGCTCTTGAGGTACCTTTTTTCCCCACTAAAGCTGCATAAGCCCATTTCGTTCTGTGGTCCTTGCAGTTTCCTCGCTGCTGCTGCAGTGTCTGCATGCCCACAGCCACCAGGGGCTGCTGATGTACAGTGGATCCAGGTTAAGTGCCAAAGAAGTCTGCTGTATGTTTATGCTGCTCCTCTGGCTGGGTTGCTCCTGCTTCCTTTAATCTCTTGGCAGTCAGTTTTGAGTTCTTTTCTCAGGGAGGGTGCTGAGGAGCAGGGAGGCATAAGGACAGTGGTGGATGAGAATGAACTCCTATCTTTCTGATGCTTGGGCTGAGTTATCTCAGGATGAAAAGAGTGTGGAGCAGCCCTTGTTTCAGCAGTGGTTGTTTGCAGGGAGGCTGTCTGGTTGTGCTATGGGTGTCTGTTACTCAGGGAGCCTTTCTGTCTGCTTCACTTTCACCTACTGTCTGCTGAATTTCACAGGTCTCTGAATTTGGTGACCCTGTGTATTGGGCAGCCCAGTCCAGCCACCTCCACCTGAAACCTGACAAGATGCATTTCACCTAATACTTGCCTCTGAACCTCTTAGGTTGTGTGCAGGAATTAGTGCCTTAACACTGTTGACATCTTGTGTTGGAGGAAAATAAACAGGACTAGGTCATGACAAAAGAGGGCCTGGAAATGACAAACACTGAGATGTTATTAGTGGCTGAAAAGATAGTCAGTGCTTCTGAGGCTTAGTGAGAGACCAAGAGTGTGCATCCAAACAGCTCATGCTCTGTGCTGAGCCTTCTTGGAAAGAAACCCAGAGATCTGTGGGCAATATAAACAGCATATTTCACACTGAGGATAGAATGAGACATGTTTTCACAGCACACTTGCTCTTCCTTGTCCTTCACAGGGAAGGCTGTTGGTCCTGCAGGAACAGAGCTGTGGTCTTGATCAGCCAAGGACACAGCCAGCAGCTGAAATGAGTTCTGGTTTGAGGGCAGTGGCACAGTTCAGTTTGTGAGACGCTGCCTGCACTGCCATTGTGGTGAGGTTGGGAAGGATTTGCCATGGGGAACCAGAGACAAAGGCATTTCAGTGAGCAGGGTTTTGTGAGCAGAACCTGGAGTTACCTTTTCATTGAGCAGCAAAGTGCAGCTAGAGCAGACCCTGCGAGGCAGTAGCCACATTTATGGCAAAGCCTTGGCACTACAGAAGAAGTTTTTTGCAGTGAGCATCTGTAAAAACAGGAGGAGGAATCCATTTGCCATACCTATCTGCTGGGAAAAAGAAGTGCTGAGTACAGACACTTGGCTAGGAAACTGAGGCCATACATTTCAAGGTCCAGCTTCCCTGTTCCACTCCAGCCTTTCTTCAGGTGAAGCAGCACTGGGAGTTTGGCCTGAGAATGGGACACAACATTAACATGACTTTAACTTGCTGTGGGGCCATGGGGGAAAAAAAGTCTTGAGCAGAGGTGTGCAAAAGGCTCATCCACTATTGTGAAGATCGCAGCTTTGATCTTCTGGGTCTTCATTTTTGTTGCTCCTGGAGAGCTGTGCTTCCCTGGCAGTGTGAGAACAGTCGGGAAAGTTGGGATGTGATGCTTCAGGCTTTGCTTTTTGTTGCTCCTCTGTTGTTAGTTGAGATGCATGAACTAACTGATTTATGGCCTGCTGAGGTCTCAGCTGGTTGCTGCAAGTCTGGGTTTCCTGCTCCCCACAGAGGTGGATATTAGAGCATTTACACCATTCAGGGATTGCTGGATCACTGATCAGAGCTAGGGTGTGTCTGCTGGGTACCTGGAAATCCTGGACATAGCTGCTGAGTGTGGGTAGGTGTAAATACCTACATACACTAATACCTACAGATTCAGGTATCTCTGCACCTGAGAACAGCCTGTGCACAGCACAGCTGCTGTGGGATGGTTTTTGAGGTCTCGTAAATCTTATGAGGAGCTGGGGATGGTTAGTTTGAAAAAGAGGAGGCTGAGGGGAGACCTCATTGCTGTTTACAACTACCTGAAGGGACATTGTGGAGAGGCTGCTGCTGGGCTCTTCTCACAGGTAATTGGAGACAGAACAAGGGGGAATGGCCTCAAGCTGAGGCTGGGGAGGTTTAGATTGGACATTAGGAAAAAGTTTTTCATGCAGAGAGTGGTCAGGGACTGGAGTGAGCTGCCCAGGGAGGTGGTGGAGTCACCCACCCTGGATGTGTTGAAGGGTCGTTTGGATGTGGTGCTTCGGGATGTGGTTTAAGGTGAATCTTGTAGAGTAGGATTCTAGGTTGGACTTGGTGATCCTGAGGGGCTTTGCCAGCCTGGATGTTTCTGTGATTCTGTCTCTGTGAACCTCTTGTTTTAGGCACACCTGCCAGAAACCTTGCAGTGAGCCCCCACACTACACCACACTGCATGCAGTGTGTATAGTCTTACTAAAAAGCTGTTCTGCCCTTCACTGACAGGGTCACAAGCTGTTGGTACTTGAGAGAGCATGTTTCATAGAATCATAGAATCAACCAGGTTGGAAGAGACCTCCAAGATCATCCAGTCCAACCTAGCACCCAGCCCTAACCAATCAACTAGACCATGGCACTAAGTGCCTCAGCCAGGCTTTTCTTGAAGACCCCCAGGGACGGTGCCTCCACCACCTCCCTGGGCAGCCCATTCCAATGCCAATCACTCTCTCTGTGAAGAACTTCTTCCTAATATCCAGCCTATACCTACCCTGGCACAACTTGAGACTGTGTCCCCTTGTTCTATTGCTGGTTGCCTGGGAGAAGAGGCCACCCCCCACCTGGCTACAATGCCCCTTCAGGTAGTTGTAGACAGTAATAAGATCACCCCTGAGCCTCCTCTTCTCCAGGCTAAACAGGCCCAGCTCCCTCAACCTCTCCTCATAGGATTTGTGCTCCAGGCCCCTCACCAGCTTTGTTGCCCTTCTCTGGACATGTTCCAGCACCTCAACATCTTTCTTGAATTGAGGGGTCCAGAACTGGACACAGTACTCAAGGTGTGGCCTGACCAGTGCTGAGTACAGGGGCAGAATAACCTCCCCTGTCCTACTGGCCACACTGTTCCTGATGCAGCCTTGTTCCTTTGTGCTTCTGTGGTGTATCTCCTAGGCCTGTGTCATAGAAGATACCCAAGAACGAGCTGGAGAAATCTGTGTGCACTGATAGAAAAGAATTACTTCATTGCTAGTGATTCATCCTTGTGTTTCACTGGAAGTGTTTCTGTTCTGCTTTTCCCCTCTAGCTCCTGAGCACAGGGTGTTTGAATATGGAGAGGGTGACTGCGATATACCAGCGGGCACTGACACACTTCTTCACCAAGCGCAAGAGTGCCCTCACAGGGGCCATGTTCCATGATCTCTTCAGGCGCTTCCCGGTGAGTGGTGCTGACTGTGGCACACACTGTCTTCTGCTGGCTCCAAAGAGCAGCTGTAATTCTGAGGAAAACAGGGAGAGAGAAACCCCTCTGCCTTTGTTGTGGGCTTTTAAAAGTGCTGTAAGGTTTCCTGGGATCTTTGCCTGCTCAAGTCTCTTAACTCCGCGTGTTTTGGTAGCTGCGCTGCAGAAGGCCAGGAACTCATTTGTGGTTTGGATTGGGATGCTGGGTGAAGAATGCAGATGAACACAAAGCTGCTCTTTACAATATAGCCTAAGAAGAAGCAGGGTTTTTTTACCAGTATTCTAGACTGAGCAAAGTCTTCTGCACAGAGGCAGAAGGACCAATTTGTTTAAGCAGCCCTAATGTAGCGGCTGTCCAGCTGTGCCCTGGCTCAGTGTATCAGTTTCCTTCAAAGAGAGCTATGGAGCACTGAGTCTAACTGGAAGCTGACCTGCCAGCTGGATGCTCTGACAGTGTCTGAAGTGTTTGAGGTATTTCCTGCAAACTTGACCTATGCCTGAAGCTGCTCTCCACTATGAGGACAGGCAGTTTGAAAGAAATAGGCCTTGGGTCTGAATGTCATACAGTTCTTCAGGGCTTTCTAGGTCAGAGTGAGTAGAGACAGCTGCCAGAAGCCGTTTCTCAAGGGCTTCAGTGTTTTGGAGTTGGTGTCTGATGGGAGGGTGGGAGGAGACACATTCCTTGTGTCACTCAGTTTGGAAATATTTTGCCTATAAACATAGAAATTGGAGGATCTGACCAGAACAGAGGTCTGTCAGGCTTTGCTGACAATCACCTCACCTCTAGAAAGGTTGTTTAGATCAAGACTCATTGCAGTCTAACTCAACCTGTTCTCCTTTGCTTCTGGAACTGTTCCTCTGCACAAAGCAAGTGGCCTGCAGGAAGTGTCAGGCAGATGCAGATGCGAGTCAAGAGCCAGGCAGAGCGCAGGCAGTGAAATCTCTGCCTGATAATTCCAGTGTCAGAGTTTTGCTGCTGATTGCCTTCTGATCAAGATTTCACTCAGGGCTGGTGTGAGCAAAGCTGTTAATTTTCAAGTAAGCTGTGGCTGATCTCTAGGCACTTTTCTTTCTTTCTCTTGGCATTTCCTTCTGATTCAAGAAGCTGTGTAAAATACAGACTGTTTTGCTTGAAAAACAAACCTGTCTGTCAGCAAACCACTAATAAGTGACTGTGTCTGTCTTTGTTACAGATCATGTGTAAGCCATTAGTAGATACTCTTGTCAAGTCTATCACAGCGGCAACCAGGCAACATCAGCAGGTAAGAAAGAAAGCAAACAAGCAAAGCTGCATTAAACAATCGGTGAAGTCACTTAGTCACGGCAGCTCAGATGATGCTTAATGTGCTTATTGCTGCCTTTTGTGCTGCCCACTTTGGAGAAGTGGGCTTCCTGGAGGGAGAGCTTTTGTAAATGCTGCCTTGCTGCTTCAGGTGTGTGACTGAAGCTGTGGAATTCACAGTCACAGGGGTTCTTGAGTAGCATCTCCTTTGAAAACTGCCTGCAGCTTTCAGGGTTGAGGGGGTGCCTGCAGTCTTCTTCTCCTTGATGACTTCAGCTCCCTAAAAGGAGGTTGTAGTGAGGTGGGGCTTGGTCTCTTTTCCTTAGTATCGGGTGGAAGAACGAAAGGAAATGGCCTGACATTGTGCCAGGGGAGGTTCAGATTAGATACTGGGAGAAATCTCTTTACTGCTAGAGTGGTCAGGCACTGGAACAGGCTGCCCAGGGAGGCGGTGGAGTCACTATCCCTGGAGGTGATGAAGTAATGTGTGGCCATGGTACGCTGGGTCATGCTTTAATGGCTGTGGTGGTGTTAGGTTGATGGGTTGGGCTTGCTGACCTTAGAGGTCTTTTCCAACCAAGGCAGTTCTATGGTTCTATAACTTTCTGACTGCTGAGATGTTCCTCTGTATTCATGCAGCATGTTGTAATCCTTCCCTCCTCATGCTAACCCAAACTTAGTTGCTGGATGCTGCTCTGTGCCTTCCCAGCTGTCCTACATTTTCCAGACCATGTGCTTCTGTGCCTGGTTTAAAACCACCTGTACTGATTTTTGATGGTTGATTGCATGTGCCTGACTAACACAAAATTAGTGAAGCCTTATCAATAAAACATTGCAGGCTGAGTGCACAGCTCCCTGGACCTTCCCTGCAGCATGCACTGCAGTGGGGGTGCCTTCCTCACACTTAATAACCAGAGCCCCTTCAAGCCAGTAGTCCTGGGCCTCAAACTTTCCCACCCCCTAGCTGTAACAGGTATCTGTCTCCTGCAGAAGTACATCCTAGGCTGACCTTTTTCTGTTTCATAAGTAGCTGTTTGGAGGGAATGTAAAGTGCTAGGTAGGCATTTACAGTAGGGCTGCTTTACTTGTCAGAGTAAATTGCATTTCAAACTCTTTTACCCAACGAGAATGGTTTTGATTGGAAGAAGAACAAAAGAGAGAGGAGGTTAAGCTGTGAGTAACATCAGAAGATAGCAATAAGGATGTGTTACCCAAATAACAAACAAAATGATTGTAAGGCACATACTTGATCCTGTCCTCAAGAGACAAAACAGCATCCCCAGCAGACAGCTTCATTATGTGGGCGTCTTTGCTTTCCCACAGGGAACAGCATTGTCCTTCTTTCAGTTGTCTACTCAGGCTTTGTTTATCTGTGGGTGGGAGGAGCAGGGGAGGATGTGCAGTGCATTGTGTGTGGGAGACTGGATAGAGGACATGGGTATACTACTGTTTAAACAAGGGCAGCACGGAGAGTAAGCTGAGTGAAGCCTGTGGAGGTTGGAATCACAGCTTTACTGCTTTTGCACACTGCTTCCTTCTCAGGAATTCTGCCTTTCCCTCATCAAATGTCCAATTTGTCAAGTTTTCAATTTTTCCTGCTGATTCAGAATGCAAATGTGCTTTGGTGCTATCCTAGGGGGTAACGTGGGGAGCAAGCCAAAAGGGTGTATGTGGCAAAGTGATGCTGTGGCTGGCTAAAGCAGTGGGATAACCTCTCTAGAGTCTCTGCAGCTCCTGAAAGTTCCTGGGGACTGAGGTAGAGGAGCTCAGCTACCACAAGGGCTGTCCTAACTCAAAACTTTCAAGGCACCAAAGGTGTCTTGATACTCTGGGCAGCCTTGATGGTCAAGAGATAAGTGGGGTAGCTTTCCATTTTCAGCCCTTGAATGCTGGATTATAATCACCAAACTAGCTTAGTCCTAGAGACATGAGGCTTAATTCTCCTGCTAGCACTGCTGTTATTAATGCTGATTGTTCTGGCTGTGCCTGGTGCCTCTGTATGAACAGCTAATCCCACTGTGAGCTTTGTCTTCTTGGCTCTGTACATCCCTTTGACAGGGCAGCCCTAAGGCTGTGCTGGGTGTTGAGAGCTGCATGGGAAGGTGGAGGCTCACAGCTCTGCCCAGGTGTCTCATGGAATCATAGAGTGGTTTAGGCTGGAAGGGACCTCAAAGACCATTCAGTTCCAAGCCCCTGACATAGGCACATTTTCCTGGCTGCTCAGTGTATGGCAAAGCTGTGATACTGTGTTCAGAAAAGGGTGACAAAGCTGATGAGAGGCCTGGAGCACAGCCCTGTGAGGAAAGGCTGAGGGAGCTGGGGGTGTGCAGCCTGCAGAAGAGGAGGCTCAGGGCAGAGCTCATTGCTGGCTACAACTACCTGAAGGGAGGCTGTAGCCAGGTGGGGTTGGGCTCTTCTGCCAGGCAACCAGCAACAGAACAAGGGGACACAGTCTCAAGTTGTGCCAGGGGAGGTCTAGGCTGGATGTTAGGAGGAAGTTGTTGGCAGAGAGAGTGACTGGCATTGGAATGGGCTGCCCAGGGAGTCACTGTGCCTGGAGGTGTTGAAGCAAAGCCTGGCTGAGGCACTTAGTGCCATGGTCTAGTTGACTGGCTAGGGCTGGGTGCTAGGTTGAACTGGATGAGCTTGGAGCTGTCTTCCAACCTGGTTGATTCTGTGATTCTATGAATATGTATGTGCAGTGTTGTTCCTGTCCTTCTGTTGCAGTCTGCTGCAGATCTGTTAATCTCCATTTCTGGGCAGCTCACCTTCCCCTGGCTCATAGACTTATTTTTCCCCCTTTTGCTATGGTAAAAATAACTTTGATCAGTTCCTGGTCTTGTTCAGAGCACAAAGATAGTTATTAATTCAAGGGCAGGAGTGACTGGGTGAAAGCTGTGATTTATTTCAAACTACAATGTTTGTTAACGTGGAATTATGGCTTCTATGAAGTGAGGATGAAAACATTGGAAAGTAGAGTTTGTGTGGACTGTAGCTCATGACTTGGGCAACTGGATTTTGCCTTTCTCTGCATCTTATCTCCTTCAGTTGCCTTCCAAAACTAGGGAACACAGAACTCCCAGCAGCAGAGATGTGTCTGTTTAGTGCCAGGCTGGTCAGGCATTGGAACAGGCTGCCTCAGGGAGGTGATGGAGCCACTGTCCCTGGAGGTGTTCAAGAAACCTGTGGCCATGCCACTTTGGGACATGGTTTAATGGCCACAGTGGTGTTAGGCTGATGATTGCACTCGATGATCCTAGAAGGCTTTTCCAGCCAAGGCAGTTCTACAGCTCTGTGATTCCTTTGGCAATGCAAAGCCTTGCAGTTAGCCAAGCAGAATGCTTGTGGTGCTGACAGGTGAGGGAGGCTCAGGCTGTTCTGTTGACTAAGACTGTTGCTGTCAGTGAGATGTCTTCCACAAGAATCAAGCACATTCTCTCCAATTCTGTGTAGAATAAACCTGCCTACGAGCTTGTTCTTGCTTCCTTCTCCCTTAGTGCAGTTTGACCTTAGTGCTGCAGTTGTTTACCAGGACACCTTGACCTTCACATTACTTCCTTGTGCCTTGTTTCAGTGGGTGCAGTGTTGCTTTTTCAGTGCCACAAAAGGCTTGAGTATTTGGCTTGCACTGATGGTGTGTAAACCAGGGATCAGGATGTGTTTAATTTACTGATTGTTGCATGACTCAGCTACGTACCAGAACTCTCCCCAGCCTTAGATGAGGAATGGCTTCCTGGTTTATTTTTAGCAGCAGTAGTGTGACAAGCACAGCCACAGTAACATCCAGTTCTGCAATTGTGTGGTCCTGGGTTCTTCTCCCAATGATGTTAGAGCACAAACCCCTCGGGGATGCATTGCTAATCGTGTGAGGTTCTTACTGCAGTGCTCCCCTGCCATTCTCATACGTGCCAGGACTGCCAGGGGGCTGGATGAGTTCATGAGCTTAATGCTTCTACCAAGAAAAAAAATGTCCTCTATTAGTCAGAGGATGAAGTGAAGAAAGAAAATGTGTGGCTGCTTGCATTGCAGTGTCCAGACTTACTGCTGCTGCAGGCAAATGCATGCTGCAAGTGCCAGCTCTGAACTGGAAACATGCTGAGCACAGCCTCTCTGGAAGCCTGGGCTGGAACAACCATGCTTGTCCTTGAGACATCTGCTTTGTTGACATCAGGTCTTGAAACCAGTTGGGAAGGAAAGAGGAGCAAATGAAATATCCACTGCTACCAGGTGTGAGGTGCTGTCTCTACCTGCCTTGTGTTGGCAGACACTTGGACCACTTCTTATCTGTAACCTCCTCTCAGGTGTGATGGTTTGGGTGTTACCTGCCCCCCCACCCTTACCAGACTGGAAATTAGAATGGAGCTTTATATTTACAGCTGAGCACAAGACACAAGCAGAGATTTACAACCTATACAGCTATAGACAGAAACATACAAGTTAAAAAGTAATGCAGAAACAAAACAGCCTCCCCCCAGAAACCAGAACCCCCAGGAGGGGCTTCCAACCACCCTTCCACCTCCTTTCCACCCCTTTACCTTATCTCAGACTTTGCCTTACATTCCAAGTGAGTTTGGAGAATCAGACAGAGGGGTTAGGAAGCAGAGGGATTAGTTATACAGACAGCAGGTTAGAGAGAGAGAAGGGAGGCAGCCAGAGCCAGAGAGCAACTCTGTTATCTGTGTTTGTGTTCTTGTTTTTATCCATCTCAGCAAGCCTATGAGTGCAGTAGACATCACCATTGTTTCCTTTTCACAGCTGATAATCTAATTCCTCCCACTAAGATATCCCAGCTAGGCTCAAACTAGCACATAGGGTTTGCACAACTGAGCTGATACCTGTCCCTTGTTCCTTTCCTTTGAGACAGGCACCAGGGCTGTGCATTTCAACACAACTGCCAAGAGCCTTTGCAATTGTTTTGCACCGTAGTCACACATCAGTTTGCCTGCACTCCTGTCTTATTTGCATTTCAAGCTATATTGATTGAGGATGCTGCAGTAGCTGGGAGTGTAACAATGCTGTGTTTGTCCATCAAGTGAAAGTTGATTTTCTGTGAGTTGGCTAGAACTCTGCAAAGCTGATGTAAGTGCAGGGCTGTCATGAAACTAATGAAAGTTATTTTACTTAGTGTGGAGATGAGAATGGGCACTGAGACAGAGTTCAAAATGTCATCTTATGTCATATAGACTCATTAATATTTCAAAATGTGTTTTTATGAAGCAGTCTGTGACAAGGAACCCTTTAAGATCTGTCTAATAGAGAATGTATTTTAGGGAAGCTGTTAATTAATCTTGGTGCTTTGGCAGTCTCCCCAAAGGGATCAAACATATCTAGACGTAATTTTACAGAGCTGAAGCAAGTCTGTGCCAGAGCTGCCATCACCAGAGGAGTAAAATATGATCCCAAAGTCTTGCCAGGGAGATCTTGGCTGGTTGACAGTTATCCTTCTGAACAGTTTAGCTTAGATATTTGCACAGAACATGAGAAGTAATTAAACTTGAATACAGCAAGAACAGTAAAAGCACTGCAAAGCATCTGAATCCAGCAGCCCTCTGTGTGTACATGTGGGAGTGTTCCTTCTGGTGCTGTGAGAGATGAATGCATCCCTACAGCAGTGCACTGAGCCTGCATTCTCACTGATAATTTCCAGCAGGTGGTAGAGGAAAAACTTGCATAAGTTGTTACTAACAGTGAAGCAAGATAAACCGCCCCAGATAAGCACCAGCACCAGTTCAGCTCTACCTCCTTTGCATCAGAAGTAAGAAGTGGGCTGCTGGTGCTGGCTGGGCAAGAGACCATGGCTGAAAGGTATTGTTCAAAGCAGCCTCCATCTGCTCAGCAGAGGAATGCACTCTTCTGTGTCCTCTCTAGAGGTGTCACTAGAGGGAGGGTTCCCTGCGTTCAGTTTTGGGCTCCCCAGTTTCAGAGGCACAGGGATCTGCTGGAGAGGGTCCAGAGGAGGGCTAGGAGGGTGATTAGGGGACTGGAGAACTGCCTGGTGAGGAGAGATTGAGGGACCTGGGGCTTTTTAGTCTGGAGAAGAGAAGACTGAGAGGGGATTTAATTAATGTTTATAAATACCAGGGCTGGGGGTCCCTGGGATAGGACAAGGAGCAGTGGATGTAAGCTGTGGCACAGGAGATTCCACCTCAACACAAGGGGGAACTTCTTTACTGTAAGGGTCCCAGAGCACTGGAACAGGCTCCCCAGAGAGGTTGTGGAGTCTCCTTCTCTGGAGCCTTTCAAGGCCTGTCTGGATGTGTTCCTCTGTGATCTGTGTTAGATAGGATTGTCCTGCTCTGGCAGGGGGGTTGAACTGGATGATCTCCTTGGGTCCCTTCCAAACCCTAACATCCTGTGAGCCTGTGATCCCAGGGTCTGCTTGAGGTGAGCAGACCTTTGGAGGGTAAGTTACCCCCAGGTAGTGATAGCTTTGGTGTGAAGCAGAGTGGCTGCTGCCTGCAGACTGCTTCCTTTTTGCCTTCCTCTGCTCAGTGTGTGCCCTCTCTTTGGTGGAGAGAAATTGTTTGCAGCTGGGAGATGTGTGTCAAACTGACATGCTTTGGCTCCAGTCAGCCCTGCTGCTGTGCCTGTTTTTGCTTTGTGAAAGGAGATGGTCAAGGAGATTCTGTGTTTTGCAAGGTAAAGCTGAATTATGGGTGGGCTCTGGTGCATTTTTGAGCTATCTGATCACGACCCAGCAAAACCCTATGACATGTACTAGCTCTGAGTATGTAAACTGTCCCTCTGAAGTAGAAGGGAGAACTTCACATGAATGCTTAAGTGCATTGCTGGGTCAGGGCCAGGGCACTCTGCATTTTTGTGTAGAGATTTTTAATTCCTAGACCTTTAGGATGATTGTGGGTGTGGATTATTGTGTCTCAACATTTCATTTCTGAGAGCATCTCCTGCATTAGGAGAGCTCAAAGAATCTATCTTCCTTTGGTGAGTTGGAGGACACTAACAGCATCTCTAAGCAGTCTCTGATGTTGTTTGGAAAGGTGTCTGATGCCACAGCAAAATGTAGCATGCTCTGACTAACTGCTTTCTAAGCCATGTTTTTGTCCCTTTCCTCTCACTTGTGCAAGCTGGTTGAAACATTTAAAAGACCAGCTTCAGTTTTTCAGGCCCTCCTGACTGTGTTTGAGCTGAGCTCTTGAAATCCCACAGCAGAAATTGCTGCTTGCATTTGAGTTGAGACCTTTGTGTGCTCCTGGTTGTGTTTCAGCTGGACAAGAGACTGCTGTTGCTGAGTCTGCAGTCTCACTGGGGCATCATGCATGTTGCTAGCTATTTGTGTCCACTTTTTGCCATTTTGGGTTCTTTGCTCTAATTCTTGTTGCTTTTTAATGGCCTCTGTGTCTTTTACAAGAAGTGTCTAGCAGATGGATGCCTGCATTGCCCACCTACAGATCCATAGTGATGCCATGCATTAACTGACTGGCACAGAGCAACTGCCCAGCTACAGTCCCAGGCTTTTATATTCCACCATACTCCATGCAGCACAAACAGGACATGAAGATGCTCTTAATTGCCTCTTTATTCCATCTCTTCAGGTGCAGACTGTGTTTATTCTGCTCACTACTGGTCAGCTGATGGTGTGGGTGATGATCATACAATCACACAATTGTTTGAGTTGGAAAAGACCTTTCACATCATCCAGTCCAACCATTCTCTAACTCTGCCAAAGCTGTGGCTAAACTATGTCCCTCAGCACCACATCTCTGCCTCTTTGCAGGGGTGGGGGTTGAGCCACCTCCCTGGGCAGCCTGGTTTCCTGTTTGAGAGTCCTTTCAGGGAAGAAATTTCTTCTCATATCCAACCTAAACCTCTCCTAGAGCATCTTGAGGCCATTTCCTCCTGTCACTTGTTCCTTGGGAGAAGAATCCAATCCCCACCCTGCTTCAGCCTCCTTTCAGGAGGTCACCTCTCAGCCTTCTCCACACTAAACCTCAGCTGCTCCTCACCAAACTCTCTGTAATGGAGGAACGAAGTAAGGAAGTAAGAAAAGGTCAGATACAATTTACTTGTTCCTGTAGATAGAGCTGCTGGCAAAAGCTGTCCACGGATGGGGCTGAGCAGTAGCATTAACAGCCCTGCATATTGGATGGACTTGCTGAGTTAGAAAATCACTGTGATATGGGTCTAGAGCTGAGACTGAATCATTTCCCAGCCTTCTTAAATGAAACTTGCCATCTGACACGTGGGGAGTTGATAGCTTTTAAGAAGAGAGTGAAGCACCCAAGTGTGTTCTGCTCAGCCTGCCAAGCACAGCCCCTTGAACAGTTTGATGAGTAGATGTTTGTGTAGAGCAAATGGGCAGAGTTTCCTCGGAGGCAAGATTGCTGCCGTGTATTTAATGACAGCTTAACAAAAAAAAACCAGGGGGGGAGAAGAAATGTTTCTGATCAAATTGGTAACTGTCTCAGTCATGGGCTCCAGTTATATTCGTGCTGCAAAAGAGTACAAAAACATCAGGAGAGGATCTTGTCTCATCTGAGCTCTGGGTAATGATTTGTGCCGTGTTTGTGGTGGAGCTCGGTAGGGGTATACTGAGGAGCGTGTTGGGAAGGTGAAGAAAGATATGGGCTTCTGCTGCACGGAACAAAATGTCAACTTGGGCTGTATTCTCTGACAAGATGCACTTAAGAGGTGCTGTAGGAAGTGGCAGGTCCTTTTTTTAGTTTGGGGGTGCAGGAGAAATGGGGTTCGGCTCCTTCTAACTTTGCGTTCACAGGATCACAGGCTCACAGGATGTCAGGGTTTGGAAGGGACCCAAGGAGATCATCCAGTCCAACCCTCCTGCCAGAGCAGGACAATCCTATCTAACACAGATCACAGAGGAACACACCCAGACAGGCCTTGAAAAGCTCCAGAGAAGGAGACTCTACAACCTCTCTAGGGAGCCTGTTCCAGTGCTTTGGGACCCTTACAGTACAGAAGTTCCCCCTTGTGTTGAGACAGAACCTCTTCTGCTGCAATTTACACCCATTGCTCCTTGTACTATCACAGGCAGCAAGTGAGCAGAGCCTGTCCCCCCCTCCTGGCCAGCCCCAGGTATTTATAAACATGTATCAAATCCTCTCTCGGTCTTCTCTCCTCCAGACTAAAAAGTCCCAAGTCTCTCAGCCTCTCTTTCCCTCGCCATGCATTAAAATGTCACTCTGCAAAAGTTAAAGCAATAAAGGAGTTTGAACTCCTGTGTGGGATTTCTCAGCAATCTCCTTGCAGAGAAGGGCTCTCATGTCTTTCTCCCCAAGGGCAAGGTCATCTCATGGTGCTTCTCTGGGTGAGTGCTGTGAAATGATAAAGTCTGCTGGCGAGCAACCGAATCAATGAATCTCCAAAGTTCAGCCCAGTGCCATTTCCACCTATTTCCCCCACCCCTTGCTTAGCTGTGCTGTTTATTTCAGTGTCCCAAGCTAACAATTCTACTGACCTGTGAGTACTGCTTGAAAGGTAAACTTCAAGAGTTGACATTTGAGTGGAATTTGAATTCTAGTTTCTCATTGTCCACTGATAAATGTTCTCAGCAGAAGAAAACTTCTGTCCTTGCAACAGGACAAGCCTGGGCCATTGAATCAAGGACACAGTGCCTAGGCAACATGGGAGGTTTTTTTGGGGGGGTGGGGATATGTAGTGCTCTTAAATCTCCTAAATTATAATTCTGACTTGAGCAGAGCCTTTTTAAGTAGGCTGCTTTGTATGGTGGCTGCTTTCTGAATAGCCTAAAGAAAATCCTGTTGCATGGCACTGCTGAACTGAGAGGCTGAGGGAGCTGGGGTTGTTTAGCCTAGAGAAGAGGAGGCTCAGGGCAGACCTCATTGCTGTCTACAACTACCTGAAGGGAGGCTGTAGCCAGGCGAGGGGTGGCCTCTTCTGCCAGGCAACCAGCAATAGAAGAAAGGGACACAGTCTCAAGTTGTGCCAGGGGAGGTCTAGTCTGGATGTTAGGAGGAAGTTGTTGTCAGAGAGAGTGATTGGCATTGGAATGGGCTGCCCAGGGAGGTGGTGGAGTCACTGTGCCTGGAGGTGTTGAAGCAAAGACTGGCTGAGGCACTTGGTGCCATGGTCTGGTTGACTGGCTAGGGCTGGGTGCTAGGTTGGACTGGATGATCTTGGAGGTCTCTTCCAACCTGGTTGATTCTATGACTTCTGGCTTTGGGAGAGGAGCAGACAGGCAGGTGAAGGAACTGGAGGGGGCAGTTTTGCTTTTGGTCTTACCAAGGTGTTGAAGTAACTTGAGGTGTCAGTGGAGCTTCTTGATGTTTGATAATACAAAGTGTGTGAAACAAAAACTGACAAAACAAAAGCTTTGGGGACAGGATGGTTTGGTTTGGGTGGTTTTTATTTTCCCAAGAGAAAAGCCAAGGTTGAGAGAAATGATAGTGCCCAAGACTTTTCAGGCTCTCAGGGATTGACTGGGCTAGGGAGGATGGAGAAAAGCTGCACATGGGTAGGTTTAGGCTGGATGTGAGGAATTGTTCAGCAGGAGAGTGGTGAGAGGCTGGATTGGGTTGCCCAGGGAGGTGGTTGAGGCCCCATCCTTGGAGGTGTTTAAGGCCAGGCTGGCTGAGGCTGTGTGCAGCCTGCTCTAGGGTAAGGTGTCCCTGCCCATGGCAGGGGGGTTGGAACTAGATGATCCTTGTGGTCCCTTCCAACCCTGACTGATTCTCTGATTCTATGATTTTGAGCTTTCTTGATGTTTGGTAATGTTTCTTTGAGCCTCAGCTGCTGAGGCTGTCTGTGAGTTCTTTGCTTTGCTTTCTTAATGGAAGAGCATTTCTTGCTCTGGTGTTCAGAGTGAGCAGCTTGTAAAAGCAAAGGGGAAATACCATATTAAGAAACCAGATTGTCTGAGATGATTTTGTTACGTGGTGACTTTGTTTTCTCAATCTGGGAGAAGTGTATTTGTGAGTAGAGAGTGGGAGTGGAGATGATTTTGTTTGGTTTAATTATTCCTTTCATTTTGATTTTTTAATGTGGGAAGTGAGAGGCTTGGGTGCATTGCACAGAGTTCATTGCTCTTCCTTTCTCCTCTGATCTCTACGTGCCCTGTGGTATCAATATAGCCCCCACCAATGCTTCAGTCTTCTAGTTGGGCATCATGGAAAAAGCAGGACACCAGTAGTGCTCCTGGGCTCTGATCTGTGCTCTGGCACAGATTTGTCTTCTCTTCTCATGGTTCACTTAATTATGGCATCTTTTTAGTTTTCAAGAATTTAGGATAATAAGATATTGACTTTTTTTTTGAGGGGAGGGAAGCATTAAGACTGATATGGTAAGTGGTTACCCCAGGGAGAAATGAATCTCTGTGTTCACCAGAGCAGCAGACCAATATATGGATTGTTCTGTATGGATTGCTGTGTCCTGAGGGTCTGCCTGTTGGCCTCTGGTGAAAGAAGAGCACAAAGTGAATATTGCCTTCCCCCAGCCTTGAATGCTCACCAGCTGTATCTTTGTTGTATGCAAATGAAATGTTCAAAGCTGGTACCTAATACCATTAGCCAGGCCTAGCCCAGGAGTCCAGAGGTCCAGAGTGCTGGTTTAGATGTTCATTGTTTTGATTGTCTGCGTGTCCTGCAGAGCCTTCATCCTGGGCAGAAAGCCTGCCAGGGAAGCCCAGTATTTAAGGTGCAGATAGCCTCTGAAACATTGTGATGTCAAATCTTCAGAGAATCACAGAATGCCAGGGGCTGGAAGGGACCTCAAAAGCTCATCCAGTCCAACCCCCCTGCCAGAGCAGGATCACCTATACCAGATCACACAGGAACACATCCAGGCAGGATTTGAAGGAGAGACTCCACAGCCACCCTGGGCAGCTTGTTCCAGTGCTCTGTCACCCTCAGAGGGGAAAAAAAAACCCCTCATGTTTACTTGAAACTTCCTCTGCCTTAGTTTCCACATATTGTCCCTTGTCCTGTCATCAGGTATCACTCAGCAGAGCCTGGCTCCAGCCTCCTGCCACTCACCTTTACACATTGATAACCATTGATGAGGTCACCTCTCAGTCTCCTCCAAGCAGCACAGCCCCAGCTCCCTCAGGCTCTCCTCATAACAGAGATTCTCCATTCCCTTCAGCATCTTTGTTGCTCTGCACTGGACTCTTTCAAGCAGTTCTATGTCCCTCTTGAACTTGGGGACCCAGAACTGAACACAGAACTCCAGATGTGGCCTCACCAGTGCAGAGTAGAGGAGCAAGAGAACCTCTCTTGACCTACTGGCCACAGCCCTTCTAATACACCCAGAAGGCATTGCCCCTCCTGTCCACAAGAGCACGTTACTGGCTCATGGTCAACCTCCCATCAGCAAGGACCCCCAAATCCTTTTCCCCTTCACTGCCTTCTAATCTTCTCCATGTGTGCCCTGACTCATCTCTACTGTCTTAAAAATCTAGCAACATTTTTCTGTCACTTGTTAGGTTGTGGTGACTGGAGGGGAGGGAGCTTTGATTTTAATAATTTCAAAGTATTTTTTTAATGATTTCCCCCCCTTTATTTCTCAGCTAGCCTTGACAAGGCTGTGGGATGTTCAACCACAGAGCAGTGCTGAAGGAAGCAGCTGTAGTGTACTCACTTCTGTTGGGCACAAATCGTAGAACCATAGAATTGTTTTGGTTGGAAAAGTCCTCAAGTCATGGAGTCCAACCAACAACTCAACACCTCCGTGGCCATTAAACCATGTCCAGACACTTCTTGAACACCTCCAGGGACAGTGAGTCCATCACCTCCTTGGGCAGCCTGTTCCAGTGCCTGACCACTCTTGCAGTGAAGAAGTTTTTCCTAATATCCAGTCTAAAATTGTCCCCTTGCAATGAGCAGTCACTCACAAATGGGCTTCTCTGGTTAGGCAATACAGGATGTCAGTGCTCTGACAAGAACATCCTCCAGAACACTGTTTGCAGAGGAACCAAGCATGGAAGAAGCCCCCTCCTCAGCAGTAACAGGAAGGATGTGATTTGCAGAGACCCTGATTAAACAACTGGAGCAATGATGGTTTAGGGCATGGAGAAATCTGTGTCTAAGTGAACAGCAGATCTGTGCCCTGCACTGCGTGTGGGTAGGCTGCTCCAGTGTCTGAGGGCTGGCCCTGGGTTTTCTGCTGGCTCAGGTACACTTATAAAACCATCCTGATGCCTTTGTCATTAAAGACAGTGACTGATTTTACCTGCTAGGGCTGAAGGTAATTCACATAGGTGCAGCTGCATTATATAAGGGTAGTTTCCTTAGGATGTAGCTCATTCCACCTCTTCAGCTAGGCTGAGCAGTGGTGGTTTAAGTGCTTGCATCTTGCAATAGCTGTTTGCATGTTGTGGAGGAGGAAGTGTCAGCATAGCTAATGTGATAAAACTTTCTGTAGTACAGACAAGTACTCAGGAGCAACAAAATGAAGTTAACAGTTCCTCTGATCAATGTGACAGCTGCTGTCCAGAGCCTTGGGAATAGCAGGAGAATTGTATAGATTACTTAACTCCTCATTGCTGCTGCTTAAAGCAGCACATCTGAGCCATGGGTAAAGAGGTTTATGAGGGCTAATAAAAATAAAGAGGACAGAGTAGTCAGCAGAAGGGGTAGAAAGATGAAGATTTCACAGAATCACAGAATTTCTTAGATTGGAAAAGACCTTCAAGCTCCTCCAGTCCAATCCTTAGTTTCACACTGACAAGTCCTTGACTAAACCAAGCCCCTCAGCACAACATCTAATCACTGTGAATCACTATGGTTGGAAAGGATCAGCCAGGCCAACCTTCATCCCAGCATCCTTCATCACCAGACCATAGCCTCAAGCACCACAGCCACTCTCCTTTTAAACACCTCCAGGGATGGTGACTCCACCACCTCCCTGGGCAGCCTGTGCCAGTGCCTGACCACCTGCTCAGCAAAGAACTTCCTCCCAACAGCCAACCTAAACCTCCCCTGAGGCAACTTGAGGCCATTTCCTCTTGTCCTATCATTAGTAATAGGGGAGAAGAGAGCAGCTCCAGCCTCACTAAAACCTCCTTTTAGGTAGTCGTAGAGGGCAATAAGGTCCCCTTTCAGCCTCCTCTTCTCCAGACTAAACACTCCCAGCTCCTTCAGCTGCTCCACATCGTTCATGTTTGCCAGACCTCTGCCCAGTCTCGTCACCCTTCTCTACACCTGCTCCGGCACCTCAATGTCCTACCTGTACTCTGGTGACCAAAATTGGCCACAGTACTTGAGGTGTGGTCTTTTTTCACAGTCAGTTCATTTCTTCACAGTCAGTTTTGTCTCCATTCCTGTCTTCCAAGAAGCTTTGTCCTTTTTTTTCAGTAAGCAAGGTAGTAAAACCTGAAATTCAAAAGCAGAGTTTCCAACATGGGGACCAAGGTCTGAGAGTAGCACCACATCCTGTGGTGTTCCCCTGCTTGCAGGTGTCCTAGCAAGAGATCTCCACCATTCCTGGTGTTGAGCTTCTCTTATGGAGGTGAGAGACTCAATCTCCTTGCTGCCTGACAAGTGATGAGCAGGTGATTGATTTCTATTTTCTCCACTGTGGGAAGCTGACCCATGCTAGGAATTACTTCAGATCATTTGTTCCAGTGGCTTAAGAGGACACACAAACCCTCGTGTTGGCAAACTACTGTTTGGCTTGCTTAGAAACTAGCTAGAGAGAAGGCTGCTGGCTGCTTGAGAGAAGTAGAGGTTAACATAAAAAAAAAGTCACAATCCCAACAGAGTTCAGTGGTAGTTTTATTTTGCACTCAAAAGACCTCAGGAGATCAGCTACATGATGATGAGCAAGTGAGCAAAATGTGTCTCAGGTGTGACAGTTATTTTCAGTGTGCTAATTTGCAAGCTGTTGTGTGTAAAGGTTTCTGGATGGGAAGCATCCTGCTTTATCTGTGGAAATCTGCCTTTTTAATGAGGAAGGTCTTTTCCAACCTTAACCATTCTGTGAGTCTGTTAAAGGAAGCCCAGGTCCAGTCTGCTCTGCACAAAGCTGGGTAGCAGGCTCAGGTTGGCATCTTCTATACCACTGAAAATTGCAAGAGCTGGATGACCTAGGATATTGGATGGGAGTGCTCTGGCTAAGATTGCTTTTCTTATCCAAGGTTGTAAAAGATGATTTAGGTGTCACTTGAATGCTTTTTACATGTTGTAATTAACTAGCTTAGCAAAATTCTTCTCCATTTTGCTGCAGGAACTTAATGCAAGCTGTAAAATATCAGTTGTTTTGATCACCTTTTGGCAAAGAGAGTTTTGTTCCTGGGCTCATAAATCTCCTAGCTGGTGTTTTTTTGGCAAGGCCAGTCTGAGGGAGGGCTAGGAGGAAACTCCTTACTGCTCCAAAGCATGATGTGTGATGCACAGGGAAGGTGAAGGAGCAGAGGGTGGTGGTTCTTGAGTGGGAGTTTCTGGTGAGTGTTAATTTCTGCTGTGTGGTTATGTCTCGTTTGTGCTTGGAGGTAGGAGGGCAGATTTGCAGACATGAAAAGTGGCATCTGGCAGGACAATTTCTGTGCTGGCCAAATTTCATCCTGCTCATGTTTTGCTTGCAATGTTGGACCTTGTCAAGGCTAAGAGAGCATCTTGAAAGAGCCAATTGATTAGTCTGAAGACACTGGATTGAAGTAGGAGACAGTGACTTCAGCTCCTGAACCAGATGACTGTGCAGAAGAGTTTTTCATGCTGTTTCCCAGGCCAGCACAAGCACTGTGACTGCTTGCAGGCACCAGGAGTCTGTATTGTGATGGTTGGCACAGCTTTCCTGCTGAGAGCCACATGCACAGCCTGTACCCCTTGTTGTGGCCACACTGACCATGTCTGAAATGGGCCCTGCAGACAGGAGCTCTGCACAGGAGAACCTTCCTTGTGTGCAATGGCCCTGCAGGCAGGAGCTGTGCTCAGGAGAACCTTCCTTGTGTGCAATGGCCCTGCAGACAGGACCTGTGCTCAGGAGAACCTTCCTTGTGTGCAATGGCCCTGCAGACAGGAGCTGTGCTCAGGAGAACCTTCCTTGTGTGCAATGGCCCTGCAGGCAGGAGCTGTGCTCAGGAGAACCTTCCTTGTGTGCAATGGCCCTGCAGGCAGGAGCTGTGCTCAGGAGAACCTTCCTTGTGTGCAATGGCCCTGCAGACAGGAGCTCTGCACAGGAGAACCTTCTCATACTGAGTGCTGCAGCGTGGAGCATAGCAGAGCTTTGAGCTGCACCTGAGCCTGGCAGTGTCCCTGGGTCAGGCAGGACAAAGGAGGCAGTCAGGAACATGGTGCAGGAAAGTTATGCCTCAGGTCTCCTAGTCAGAGGGCACAGCCAGGCCAGAGTAAAATTGGGGTAAAAAATAGGTGTCTAATTCATGATACTGCCTTGGAGCATTGGCAGTAAAATTTTAAACCAAGAAATAGTTCTGGAGGTGCTCACATGTCCTGGCATGTGCAGTTCTGCATGGCCAGAGATGCCATCCACACTGTGACAGTCCTACTTAGCCCAGAAAGCAGAAGCACTTTCCAGTCTGAAACCTTTTAGGTGGCTGCTTAAGGAGAACCCTGGCTGCACTGCTTGTGTGCACCTTGTTTCAGCAGCAGTGAGCAAGTGAAAAATGAATTTCTGTTCTCAAAAATGGTTTTCTAGAGCCAGAGTATCTCCTTATCCTTCCTTCCCCTTGAGTTTGAAACAGAGAGGAATGTGTGTATGCTGCAGTCATAGCTTGTGGATAGAGGGAAAAATGATTTGGTGAGTGTCTTTTAATCACCTCTCTTCACTTTTTGCATCTAAAACCCTCAGATAAGTTTTGGCTGTTTTAAGTCAAGAAGTTTAATGCTGGTTTAGTAAGTCTGATGCTTGATCAGCTAAGGATCTTGAAGGATAATGTTTTGTTTCTCCTTAGCTTTGGAAAGAATATTTCATTTTTCTTTCCCTCCCTCTTCTCACCTCCCCCAGAGAATTTGCAGCTTGGTGCTGTTGAGGTTAAGAGGCTGTGTGAAATTCCAGGGTTTTAAGTGTATCACAAGTTTAAGTCTTCTGTTAAATTTTGTCATGACAGTTCTCAGCCAAGAAGGTTGTCTTGCCTGCAGACTTGGGAGTGCTCAGCCTCTTAGAATTCTGATTAGAACGTGTCAAGGAAGGTTAGAAACTTGCATATCTCTCTCTCCATCTACCCACCCATCCATCCATCTCTGTAGTACATTGAACTGCCCTTAGAATGGGTCAAGGAAGGTTAGAAACTTGCATCTCTTTTTCTCCATCCATCCATCCATCCATCCCTATAGTACATTGAACTGCCCTTAGAATGTGTCAAGGAAGGTTAGAAACTTGCATCTCTTTTTCTCCATCCATCCATCCATCTATCTCTGTAGTACATTGAACTGCCCTTAGAATGTGTCAAGGAAGGTTAGAAACTTGCATCTCTTTTTCTCCATCCATCCATCTCTATAGTACATTGAACTGCCCTTAGAATGTGTCGAGGAAGGTTAGAAACTTGCATCTCTCTTTTTCCATCCATCCATCTCTATAGTACATTGAACTGCCCTTAGAATGTGTCAAGGAAGGTTAGAAACTTGCATCTCTTTTTCTCCATCCATCCATCCATCTATCTCTGTAGTACATTGAACTGCCCTTAGAATGTGTCAAGGAAGGTTAGAAACTTGCATCTCTTTTTTTCCATCCATCCATCCATCCATCTCTATAGTACATTGAACTGCCCTTAGAATGTGTCGAGGAAGGTTAGAAACTTGCATCTCTCTTTTTCCATCCATCCATCTCTATAGTACATTGAACTGCCCTTAGAATGTGTCAAGGAAGGTTAGAAACTTGCATCTCTTTTTTTCCATCCATCCATCCATCCATCCATCCATCCATCCATCCATCCATCCATCCATCTCTATAGTACATTGAACTGCCCTTAGAATGTGTCAAGGAAGGTTAGAAACTTGCATCTTTTTTCTCCATCCATCCATCCATCCATCTCTGTAGTACATTGAACTGCCCTTAGAATGTGTCAAGGAAGGTTAGAAACTTGCATCTCTCTCTCCATCCATCCATCCCTATAGTACATTGAACTGCCCTTAGAATGTGTCAAGGAAGGTTAGAAACTTGCATCTCTTTTTTTCCATCCATCCATCCATCCATCTCTATAGTACATTGAACTGCCCTTAGAATGTGTCAAGGAAGGTTAGAAACTTGCATCTCTTTTTTTCCATCCATCTCTATAGTACATTGAACTGCCCTTAGAATGTGTCAAGGAAGGTTAGAAACTTGCATCTCTTTTTTTCCATCCATCCATCCATCCATCCATCCATCCATCCATCCATCCATCTCTATAGTACATTGAACTGCCCTTAGAATGTGTCAAGGAAGGTTAGAAACTTGCATCTCTCTTTTTCCATCCATCCATCTCTATAGTACATTGAACTGCCCTTAGAATGTGTCAAGGAAGGTTAGAAACTTGCATCTCTCTCTCCATCCATCCATCCCTATAGTACATTGAACTGCCCTTAGAATGTGTCAAGGAAGGTTAGAAACTTGCATCTCTTTTTTTCCATCCATCCATCCATCCATCCATCTCTATAGTACATTGAACTGCCCTTAGAATGGGTCAAGGAAGGTTAGAAACTTGCATCTCTTTTTTTCCATCCATCCATCCATCCATCTATCTCTATAGTACATTGAACTGCCCTTAGAATGTGTCAAGGAAGGTTAGAAACTTGCATCTCTTTTTTTCCATCCATCCATCCATCCATCTCTATAGTACATTGAACTGCCCTTAGAATGTGTCAAGGAAGGTTAGAAACTTGCATCTTTTTTCTCCATCCATCCATCCATCCATCCATCTCTGTAGTACATTGAACTGCCCTTAGAATGTGTCAAGGAAGGTTAGAAACTTGCATCTCTCTCTCCATCCATCCATCCCTATAGTACATTGAACTGCCCTTAGAATGTGTCAAGGAAGGTTAGAAACTTGCATCTCTCTCCATCCATCTATCCATCCATCCATCCATCCATCCATCCATCCATCTCTATAGTACATTGAACTTGCTTCTGAAGAGTCAATTTGCTGTACTCCACTCCTGTGGCCCTTATTTTCCTTTCCCTCTCATAATTTGACATTTTGAATAAGCTTCTAGGCTGTTTCTAACTTGGACCCTGCCTGCCAACCCATTAGCAAACAGACTTCTAGCTTAGAGGCTTAGAAGTGCTGAAATGTGTGAATCAAATGTGGTAGAGAAATGAAAAGCAAGCCCTTGAAAGTGCTCTGCTGGAGCCTTTGTTTCCCATCCCACACCCAATGTAAATGTGAAAATAGAGTGGTTTAACTGTGGGAGCAGAAAAGGGGTCAGATTGACACTTGCTACATGACTTTGCATGCTTGCTTTTTGTTTTCTCCTTGCAAAAGCACTGACAGTGATTGGAAGAGACTTCTGCTGTCGTGCTCTGGGCATCCTGCCTCGTAGTAATCAATGACAACTCATTCTATAGCCAGCAGGCCTGGAGACAGGTTTGGATTCTGGGGGGAGGTGGTTGGAGGTTTTTTATTGTAAACAACACATACCAAATGACTGCTTCTTGATATCCAAAGAAAGCTTGTTTAGAGTCCCCCATGCTCTTGGTACATACTGTTTCACCTCGGCTTTCCTGGTCGCGTTTGTCACGAGCGCAGGCTGTGATTCATGTGATTGCAGCCTCCAAGGGTGGGTGACAATTTCTACAAGTGCAATTATTTTGTGGTTTGGTTTCTTTTTTTTTTTTTTTTGCCATCTCCCTGTGGATTTAGAACACTCTTAATGCTGCACACTGAGAGCTGCTGTGCTCCGAGATGTGCTGGCACTGAATCGGAGGCGCCGGTGGGTGGGTTGTGCTGGAGCATCACTGCTGTAAGCCTGTATCCAGAAGGGAGACATCAGTGCACCCAGGCTGCTGTTATTACCACCTGTGTATTTTTGTCTCTTGGACTTCCAGAGAGTGGTGGTGGATGGTGCCACATCCAGTTGGCAGCCAGTTACTAGTGGTGCTCCCCAAGGATCAGTGCTGGGCCCAGTCCTGTTCAACATCTTTATTGATGATCTGGACGAGGGATTGAGTCCAGCATCAGTAAGTTTGCAGATGACACCAGGCTAGGGGCAGGTGTTGATCTGTTGGAAGGTAGGAGAGCCCTTCAGAGAGTGACCTGGACAGGCTGGATAGGTGGGCAGAGGCCAATGGGATGAGATTTAACAAGGCCAAGTGCAGGGTTCTGCACTTTGGCCACAACAACCCCAAGCAGCACTACAGGCTGGGGACTGAGTGGCTGGAAAGCAGCCAGGAGGAAAGGCACCTGGGGGTGCTGGTAGATAGTAGCTGAAGATGAGGCAGCAGTGTGCCCAGGTGGCCAAGAGAGCCAATGGCATCCTGGCCTGCATTAGGAGCAGTGTGGCCAGCAGGACAAGGGAGGTTATTCTGCCCCTGTACTCAGCACTGGTCAGGCCACACCTTGAGACCTGTGTCCAGTTCTGGCCTCCTCAGTTCAAGAGAGATGTTAAGTACTGGAAAGTGTCCAGAGAAGGGTGACAAAGCTGGTGAGGGGCCTGGAACACAAACCCTATATGGAGAGGCTGAGGGAGCTGGGGGTGTGCAGCCTGCAGAAGAGGAGGCTCAGGGCAGAGCTCATTGCTGTCTACAATACCTGAAGGGAGGCTGTAGCCAGGTGGGGGTTAGCCTCTTCTGCCAGGCAAGCAGCAACAGAACAAGGGGACACAGTCTCAAGTTGTGCTGGGGGAGCTCTAGGCTGGATGTTAGGAGGAAGTTCTTCACAGAGAGAGTGATTGGCATTGGAATGGGCTGCCCAGGGAGGTGGTGGAGGCACCGTCCCTGGAGGTGTTGAAGCAAAGCCTGGCTGAGGCACTTAGTGCCATGGTCTGGTTGATTGGCTAGGGCTGGGTGCTAGGTTGGACTGGATGATCTTGGAGGTCTCTTCCAACCTGGCTGATTCTATGATTCCAGCAGCAGTGAAAATGGTGATCCAGGGAGGTGAAATGGTGTCCAGGGAAGGGCCACAAGAATGATAAGAGGGCTGGAGCACCTCTCCTATGAGGACAGGCTGAGAGAGTTGGTGTCTCACCACCCTTGTTGTGAAGAGCTGTTTCCTAACATCCAGTCTGATGAGTATGATAACCTTAAACTTACAGAGTAGCACAATGCTGGGCACTGAGGACCATGTCATTATTAGTGTCAGGTTTGCTCTCTGACTGAAATGCTATTTATTTTTAAGCCAAGTTTTATTTCAGCCAGCAGGTAAATCTTTCATTCTATTTCATTTGGAGTCTTTCAAATGAGAAAAGTTGTTCATGCTTAGTATTGAATTGGGCTAAAAAGCAGGCAGGAAGCAGAGGATTGTGTTGTCTACAGTAATAGCAGTGTTTTAATTATGTGAAACTCAAACCATATTTTCTTTGCTTGAATCTAATATAGGGGCTGGAGGCATGAAGGGTACAAGTGTGACAAAATTACTAAGGAGTGATAGCCCCAGCCAGCATCCTCAGATGCCTGCATGCTTTGACTTCATCATTCATGCTGCATAGAAGAGAATATTCTGTGGTGGTTGTTCTGTTTATTTCCTTTGGTTTAAAATCCTCTTCAAGCTCAGTGCTCACTGAGACCTGGGTCCCACGCAGGAACTTTTCAGTCAGTCCAGCGTTCAAGTCTCAGGTCTCCACAGCTCCTTGTTCCTTTGGATGGCTTTGATTTCTTCCCAGTTCTTTTCCTCACTGGCTTGAAGTGTTCCCACTTGCTGCTGTCTGGTGTGATTCCTGAGCACGCCTTTAGCACTGCTGCCTCTGGTCCTCTCTTTGCCTCTTGAGTAAACTTATAGTTCCGAGGTACTATCAGAGTAGCTGAACAGGACCTTTCTTTGTGCTTTGCACCCACTGGCAGTATGAATGCTTCTCTAACTGTCCAAGAAGAGATGGTGCCTTCAAGTTTTATGACCCTGCCCGAGCCTTTCAGAAGTAATTAGGACCTTTCATCTGCTTTGAGGGTCGTGTAGTAATTGCAGTGCAGTGACTTTCCACTGCGTCTGGTGCATGCAGGCAGGCAGGCCATAATTTGTTCTGCAAGACAAGGCCTCCCCATAATTACAAGGACTGTCTAAGCTTGCCTGCCTCAAATATGGCATCAGGGTGCTCTCATTAAGTGAACATAAATCTTTTACGTAGTCTCATCAGGGAGCATTTGCTCCCTTCAGTAAAGAACAGGATTTCAGCTGGTGAGTGAAAGCTTACTCTATTTGGATGATATCTTCCTTGGCCATCCTGGTGCAAGGTGGACATTTCTCTGTTGTCACACAAATGTGAGTGCTGGAGTGGGGGACCTGTGTTCAGTGTCCTGTTGCTTCCAGAGGCTTGGAATATGTTGTATAGGAAACACAGACCTCCTTGAGCTTGTGAGGTGTTCTGTTTGACTGCCTGAAACTTTGGGTGGTCTTCTTGCTCTCAGCAGATCCAAAGATTTCTTCTCTTTCCTCACTTTGAATTCCTCAGCAAACAGTTCCCTAAAGGTGCTCCAGTAGAAGTGTGGGTACCACATGGCCACTTTCTAGTCTCCTGCTACATGTTTTCTCAGTTCACAGAATCACTGAGACTGGAAAAGACCTCTGAGGTCATCAAGTCCAGCCTATGACTCAAGACATCAGCTGAACCATGCCACCAAGTGCCACATCCAGTCTTTTCTTAAAGACCTCCAGGGATGGTGACTCCATCACCTCCCTGGGCAGCCCATTCTGCTGCCTAATCACCTTTCTGTGAGGAAGCAGCTGTGATGGTTTGGGTATTACCCACCCCCACTCTTATGAAATCACCCAGACTAAACTCAGCCAAACTGGAAATTAAGAATGAAGCTGTATTTACAGCTTAGCACAATATACAAGCAGATATGCATAGAATCATAGAATCAACCAGGTTGGAAGAGACCTCCAAGATCATCCAGTCCAACCTATCACCCAGCCCTATCCAGTCAACTAGACCATGGCACTGAGTGCCTCATCCAGTCTTTTCTTGAATGAAAAGTAACACAGAAACACAACCCCCCTCCCAGAAACAAAGTCCCCAGGAGGGCTCCTGACCCAAGCTCCCTTCCCCCTGCCTCTTTCCCTCCCTTCAGAAATAACCAGATCAACCCACATCTAGATAAATCTGGAGATCTGAGGTGAGAGGTCAAAGAAAAAGATGAGGAGGTTAGAGGAAAGAGGGATTAGGTGGATTAGAGAGTTAATGGCAGAGTCAGGCACAGAAACCAGACCACCAGAAAGAAGGCACAGTCACAGATGAGAGCTGAGCAGTGTGTGAGATGTGACCATCTTCTCTATGTTTTGACTAGTTGCATTTCTCAGCAGAAAAGTGAGGGCTACAGATTACTGCTGTGTTTTGTTTTTCTTCTCACAGCTAAGGGTTTCAATTCGCTCAGTAAATATTAGCCTCAAACCAGCACACCAACCTAAACCTCCCCTGGTGCAGCTTCAGACCATGCCCTCTGGTCCTGTCACTGGTTGCTTCCTTTGGACCCAGGGTGGCTCTGGAAGGCAGGTTGGGTGTCACCAGACTGCCTTGAGGTTTGTGAAATGCAGTGAGGTCTTTGCCAGAGTTTTACAAAGTCTGCTGAGTTGTTTTCTGTAGAATCATAGAATCAACCAGGTTGGAGGAGACCTCCAAGCTCAGCCAGTCCAACCTAGCACCCAGCCCAACCCAGTCAACCAGACCATGGCACTAAGTGCCTCAGCCAGGCTTTGCTTCAACACCTCCAGGGACAGCGACTCCACCACCTCCCTGGGCAGCCCATTCCAATGCCAATCACTCTGCCAACAACTTCCTCCTAACATCCAGCCTAGACCTCCCCTGCCACAACTTGAGACTGTGTCCCGTTGTTCTATTGCTGGTTGCCTGGCAGAAGAGCCCAACTCCACCTGGCTACAGCCTCCCTTCAGGTAGCTGTAGACAGCAATGAGCTCTGCCCTGAGCCTCCTCTTCTGCAGGCTGCACACCCCCAGCTCCCTCAGCCTCTCCTCACAGGGTTTTTTTGTAGGGTGGGTTTAGCTGCCATGTGGTTACAAAGAACAGCAGCTCTTGCTGGCCTTGGAGGTTGACTCTTGATGTAATTGCCAATGATTTTAGGTATTTATACCTGCATTCAGTTTCAGTCTGTGTGATGGCAGCTAGAGGCAATATTTTGTTCTTTGTGTGTGTATGGTGACACACACAGAGTGAAAAATGAGACCTCATAACACACAAAGTATCACAATATCATCAGGGTTGGAAGAGACCTCACAGATCATCAAGTCCAACCCTTTACCACAGAGCTCAAGGCTAGACCATGGCACCAAGTGCCACGTCCAGTCCTGCCTTGAACAGCTCCAGGGACGGCGACTCCACCACCTCCCCGGGCAGCCCATTCCAGTGTCCAATGACTCTCTCAGTGAAGAACTTTCTCCTCACCTCCAACCTAAATCTCCCCTGGCGCAGCCTGAGGCTGTGTCCTCTCGTTCTGGTGCTGGCCACCTGAGAGAAGAGAGCAACCTCCTCCTGGCCACAACCACCCCTCAGGTAGTTGTAGACAGCAATAAGGTCACCCCTGAGCCTCCTCTTCTCCAGGCTAACCAATCCCAGCTCCCTCAGCCTCTCCTCGTGTTCTCAGGTGAGGCATGTTTAATCAGCACTGGGTGACAAGGGGAGGTCATCCTCCCTGCACGACTTCACCTTGTGCAGGGGAAATATTTATGCTACAAAATCAGACCTATTCAGTACAAGGGTAGGGTTACTGCAGTTAGTTCTGGGCATAGGTGGAGTTGTTACAGTCAGTTCCTAGAACTCGTTTCCATACTGTCCCACCTCCTTACACATGCTCATTGCCACCTGGTGGTCATCTTTTGGGGTCTTTGGGAGGAAGGCTGATGTCCTCCTCAGGCTGACTTCTCTACCTTTCGGCCACCTGGCGTCAGTTGTGGGTCACATTCTTGGTTGGAGTTTCCAATGTTCTCATCTTTGAATACAGTATTCTTCTTCTCTGTGAGAGTGTTTCAAGAGCCTCTCAAGCACCTGCACCTGAGTTGGGGCAATCCCAAGCACAAATCCAGGCTGGGCAGTGAGTGGCTGGAGAGAAACCCTGAGGAGAGGGACTTGGGGGTGCTCCTGGACCAGAAGCTCAACATGAGCCAGCAGTGTGCACTTGCAGCCCAGAAAGCCAAGCAGAGCCTGGGCTGCAGCAGGAGAAGTGTGGCCAGCAGGTTGAGGGAGGTGATTCTTCCCCTCTACTCTGCTCTGCTGAGACCCCACCTGGAGTGCTGCATCCAGGAATTCTGGAGTAGAAAAGGACTTGTAAGGAGGTTGCAGCCTACTGTTGGCTTTCTAGTGGCTACTCATTTCATTCTTGTGTTAACACAGAGGCTTAATGAGCAAGTTTGACTCCAGGGCAAGGCTGAGTGCTGCTCTGAACAGCAGCTTCAATCTAGGATGCCACCTTCTATTTTTGTTTATTTGTGGCTACCTCATTCCTCAGAGCATGGTAAAGGCTGCAGCCACCAAAAGGGCTTTTGAAAAGTGAAAGCAATGCACTCAGAGCAGCTCTAAAGTGTATTTTGGTTATTAATGCCTAAATCTAGAAGCAGCATGGTCTCTCCCCTCTCCTCTGACCTCTTTCAACTATGTGCATGCAACCAAATGTTCTGACTCCTGAGGAGTGACTCTGTTAGGCTCTAGAGAATGTTTTCCAACAGAAGACACACCTGGTGGTGAGGATCTGCAGCATGGCATTGTCTGGATGCTGTGCTTAGCTGTGTGCTTCAGCAGGGCATTTGCCATGCTAACGCCTTCCCTAGGGAGTGTGGAGTTTCATGGCTCTTCTCCTCCTTTCTCTTTCAGGCCCAGGCCTGTTTGCTTCTCCAGAAGGTTCTGCAACTCCGTGAACTGAAGCTCTTTGTGACAGAAGAGGAGTGGGAGGAATTGATCAGAGAAAGCATCAGACAGGTGACACAGGTAACAAGCTTCAACGTGTTAAATGTATAGATAGCACCTACTGGGTGCTGCTCTCCCCAGCGTGGGGCTTGTTCTCAGCTGGCACCTACTGGGTGCTGCTCTCCCCAGCATGGGGCTTGTTCTGCTTTCATAGAATTACAGAATCAACCAGGTTGGAAGAGACCTCCAAGCTCATCCAGTCCAACCTAGCACCCAGCCCTATCCAGTCATCTAGACCATGGCACTAAGTGCCTCATCCAGGCTTTGCTTGAACACTTCCAGGGATGGTGACTCCACCACCTTCCTGGGCAGCCCATTCCAATGCCAATCACTCTCTAGTGTGGGGCTTGTTCTCAGAACTGGAGTCTGTGGCTGTGTTCAGCTTAACTGAACCTGCCTGGATGCATTCCTGTGTGAAGTGGTATAGGTGATCCTGCTCTGGCAGGGGGCTTAGACTGGATGATCTTTTGAGGTCCCTTCCAACCCTTGGTATTCTGTGATTCTGTGATCTTAGGGGGATTGTGCCTGCTTGCACCAGGTGTGAGCAGTGTCCACCATGATTAGAACACTCTTGTGACAGCACTGCTGAGGTGGATTTTCACAGAGGGCAAGAAAGGTGGCTGGGTGAGCTCTGTGGTGCCTGTGTGTGGCTCCAGGAGACAGAGCTCGAGTTTTAGGAGGTATATTCAGATAGGTGTGTTTAAAAAATAAGTTTGGGCATTCTTCACAGCAAGAGTGATTGCCCTTTGGAATGGGTTGCCCGGGGAGGTGGTGGAGTCACCATCCCTGGAGGTGTTTAAAAGGAGGCTGGGTGAGGCACTTAGTGCCATGGCTTAGTTAATTAGAAGGTGTTGGGTGATAGGTTGGACTCAGTGATCTCAGAGGTCTTTTCCAACCTACTTCTTTCTGTGATTGAAAGATTCTGAACTTGTTTATTTATTTGCAGAAAATGTTATGCAAGTTCTGGATTTGAATGAACTTTAGGGCCAGAGAGATAGAGCTGAAGTACACTGGACTGAACCAACCCTGGATGTGTTTAAAGGCCATTTTGGATGTGGTGCTTGGGGATGTGGTTTAGGGCTGAACCTTGTAGAGGAGGGATATGTGTTGGACTTGGTGATCCTGAGGGTCTTCTCCAACCTGAGTGCTTCTGTGATTTCTGACTTGTGAAGTGTTGCAGGCTTCCTGGACCATGAGGAGAGATTGAGGGAGTTGAGGCTGTTCAGTCTGGAGAGGAGAAGGCTCTGAGGTGACCTTATTGTGGCCTTTCAGTATCTTAAGGGGGCTACAAGAAAGCTGGGGAGGAACTTCTTAGGTTGTTAGGTAGTGATAGGACTGGGGGGAATGGAACAAAGCTGGAAATGGATAGATTCAGACTGGATGTTAGGAAGAAGTTCTTCACCATATGGGTGGTGAGACCTTGGAACAGGTTGCCCAGAGAGGTGGTGGAAGCCCCATTCCTGGAAGTGTTTAAGGCCAGGCTGGATGAGGCTGTGGCCAACCTGATCTAGTGTGAGGTGTCCCTGCCCATGGCAGGAGGGTTGGAACTGTCTGATCCTTGTGGTCCCTTCCAATCCTGACTGATTCTATGACCAGACTCCCTCCTGATATTGTTTATCAGGGAAACCCAAAAATACATTGGAAAAAAATATTACTGTACAGTTAAAAACAGCAACAAAAATTGCCAGGCTCCTGATTTGGTGACAAGTGTGGATTGTACCTGAAGACAGTTTTTGGATGCAGCCATTATGTGGGAGGTGATCTGTGGAAGCAGAATGCCACTCAATTATGTTCTTGTGGAATGACGTGGAGGGAACCAAGCAGCCAAATGAATGCTGTGATGTGGTGACTAAACTTGATGACATGGGAGATTCCAGCCTTGGTGTTCCTGTAGTATTGACCTGCTTTCTAAATGTAGCTCTCACTCTTTCTTTACCTCTTCAAATGCTGGTTTCATGGTAATTGAGGTCATTCTGTAATTGGCCATATTGGAGCAGAATGTTTTCTTTTGTCAGGGAAGGGCAAAATGTAAGCAGGTTTAAATCAGGAGCTTCAGAGGTACTGTCTGTAATTCTTGAGGAAGCAGGTAACCCTGGGATTCAGTAAACAGCTTTTATTTCGTGGTCACATCAGGAATCCAATGGTTGGAGTCAGCTGTCATTTTATTTCCAACTACCTGAGCCATGCCACTCCTCCCAACCCAGTCGTCTCCATCAGTCTCTTGGTTTCTCTCCAGCAGCTGCATGCCTGCAGGACTTGGTGTTTCACTGGGATGCCACAAACATCTGCAATGCCTTTATGTTGTTCTTGTCAGGGAGTGTTAAGCAACTTGCAGCTCTTCCAGGATTTTAATGAGCTTTGCTACCAGAGCTTGCCTTGCTGCCTCTCATTTCTGTGCTCCTCTGTGAGGAAATCAAAATTCCTGGGAAATGCTGGCAGCTTGTTTGGGCTGTCCAAGGTAAACCCTGTGGGCAGGGGGCCTCCCATAGGATTAACAGGCAGTGGCCTATAGGTGCTGGTTCTCTTTTTGTCCTGATGAAGCCCTAACATAGCATTTTTACAGAGTGCTTTGTTGGTGTACATATATGTGTGGGATTTTAGAATCACAGAATTAGTCAGGGTTGGAAGGGACCACAAGGATCAGCCAGTTCCAAACCCCCTGCCATGGGCAGGGACACCCTACCCTAGAGCAGGCTGCCTACAGTCTCATCCAGCCTGGCCTGAAACACCTCCAGGCATGGGACCTCAATCACCTCCCTGGGCAACCCATTCCAGCCTCTCACCACTCTCATGCTGAAGATCTTCCTCCATACATCCAGCCTGAATCTCCCCACCTCCAGCTTTGCTCCATTCCCTAGTCCTGTCACTCTCTGAGAGCCTGAAAAGTCCCTCCCCAGCTTTCTTGTAGGCCCCCTTCAGAGGGATGTTGTCCCTCTTGCTCCTGCTCCCTCCTTCCACTCCTTGCATGACTCCTTGAAGCTGGAGCTGCCGCACATCTTCCAGCGTCGCTGTAATTAGGAGGAATCAAAGGCTTCATATTCCATATAATAGTCTTGATTCATAGCCAAGGGCTGGTGCTTGTGCCCTAAGACTTCTTCGAGGTACACAGGGTAATCTGTGTCTTTTGGTGGCTCAGGAATCTTCAGGTGTCTGAGTAATAGCAGCAAAAACATGCTTTATGGTGGGGAAGAAGGAAACTCGTATCGTGGCTGATCTCATTTGGAGATAGTGAAAAATGCCTCATAGCAGAAGTCAGAGGCTGCAAACAGCAAATTTAGAATCTGTAGGAAGTGTGTTATTTGTCAAAGGCAGTAATAGACAGTGAAAACACAACTTGCTGAGGAGTTGATTAGCTGGAGATTGCGTGCTGGACCGAAGGAGAGGCTGCAGACCGGGCATGATGTTGATGGGGAGTTTGGTTGGGCTGTGTCAGGCTGGAGCTTGGGCTAGATGAGAGTCCTTTCTGTCCCTGGTGTCCACACGTGCTTCTGCTTAGCTGGAGAGAGGATAGGGAGTGCTTTGGCAGAACTGAATGTTTCTCCTGCAGCTCATTCTTGTCCCTTTTCATCTAAGACTTGTTTTGGTGGGCCATGCCAGGTCAGCTGTGCTCTTAGAGTTAGGTATGTAAGTAGATAGGTATTGACATGAGTGCTTACCCATGATGATCATTGACTGAGGGTAGCAGTTCAGGGTGCTGTGGAAGATGATGAACTTCTGTTGCCCTACCTTGTGATGGTTTGGGTGCTACCCACTCCCCACACTTAAGAAAATCACCCAGACTAGACTCAGCCACTGGAAAATAAAGGATGAAGGTTTGTATTTACAGCTGAGCACAAGATACAAGCAGAGATTTACAACCTATACAGCTATAGACAGAGACGGGCAAGTTAAAAAGTAATGCAGAAACACAGCAGCCCCCCCCAGAAACCAGAGTCCCCAGGAGGGGCTCCCAACCACCCTTCCACCTCCTTTCCACCCTTTTACCTTATCCCAGACTTTGCCTTATGTTCAAGGTGAGTTTGGAGAATCAGTCAGGGGGATTAGGAAGCAGAAGGATTAGTTACACAGACAGCAGGTTAGAGAGAAGGGAGGCAGCCAGAGCCAAAGAGCAACTCTGTTATCTATGTTTGTGTTCTTGTTTTTATCCATCTCAGCAAGCTTATGAGTGCAGTAGCCAGCACCATTGTTTCCTTTTCACAGCCTATCATCTAATTCTTCTCACCAAAACTCAAACTAGCACATACCTCTAAGCTGGAAGATGCTGTCTCTGGCCATCTCTGCCACCATCCCTCAGAGATGGATGTTTTAAGAATGAAAGACAATGATTCAGCATTCTCTTCTGTTCTTTGAGACAGGGAGAAGTCTGCAATAGCTTGGGAGTGCCAGCTCTGTGACTGCACTGATATGCACCTGTAATTCAAGCAGCAGTGTGGTTCCCCTGGAAGCTGTCACTTGAAGGCTTTGCTGTGCTCTCTGTGCCCTTTGTCAGATGCACAGCTGTGGGACTCCTGAAGTGCAAGATTGTCATTGCAGGTGTTAAGGCTGTGAGAAAGGACAGGATGCTCTCACCTGGTGCCTGCCTGCAGATCACTTGGTGAGGAGCAAGGAGCCTGGGATGGTTTTAGGCAGCGATATGTGCTGGAAAGAGGGCAAGGAGCAATGTGAGAGAACTGCATTCTTGGCACTGAATTATGCTTGTGAAACTGAGAGGCAGATGAGGGGCAATCAGTGACCAAGAGCTTTAAATGAAGAGACAGCTTCCAGAAATAGCTGCTCTGCCTGCTGCAAGGCTGCTCTTGTGCTTACATAAGCTAACTTGACCTTATTTGTTCCCCAAATGTTTAAGCATGCTTATAGAACATATATCACAGCCACGAGGCACTCATGTTTGCCATCTCCTTACTGGCACTGAGGCAAGTCTTGATACTCTAATGAGTGCTTTGGAGCTGACTTGTTCTTCTGAGAGCCCTGCTTGCTGTTGGTGCTTTTGGCTGTCCCTGCTGGGACACCTGGGCAGAAAGGCTTCTCCACAAGCCCTGGGGCTGCCCTGTGAGCTGCCTTTTATTGGACAGCAAGCAAAAGTAAGCAAATAGAGAAATAGCTCTGGCACAGATGTAGCCTCCCTGGTCCTGGTTTCCTCAAACAAAGCAGAACCTCTGTGCTGCTGTTCAAGTTTATTCTAATGTTGGGAGTCCAGACAGCTCAGTTGTGTTCACAGTATAAATAAGTAGAACTGCTTCATGTTGTAACTGACAGAGCTCACCTGAGATGCTAGGGCTGACTTCTTTTCTCTCTTGGAGAGCTTTGTTCTTTTATCAGTAGGTCTCAAAGCACTTCACAAAGGAAATTCAAACCAGTCAGTTGTTGATGTGATGAAGAAAGCATTTTGCAGAAAGCCAGGAGCTCATGTCTTTAGCTCCCTGAAGTTGTTCACCCTGTTTTACAGATGACAAGCTTGGCCTGGGGCTGAGCCAAGATTCAAACTCAGATCACCAGAGGCATCCCAGAGTGATTGGCATTGGAAAGGGCTGTCCAGGGAGGTGGTGGAGGCACCATCCCTGGAGGTGTTCAAGCAAAGCCTGGCTGAGACACTTAGTGCCATGGTCTGGTTGACTGGGTTGGGCTGGGTGCTAGGTTGGGCTGGCTGAGCTTGGAGGTCTCTTCCAAACTGGTCAATTCTATGATTCTAAGACTAAGCAGCCTCACAAGCTGCAGGGTATAACCAAACAGCTTTCTTTTTCCCCACAATGTTTATTTTGGCTGTTATCAAAAGGAGGAGCCCAAAAGATCCAGAAGCCACTCTCACAGAAAATGTCAATGTTTCCCAAGTTGAAAGATCCTGATTTTTTCTTCTATGGTCCATAAGGAAATGCAGCAGGGAAAAAAAATACAGGACAGCTGAGGGAACAGAAGAGAATGAATTCTCCACAGAGACATCCTGTATTCTGAGAGCACGTCAAAGATATCAGTTAAATCAGCACTGGCCTCATTTTACAAGCTAAGAGGCTGAGAAAGGGCAATGAATTAAGAATTTATAAAGATGGGCAGATAAAAGTTCAGGCAATCTTCAAGAAAAAGACAAAAAACCAAAGAAAAAAAACCCAGCTGAAGAATGGCTTCTTCAGAGATTTGATGAAGTCAGTGTTAATAATTCATCTCCCTACAAATTAAGACACTGACAATCAGCTGTGCTGCCCTTCAGCAAAGGAGGGCATGTCTATGCTGCAAGGCTGTGTAGCACAGCCCCCTGGCCCCCCAGCCCATCCTGAGTGCCTCCAGCTAGTTCCTATAAATCCCCAGCAACCACACAGCAGCACCAAACCCCTCTAATGCCACACAGTAAAAGCCTTCAAAGAGCACAGAGTAACTTTCAAATGATGACAAGCTTGGAACAGAGCTCTTGAGTTGTCTGTACCACTCCTTGCAGAGGCTACATGATCCCTCTGGTGTGAGGTGTCCCTGTCCATGGCAGGGGGGTTGGAACTAGATGACCATAGTGGTCCCTCCCAGCTGATTCTATGATCCTTGGCTATCTCCATCTATGTCTTTCTACAGGAAGAGGGGAGCTTGCCCAGCCCAAGCCTAAGTAGCTGCCCAAGTGGAAGGAAGTTTCACAGTTATCTCACCAGCATTATGTGTTTATCTGTCTGGAAGTCTCCAATCCTGGTGACCTGGAGTGCTGTGGTCTTGCACTGAACTTAGCTATTGGATTCTCTGAGTATTTTTGCATCCATTTTGGTTTCAAACAGCCAACTTTGAGCACTACCTGCTCTGCCTGTCCCTTATGACATTGACAAAATCATAGAATCACAGAATCAAGGGCTGTGTTCATGCCACAGCTTTATCTGACTATCAATAACTTGAGTGCTGTGTCCAGTTCTGGGCTCCTCAGTTCAAGAGAGATGTTGAGGTGCTGGAAGATGTCCACAGGAGGGCGACAAAGCTGGAGAGGGGCCTGGAGTTATTGATAGTCAGATAAAGCTGTGGCATGAACACAAGCCCTGTGAGGAGAGGCTGAGGGAGCTGGGGGTGTGCAGCCTGCAGCAGAGGAGGCTCAGGGCAGAGCTCATTGCTGTCTACAACTACCTGAAGGGAGGCTATAGCCAGGTGGGGTTGGGCTCTTCTGCCAGGCAACCAGCAGCAGAACAAGGGGACACAGTCTCAAGTTGTGTTGGGGGAGGTCTAGGCTGGATGTTAGGAGGAAGTTGTTGGCAGAGAGAGTGATTGGCATTGGAATGGGCTGTCCAGGGAGGTGATGGAGTCACCGTCCCTGGATGTGTTGAAGCAAAGCCTGGCTGAGGCACTTAGTGCCATGGTGTAGTTGACTGGATAGGGCTGGGTGCTAGGTTGGACTGGCTGATCTTGGAGGTCTCTTCCAACCAGGTTGATTCTGTGATTCTATGATTCCTGGTCTGTGTGGCTCAGTTACATTGCTTGACCTCTCTGAGCCCCTGTGGAAGGGAGGGGATGATGCTGGCCTGTCTCCTGTCTCTCAGGTCAGTGTAATTAGAGGTGAGGCTGCTTCCACTGGGTAATAACATGAGCTGTGAGCATGCAGAATACTTCATGAAATGAATACTTCATTTGCTTGTCAGTTTGTTATTAGCCTCTAAACAGCAGAGGGAGGCTGTGCCCCTCCCAGGCTTCTCAGCTTGCCTGTTTGGTGCCATGGGGGTCAGTGTGATGGTTCAGTGAGTGGGGCAGCTGAGTTCTGTGGCTCCTTCCACCCCTCCACGTGAAAGCAAACTGTGGCTTCATTCCAGTGCTCAGCTTCCAGTGCCTGCAGGAATGGAGACCCATCTGTCACAGCAGAAATACAGACAGGTTTCACTCTTCAACCCAGCAGTTCTGTGCAGTCCAATCAACCCAGCTGTCCTCTGCTCATCTCATTGGAGGCAGGGCCCCTCTAATGCTGATCAGAATCACCTGCGTCTTGTGACTACACTTTGTGAGTCCTTCCAGAAGAATCAGAAACAGCTTCAGCTTGTCTGCTCTGATTGGGTGACTTCCCACTGGAGACTGAGGGCTGTGCTCTCCAGGGTGCACACCTGCTGGAGTCTCTCCCTCAGACAGGGGGAGGAACATCCTCTGGCCAGAAGGGCCAATGCCATTCTCAGATATTAGAAGGGGTGTATCAGAAGGACTGGCTCGTAGGTCGAGAGAGGATCTCCTGCCCCTCAACTCTGCCCTGGTGAGGCCACATCTGGAGTTCTGTGTCCAGTTCCGGGCCCCCCAGTTCAAGAGAGACATAGAACTGCTTGAGAGAGTCCAGTGCAGAGCCACAGAGATGCTGAAGGGAATGGAGAATCTCTGTTATGAGGAGAGCCTGAGGGAGCTGGGGCTGTGCTGCTTGGAGGAGACTGAGAGCTGACCTCATCAGTGGTTATCAATGTGTAAAGGTGAGTGGCAGGAGGCTGGAGCCAGGCTCTGCTGGGTGATGCCTGATGACAGCACAAGGGGCACTGGGTGGAAGCTGAGGCAGAGGAAGTTTCATTTAAACCTGAGGAGGATTTGTTTCCCTGTGAGGGTGACAGAACCCTGGAACAGGCTGCCCAGGGGGGTTGTGGAGTCTCCCTCTCTAGAGATACTCCAAACCCCTCTGGATGTGTTCCTGTGTGATCTGCTACAGGAGATCCTGCTCTGGCAGGGGGGGTTGGACTGGGTGAGGTCTTTTCCAGCCCCTGACATTGTGGCATTCTGTGGTTCCTCATGGCTTTAACACAGCCTGTACAGAGGAGAGATTTTTTTCCCTCAGGTAATAGACACACACTTGTAGAGCCCCCAGTGTGCTTGCTGGAGGCCTTCTGGTGTGACTGCAGTGTGGGGCCCAGAGGTGTGAGGGCAGAAAAATGCTAGGTTGTGTCTGCTCCTGGGCAGCGTGGAGCAAGCTTTGGCTGTCAGAGTCAGCACGAGAGCAGCTGAGGTACTGAGATGAGACCTCTGGAGAGCTTTGTCATCCTGCCTGTGGGTCTTCAGTAGGGTGCAAACGCTGCTGAGCTATTTGCTGCTGGAGAGGAGAGTTTCCCTTAGCAGCTCTGGGCTGTGCCAGGGAGTGTAAGGTCGTGCAGGGTGGGTGGAGGTGTGTGTTTTGCAGAAGGCACTTGGCACTGCGCTCAGCCGTGAGTCTGCACATTTATCCATCAGCATCAGGTCTGTCATGAGTGGGGGAAGGATGGAGATATCACAGCATGCAGAGGAATGTAGGCTGGCCAGGCTGCTGCAGCTTGCTGGGCAGTGATTGATCTGCCCGGCCGGTCCCGCGGAGGGGAAGGGCACTTTGTTGTGAGCAGCGAAATAGGCTGCAGGACGTGCTGGGAATGCACAAAGAGTGAGTGGGGTTCAAACTTCCAGCTAGGAAATGTGCTCCTCTGCTCTCTTGAGACACTGTTGTGTCTGGTAAGCACGGTCTAAGGGTGTGCCTGGCTGTGGTGCCTGTGGAAGGGGCACAGGCAGGCTATGATTGCAGATGGGTGTGAACGGGGAGCCTTCCAGAAGCATTGCCTGCTCTGTGCACCAGCATATTGCCATCTGCCCTGCAGGGGAGGTTGGGCAGTGGCTGAGATGTTGACTTTGGCTCCAGATGCTCGTGGCTCTGCTTTTTGCTGTGTGGCAGTTTCAGGGGAGTTTTGGGCTTAGACTAAAATCATACCTGGGAAATTGAGGTGTGGAGCTGTGTGGGTAACTATCTGCCAGCCCTTTGTCCTACTTGCATGACTGAATTACTGCAGATGCTCACCTCCTGTGCTCCAACAAACTTGCTTTGTGATGGTGAAGGAATGCAGTGAAATTGCAGTGAGAGATGGATCCTGCAGTAGTTGGGATACTTCCATCTGTGATGCAGGAATTAGGAGTGTAAGAATACCCACTGATTGATAAGATGCTGGGGAATCTGCTGCTCTCCTGGTGGAAATCCTAGAACAGAGAACTTTGGAGTGCCCCGCACCAGAAAGAGCCAGAGGCTTGTTTGACATAAGACACAACCATCCCTGCCAGCTGAATCCATGTAGGATGGGGCAGGAACTGCATTGCTCTATTGGCTTGAGGTGAGGTGGCAGATCTAGCTGGGAAAGCTGCCTCTCTGCTTTTCCCTTTTGGAAAATGACCTGCCCAGATGTGCTGACAGCTCAGATGTGCAGGTGTGATTAAGCATCACAGGTAGTACTGAGCTGGAACTGAAATTCCCTGTAAAGCAGGACTGGCTGTTACTGGAGGAGCAGTGTAAGAAAGGCAGAAAATGGGAGAAAAACAACCTCAGCAGCAAGTGACCTGAGTGTAGCTGTTGAAGATATTCAGGTGGTCACTCTGCTTTTAGCATTGAGCAATGGGATTAGGTGACACTTGGCTTGGTAATGCTTCCAGGAGGCAGGGGAAGGGAGTGCTGGATACCTTGCAAACAGCAGGTGGCAGAGAGCCACAGAGCAGGTGGTTAAACAAGCTCCCCTGGGGTTTCCCTTAAGCCTCCACCACTGACCCATAGCATAGCTGGAAGCTTTGTGCCCCAGCCTTGTGCAAGTCTTCAGTGATCTAATCAGTGTTTGAGGCTCTCCTAAGGATGCTGCAGATGACTGAAATGCTACTTTTCTTTTTAAGGCACGTTTGCCATGTGTTGCAGTTTACCATCTGTTCCATAATAGCTT
Source organism: Pogoniulus pusillus (assembly GCF_015220805.1). Taxonomy (NCBI): domain Eukaryota; kingdom Metazoa; phylum Chordata; class Aves; order Piciformes; family Lybiidae; genus Pogoniulus; species Pogoniulus pusillus. The sequence continues at coordinate 7,035,315 of NC_087290.1, forward strand.
TTGCTTTAATTTTGTGATTGTGTTTTGTACTTTTCCCCAAATGAAATCATGGCAGGCCTGTAAAATGATTGACCTACACAGCTGGGGTGACAGTGGCAGTGCTAATTTAATCTTGCAGTTAGCTGAGAGGTGAGGGAGCAGACCAGAGCAATCTGCTGTGCGAACCCACGACGTGGTCTGTAACTTACACACCAACTGCTTTGGAGAGGGTTTGGACACAGTTCCCACTGAAGAGACTTGGGAATTCATTCCCTGGGAGCCACTCCCAAAGGCAGCCCCAGTCTAAAGTCAGCTTCTTTTATGTGCAGCAAGTTTGTGTTGGTGTCACAGGCTAGGACAAATCCCATGGAAGTAAACACTCTGCTGTGGACACTCCCTGCTCTGGGAGGGCAGGAGTGAGGCAATGTGGGACAGAAGATAGCATCTCATGTAATAGGGAAGTGCTGCGAGGCACTGGTGAGGAGATCAGGATGGAGCTGAGCAGGAAGTGGACTCAGAGTCTTTAAGGAGGCTTTACTGTCTCAGCTGTACCCCATACAGAGGTGCTGGCAATTTTATGCCCTTTAGAGTAAATTTCCTTTGCATCCTTTGTAGCAGAAGGGATTCTGCTCAGACAAGCACTGAGAAACAGTGAGGCTGTGTCTGAAGCCAGCTTACTTAAAGCCATTCTGCTTCTGCATTGGAGAGAATGGTGCAGGAATGGTGTAGGAAGGAATTCCCTGCTGCTTCTTTGCTGTTTCTGTGGCTTCTCCCCCAACCCCTACTCTCTTTCTTGTTTCCTCCTGGTCTTTGAGAGCTGTCTAAAAGTAATCCATTTCAGTAGGGAGCTGTATGTTGGCAGAGCACCTAAATTATGCTGGATTGCTTCTGGCTGTTTGTGCTGGTGGAACTCTGCTTGTGTTTCTAGACTTATGCAAAAGACTGCTTTTTAATATAGGTGCTTAGTCTTACAGCACTGATGTCACTAGACCTGTAGTATCTTCCATCCCCAGCTGGGCAAGCCACCCTTTCTGTTCCTCAGGTGTGCATGAATTGGGTTGCTTCAATCTCCAGCTAGGCAAGCCACCCTGTTCTGTGCATGAATTGGGCTGGGCACCCCAAACTGAATGCACATTCCAGTTTCCCAAGCACCTGACAACTAACTGCCTGTAGACTGCTGAAAATCAGCCCCTCAGATGCTTTTCAGAGATGCAGGCTTTGAGTGCTGTGTCCAGTTCTGGGCTTCTCAATTCAAGAGAGATGTTGAGGTGCTGGAAGGTGTCCAGAGAAGGATGACAAAGTTGGTGAGAGGCCTGGAACACAAACCCTATGAGGAGAGGCTGAGGGAGCTGGGGGTGTGCAGCCTGCAGCAGAGGAGGCGAAGGGCAGAGCTCATTGCTGTCTATAACTGCCTGAAGGGAGGCTGTAGCCAGGTGGGGTTGGTTTCTTCTCCCAGGCAAACAGCAACAGAACAAGTGGACACAAGTTGTGCTGGTGGAGGTCTAGGCTGGATGTTAGGAGGAAGTTGTTGTCAGAGAGAGTGATTGGCATTGGAATGGGCTGCCCAGGGAGGTGGTGGAGTCGCCGTCCCTGAAGGTGTCGAAGCAAAGCCTGGCTGAGGCACTTAGTGCCATGGTGTAGTTGACTGGACAGGGCTGGGTGCTAGGTTGGGCTGGCTGAGCTTGGAGGTCTCTTCCAACCTGGCTGATTCTATGATTCTCTTGACTCTAGTAAGGTTTGTTTTTCAAAGCCTCTGAAGCAGCAGGGCAGTTCTGGGAAGGCAGCAAACCCAGAGTCGAGCCAGCACAGTTTGAATGCTCTCACCTGCATCGCTCCTCTGCAGTGAAGAGAAAAGGCAATTTATTTTTAACACCTTCTTAATGCTAAGATGTTTGTATATTAAAAAGGTGAAATGACAGTTGACTTCAGCATGGCTCCTTCTCACAGTGCTGCCCTGATTCCTCTTGTCCAGAAGAGCTGACAGACTGCACTGATTTTATTTCCTGCCCCCCCTCTACCCCTTGCTGTCAACTCATTTGCACCTTAGCAAAATAAAGACCTCAACTTTCTAGCCTCTCTGAAGGCTACTTTCACCACAGGTAATGACTGTTAGCCTGGCAATAACTTGATTTTCAAATTGCAAAGGAAAAATGTTATGCAAATCAGGCTCTTTTGGCCATCATTAATTTCATTATTATTATTGTTATTAATAGTTCTGTAAGCCTGATAAACAGAGTGTGCATAGCCCATGGGGTGTTATATTCTACACCTGAAGGTTCTGAATTCTTTTGCAATCACCTTCTCCCTTATACTTGTTTCTCATTTTACCTGAGAGAGACTTTAGAGCTATTGAATTCTGTGACCTTGTAGGTTAATGGCAGCTCTGGAATAGAGTTGCAGAGCATCTATCTGTATCAGGAGAGAGTAATTAGCAAGTTATTGATAGTCAGATAAAGCTGTGGCATGAACACAAGCCCTGTGAGGAGAGGCTGAGGGAGCTGGGGATGTGCAGCCTGCAGAAGAGGAGGCTCAGGGCAGAGCTCATTTGCTGTCTACAACTACCTGAAGGGAGGCTGTAGCCAGGTAGGATTGGTCTCTTCTGCCAGGCAAGCAGCAACAGAATGAGGGGACACAGTCAAAAGTTGTGTTGGGGGATGTACAGGCTGGATGTTAGGAGGAAGTTGTTGTCAGAGAGAGTGATTGGCATTGGAATGGGCTGCCCAGGGAGGTGGTGGAGTCACTGTGCCTGGAGATGTTGAAGCAAAGCCTGGCTGAGGCACTTAGTGCCATGGTCTGGTTGATTGGCCAGGGCTGGGTGCTAGGTTGGACTGGATTTGCTTGGAGGTCTCTTCCAACCTGGTTGATTCTATGATTCTGTGAATTCCAGCCAGCAAAAACATGGTGGCTTTGTAATACAGGGTTTGAGTGCACCATCCTGGCCAGGATCTTGCAAAAGATCCTGCCAGGATGTAGTGCCTGTGCAGGCACTGAATAATTCTACTTGAAGGCTGTTTCTGCAGATAGGTTATCTGATCTCTCCACTTCTCCCAGAAGTGTTCCTTAGCCTCTTGTTGGCCTTCATTATTTTGCAGTTGAGGGCATCATTGCTCGAAGAGCTTGCACTGGGGAATTAACTTCTTCATTCTCTCAGGAATCCCTGCAGAGTCTACTTCATGCTGATGCAGAAGGAGAATGGTTTGCTCAGGGTCCTCAGAATTACTCCAGTCTGAATGGAGCAAAAGCAATAGGTGGTCAAAAGAGAGAGGTTGCCATCTCCTAGAGAGCTCCAACCTTCCACCTCTGGGTTGAGGTTTGGTGCAGAGGCTTGCCAGCAGTGCAAGTTGCCTGAGGAGCTGAGGGTGCTGAGTGGACCTTGCCTGTTGGCTGGGTGGATGTGTTCAGATTCCAGGCGAAGGTCAACTTGGCCACAGGTGCAGCCTGCTCTAAAGCAAAGGTCTGTAATCATGGCAAGCTGTGGGGCTCACTCCACTGTGTGCTTCCACACAAGCACAGTGGGCAAGAAGCCTCCCATGTAAGAGCAGGGCTGCGAGGATCAGCTGCAGGCAGAGGATCAGCACCCCTGAGCCGCTGGGCCACATCTTTGCTCCAGCTGCTTTCTCATGGCTATTTTCTGCCCTTCTCCACTTGTAAATAACTGGCTTTTATTTGACCTATCTTTGGAGTGATTTTCCTCTAAGCCAGACCTTTCAGTGCCTCAGAAACCCAGCAGCACATAAAGGGAACAACGCAGAAATGAGATTTTTCTCTCAGTCATTTCAGTGAATTTAAGCTTGATTGACAAGCCCTGTTCCAGTGCTGGCAACTGGGATTTCCCAGGCCTAAGTGGTAATGGATTTTTGCATTAGCACTTTACATGTAAATCCCAACTCCTGCAGCTGAGTAGCTCTTGTCCCTCAGGTGAATCTGTTGTCTGGCAACCTCCTGGCCTGCCCAGGGCTGGAGTGGATGTTGTCTTTCCTCTTTGCTTTTCTCCAGGAGGCAGCAACATGACTCCAGTTATGTCCTAGCTCAGAAACCAGGGAGAACAGCAGGATGGTACCTTTGTGGTGTGCTTGCTGTTACTTTGTCCAGTTGTTTTTTAATTAACCTGGGCATGTTCTTAATTAACTTGTAGCTCTGTTCCCCTCCTGAGCATTTCCAGAGTTGGGTGGATTTTGTGTTGCAGAGTTAATCTGGTGGCAGGTTAATCCTGCTAATCGTTGCTCATTTGCTGCTCTCTCCGGAGAGTGGTGATTTATTTCCCCATTTAATGCACATTTCTTCTCCATCTGATTTCTAGAGTTTGAAAATGGTTGACAAGTGTGCCCTGAAAGCTGAGAAAGAGAAAGTTGCCAACTGCTTGGAGCTGTTGAACTTCCTCCTCAAAACTGTGACGGAGCAGGTGAGTGCATGACCTGATGTGTGGCAAAGGACTGTTCTGAGTGCCACCAGGGCCTCTTTCAGATGTCAGGCTTGGATTTTCCCTTGTGACTGTTCCATCACTACCTCCTGCCTCATTTCTTACCAAAGATATCCCTGGTAGGATTTGAGGACAGAAAAGCTCTTGTGTCTGAAGGAGTGATCATGGCTCTTGTGAGCTGATCCCCGAGCACCTGTTGAAGGATTTGAGCAGTGTTCTGCAAACACAGGTGACATCTTCTTTCTTATCAGCAGAAATACTGCTGCTAAGGGGCTGAGCTGGGTTGTTTTCCCAGGTGATTGCTCTGTCCTCTGTGCTGCTGAGCTCCAGAGATTTTAGTTGCTAGAAACAGATGTACTCAGGAGCTTTGTGAGCGGGACTGAAGCTTTGTTTTCTCTAATGAAAAACAGGTTTGGGTTTTGAACATGTGGAGAGTTTCTATAGGTGACAAAATAAGTCTCCAACACAGTCTCATTTACTGGAGCAAAATCCCACAGGCAGCAGAGCTGCTGAAGCCCAGTTTCCTACTGATAAGCACTGGGCTCACACCACAGGCTGGTTCTTTGTGGAGACCTAATAGGAAGGTGGGTGGAGGAGAGAGATTATTTGCAAGGTTCCTGTATGGAGCTGAATAGCCTTTGAGAGACCCCTTTCTGCCTGGGTTTGCTGAAATTACCCAGTGGCTTACAGAAGCTGTAGAGGCAGCCAGAGGCAGTCTGGTTATGTGCTTTAGAAACCAGACTGAGAAGGCTGCTGCTTTTCTTCAGGCAGGTACATAGTCATCTGTCTTCTTCCCCCTGCTCCCAGCTGTGCACTGAAAAGGAGAGAGCAGTGAAGGCCTTGTCAGTCCCTTTTATGCCAGTCCCATTCTAGCTGGGACCTGTGCTAGAGACTCAGTTTTCAAGCAAACCACACACCTGGGGGCATGGTGTCACTCACCAGCTTTTGCCCTCAGATTCAAGTGGTGGTGCAAATAGCTCAGGACAGCATCTTGAAGAATCACAGAAGGATAGGGGCTGGAAGTGACCTCAAAAGCTCATCCAGTCCAACCCTTCTGCAGAACAGGATCACACAGAGCAGATCACACAGGAACACATCCAAGTAGGTCTTGAATATCTCCAGAGAGGGAGACTCCACAACCCCCCTGGGCAGCCTGTTCCAGTGCTCTGTCACCCTCACAGTGGAAAAAAATCCTCCTCCTATTTACATGAAACTCTCTCTGCCTTAACTTCCACCATTGCCTCTTGTCCTGTCACTGGGCATCAATGGAAGCTGGACAGGATTGGTTATTCCTACCATAATCTTATCCCAAGGATGGCCTGCACCCTGCTGCTGTGAGTGCCCCTTCTGTGTTGACTCTGCAGACTGTCTGTTTGCACTTGCCTCTTGCAGAAGCTGCGAGTGAAGTTGGCAGAGCTGGACAAAGTGCTGGTGGCTCTGAACCAGGCAGAGGGCATCGGGAGCTCGGCACGTCTCGACTCTCTCTACTGGAACGTGATGCGCTGGCTGAATTACACGTACGTACGCTGGGCACCCAGGCCTCTTGGCTGGCCTGGAGGGCCTGTCCTGCTTGTCTTCATCCATGAGAGGAAAGTGGGAAGAGGGAGGAAGTCAGGACACTGAGCTCAGGCTGCAGTTTGAGGTAAATGGAGTCGGTGAGGCTGAAGCATTCACAGTATCACAGTATCATCAGGGTTGGAAGAGACCTCACAGATCATCAAGTCCAACCCTTTACCACAGAGCTCAAGGCCAGACCATGGCACCAAGTGCCACGTCCAATCCTGCCTTGAACAGCTCCAGGGACGGCGACTCCACCACCTCCCCGGGCAGCCCATTCCAGTGTCCAATGACTCTCTCAGTGAAGAACTTTCTCCTCACCTCCAGCCTAAATCTCCCCTGGTGCAGCCTGAGGCTGTGTCCTCTCGTTCTGGCACTGGCCACCTGAGAGAAGAGAGCAACCTCCTCCTGGCCACAACCACCCCTCAGGTAGTTGTAGACAGCAATAAGGTCTCCCCTGAGCCTCCTCTTCTCCAGGCTAACCAATCCCAGCTCCCTAAGCCTCTCCTCGTAGGGCTGTGCTCAAGGCCTCTCCCCAGCCTCGTCGCCCTTCTCTGGACACTCTCAAGCATCTCAATGTCCCTCCTAAACTGGGGGGCCCAGAACTGAACACAGGACTCAAGGTGTGGTCTAAGCAGTGCAGAGTACAGAGGCAGAATGACCTCCCTGCTCCTGCTGACCACACCATTGCTGATGCAGGCCAGGATGCCACTGGCTCTCTTGGCCACCTGGGCACACTGCTGGCTCATGTTCAGGCCTGCTCATTTGGAACAACGCTAGGCTCATTGCTCCAGGTGTGCACGTGGTCAGGGTTGGTCCTTGATGGGAAAGGTTTCTAACACAAGCCTTGTATTTGATCACATCTGATACCTCTTTGTGTCTTGCTGGTAGAGGAAAGACAGCTGAGTACCCAAGGATCAAGTGCCTGCTTTCAGCAGTCCCAAGTGGTGACCTGGTTTAAACACCGCTGCCAAAGTTGCAGGGAAACTTCTAGGCTAGGATGGATGAGTTAGGAATCTCCTACAACATCCCAATGGATTGATTTTGCAGATGTGAGGCTGTCCTGGAAAGTGACTGGATAGCAGAGAGTACATACCAGGATCTTCAGCGTTATCTAGTGAATTATGGGCTCCTTGGTGTGTGAGCTGGTGCAGAGCAGCATAGACTGGGCAGCGGTGAGCCTGCTGCTGGTCTCTGTCAGACAACAGCAGTGGCTGTATCACAGTATCACAGTATCACCAAGGTTGGAAGAGACCTCACAGATCATCAAGTCCAACCCTTTACCACAGTGCCCAAGGCTAGACCATGGCACCAAGTGCCACATCCAACCTTGCCTTGAACTGCCCCAAGGACGACGACTCCACCACCTCCCCAGGCAGCCCATTCCAGTGCCCAATGACTCTCTCAGTGAAGAACTTTCTCCTCACCTCGAGCCGAAATTTCCCCTGGCGCAGCCTGAGGCTGTGTCCTCTTGTTCTGGAGCTGGCCACCTGAGAGAAGAGAGCAACCTCCTCCTGGCCACAACCACCCTTCAGGTAGTTGTAGACAGCAATAAGGTCACCCCTGAGCCTCCTCTTCTCCAGGCTAAACAACCCCAGCTCCCTAAGCCTCTCCTCGTAGGGCTGTGCTCAAGGCCTCTCCCCAGCCTCGTCGCCCTTCTCTGGACACGCTCAAGCATCTCAGTGTCCCTCCTAAACTGGGGGGCCCAGAACTGAACGCAGTACTCGAGGTGTGGTCTGACCAGTGCAGAGTACAGGGGCAGAATGACCTCCCTGCTCCTGCTGACCACACCACTCCTGATGCAGGCCAGGATGCCACTGGCTCTCTTGGCCACCTGGGCACACTGCTGGCTCATGTTCAGGCGGGTATCAATCAGTACCCCCAGATCCCTCTCTGTCTGGCTGCTCTCCAGCCACTCCGACCCCAGCCTGTATCTCTGCATGGGGTTGTTGTGGCCAAAGTGCAGCACCCTGCACTTTGAGCTATTGAACCCCATCCCATTGGCCTCTGCCCATCTGTACAGGCGGTCAAGGTCCCGCTGCAGAGCCCTTCTGCCCTCCAGCTCAGTCACATCTGCCCCCAGCTTAGTGTCATCTGCAAACTTGCTGATGACTGACTCGATGCCTAGGTGGGACTGGAATGGTCTGTCAATGATTCTTGCTGGAAGGCCTCATGGGATTGTTAGCACAGTGAAGGCCTTGCTGGGGCTCTCTCCTTGGACACACAGACAGTATCTCAGCAGCCTTGCACAGAGCCACAGACAGGTGTGCTTGAGAAGATGGTAAGTGCAATGTTATCTGGTCTGTGGAACTGGGATCCTTCCTCAAGACTCCATGTGCCTTCTTGAGCCCTGGTCTGGCTCTTGCTGTTCATTGAAGCAGTCCCTGTGCAGACTAAGGACCCCTCCAGGGATAACGCTCATCCCTGCAGCATGCCTGCGCTCCCTGCACCTCTCTTCTGCTTCTGCCTGTAGCATGGATCACACTGCTCCTTGGCTGGAAATTAAGTTGCTTTTGACTTTTTGACATTCTCTCTGCAGGAAGCCCAAGAAAGAGAAGACAGCCAGCAAGGCTGTGCAGGAAGGGGAGTCGCTGAAGCGGAAGAAGAAAGGCTTCCTACCAGAGACCAAGAAACGCAAGAATCGCAAGAAGGCCCCCCAGGAGAATGGGGTAGCAGCAGCTGCTCGTGAAGATGGAGAACCAGCAGCCCTACAAGAGCAGCCCCTGCCAGCAGAAACCCCCAAGCAGAAGAAGGGCCTCGTGCCTGGTGGTGGCAAACACAAGAAGCAGAACAGAGGGGTCAAGGAGAATGGAGTGGCAACGCCGGGCAGTGGGGAGGAAGTTGTTAATGGAGGAGATGCTGTGACTGACAAGAAGAAGAAGAAGAAGAAAAAGAAGAAGATGAACAGAAAAAGAAAAGGGGATGCAGACAATGAAGCTGAGCAAGTTCCAGCTGCAAAGAAAACCAAGGGGAGTGTCAGCCAGGAAACCCAGCAGAAGCAAGGCAAAGCCAAGAAGAAAAGACGAGAGAAAAGCCCTGCAGTGGCACAAGGTTAAGCTCCGTGGACTCACCTAGGCCTGCCATGGCTCAGGGGACTCTTTCAGTATTTTTTATAACTACAGTTTTTATGTTCCCCATGACTTTAAATAAACCTTCCATGATGCTGAGCTCTCCCAACTGCCAGTCTGACTTGTGTGGAAGGTTCAGCCTAGCGTCCAGTGTGCTTCAGGAGGTCACATACCCTCCAGGCTCTCGTAGATGCCCAAGCTTTCTTCTCTGGCAGTGCCAAACAAACCTGTGCTTGGGAGCTCCATGATTCCCCAAGGCAGAAGTGAGAGACTGGTTTGGATTTGCTGGGGAGCTGCAGTAGGGGTGCTGGCACTGCTGGGTGCTGTGGTCAGGCCCTGTGGGAGGGTCAGAAGTAACCCCTAAAGGCACTTCTCTGTCCTGCCCAGGCCCAGCAGTACTCACAGCTTTTCCAGTCTGGGAGATGCTGCCTCTTGTATGCCTGGGCTTAAACGGGCCAGCAGGCTTCTAGCAGCTTGTGAAGGTGGTTGCTTATGTATCCTCAGGATCCTGAATGCCAGAATGCCATCACCCCTCTGGAGAGCTCCAGGACCAGCTTCTCCCATGTGTTGGGTACCTGATTCTTACTGAGAGCCAAGTCTCAGCTCTACTCATGCCTCTAAAGCCTCCTCCCTCCTTTCCTCACCCCCACCTCTTGGCCATCTTGCTCCAGGAGGCCAAAAGATGTGTATTGGCCTGACTGCTCTCCCAGCATCTGAGGAAACAGTCCCCATGAAGGCCCAAGTTCTCCCCTTTCCCCTGCACAGGAGGTTTGATGCTGGCTCCTGTCAGAATCAGGAGCTGCTGGCAGAGTGAAGGGCCCTGGGGCAGGGCTGTTCCTGCTGTCTCGCAGGTGGGTCTGTGCCACCAGCCACTGATAAGGGCACTGTAAATGTCATGTTGCTGTTGGAAGGACTGAGAGAAGAGCTGCAAAGGGCTGTGTGTGCTCATGGCTGTTCATCTGCCTCTGCAATGATCCTGTTCTCAAATGGCGTAAAACTCCCTGGGAGACAGCTGCTGGCAGCACTGCCAACACGTCCAGCTGCAGCCCAGGGGCTGCATGCAGGCCTCTGCCCATGGCCTTGGCACAGCAGTGACCCTGCAGGGGCTGCTCTGCATCCTCTTAGCAGCAGGAGAGGGCTGGAGTTCCTGGTGCCCACCTGCTGCAGTGTTCAGCAGAGAATGTCCTTCCTTTCCCTGCCTTTCGCTCTGCCTTTGCAGCTGGTTCCCCTGGCACTCAAGGAGGCAGCACTGAGGAGCACTCTGTCGTCTTGGAGGATGCAGCCCTTGTGTGTCCTGATGGGGAGGAGCTGGACTGGAGCTGGACTCTGCAAGTCAGGTGCCCTTCAGGTAGTGGTGCAGACTGGGGCAGGAGGTGAGCTCTGCAAGGTCCCTTAGTGTGTGGAGGGAAGTTCTGCTGCCCACACTTGCTAACCGTTGGCCTCCAGCCCTAGAAGGGTCTGCAGAATCCCCTGGACCCCCAGCAGGATGGAGGCTTAGGCTGCAGGTGTGTGACCAGGGCAGCACAGATCAACACTTTGTGAAGTAAATGCTCCCTGCATCTCTCTGATGCTCCCACACTTGCCTAAGTGATCTGGAGCCTCATCCTGCTGGACCTTTTCTTCCAGGCCTGAAGGTCATTGCAAGGTCTCAAGTGCAGTAGCTGCTGCTGCAGCCTGCAGAAGAGCTGCAGGTCTTTGTTCCCAGCCAGAAGGGATTGATCATTGTTATTGCCAGTCTTGTCTCCAAGGAAGAGGGTGCCTCTGCTTCAAAGGAGGCTGTTGGCACTGGGGATGCTGTCCTGCCTCTGCCATTTAATGCTGAAAGCTGGTTCATTGCCTAGTTAAAACCTCAACCCCAGCTAAGCCCTTCCAGCTGTCTCCTGAGCGCTGACTTCTCATGTATTATGCAGAGGCAGCGTAGCAGGGGCCAGCAGGCCAGGGCTGGCCGTGTTTAATGATCCAGAGAGGCTCTGAAGAGCACCAGGGGGTTCAAATCTGAACAGTGCCTGCCCCCAGGATTTCTTTTCTTCTTTCAGGACATCCTGGGAGCTTGTACCACTGCCCCTGCAGAGCTTCAGGAGAAAGAGCAGACAGGGTGTGGATGGGAAGCAAGGTGAGCATGCAGCTATGTAGGTGTGCTGGGAGGGGGAAGGCAGTGCTGGAGCTCCATGGGCTGCCTCTGTGGATGTGCAGCAGGACAGCAGGTTGGCTGTGTGGTGGGAGCTGAGCCTGGTATTCAAGCCAGCAGGGGCTTGAGCAGGCTGGGACAGTGCCAGAGCCATTCTGCACCAGGCTCTCCAGTTTGGATGGTGCCACCTCATGCTGTGGGAACACCAGCCTGCTTCTGGGCCTGGCAGGTGATGGGCAAAGCAGGTACAGCAAGAGTTCCTGCCCCTGTGAGCCTTTTGGGGTGAAAGCTTGTCCATGAGTGTTTCTCCCTTTAGCTGCTGTGGTTTCTGCCCACGCTGAGTTGACTAAAGGACCAGCTGAGCTCTCCTTCGCTTGCAGGCTCAGAGATGGAGTCACAGCCAAGCTGTGGGACAGCAAAAGGTTGTGGTGAAAAAGCAGTGCTGCAGTAAGAGCCTTTCACATGCTCTCAGCAGAGCCACCACAGCAGGCTGAAGCTCTCTTCCTCTGCACATGGCAGGGCCAGTGCTTTGGCTAGGGGTGGGCATCGTTCTCTGTAGCTACTCTTTGTAGCTTGCTGCTGCCAACACATAACTGGTTTAAAGAGCAGGTTTTGACTTAAGAGCTCGCTGGAGCCAGCTGGATGAGAGAGCTGAATGCAGGCAGCAAAGGGGAGGAGAACCTTCACCTCTCTGCAGAGAGCATCTGCCCAGCACCCCGAGCTGCCACACTCCTGCTGTGGCCACTGATGCTGGGTGAGTGTGAAGTGAGGCTGTGGAGGGTAAGCTGAGCAGCTCCAGGGTATCTGCCAGGCCAAGAGAGGTTAAGAGTTCACTTGGATCAGTTTGTCACCATCCTTTTGGGAAAAGAGCAGGAGTCAAAGCATGAGGCCAAAGACATGCCAGCCCTTGTTCCTGGCAGAGGGGTGGTGACAGGGTAGTGCCAGCTGTCACCTGCCAAGCTGGAGAGAGTGACTGACCTCTTTGCCCTGCCGTGGTGGCAGCTGCTTTGCCTCTGTGTGTTTGATCTCCAGCACTTGCAGAGTGGTCAAGGGGAAGGGGGGCAGGAGAGGTGTGAGGCACTGGGTGAGTTGTGCTTTGGCAACAGCTCCTTGGCCAGTTAAATTGCCTGACTTCAGGCTGGCTTTGGTGCTGTTTCTAGAAAGCAGTCACTAATCCACCAAGTCCAATCCTGTTTCACCAGCACTTATTTGTGCCTTTTAACAATTGCAGAGGCTTCATTTGACTTGATTTCATGTCCTGTCTGTCGCTGGGGCTTTAGGGGTTAGAGCATGCTTTGATTTTAATGAAGCCTCTGTTCAGCTATCCTGGGCAGTGGTAAGAGCTCAAGGTTCTTCTGAATGCAAGAAAATAGCTGCAGACCCTGGGGGAGTGAGCTCCAGGGAGGCCTCTCTTCAGGCATGATGCTGGAGGCTGATCTTTGTCCCAGGCAGGTGAAGTGCTGGGAGGAGCAGGGCTGTGAGCTGCCTTTCTCAGTCTGCTGCCTGCTTCTTGTGTGAGGGCTGTGGAGTGTTTTAACTGCAGCCATGATTGTGTCCCAAGGTGCTCTAAGACTCTCCACTGCTATGGCTGCAGGAAAGTTCGTGTTGAGTTTGCCAGTGGAGGATTTGGGGAGGGCATCAAGGCTGGGTCTGTGCAGGGGAGTGGTGCTGTGTGTGGCAGGCAGGTGAAGCTGGGCAGTAAAATGTGCAAAGGGAGTCAAATTCTGCCTGTCCCAAGCTAAGCCTGTGCTGCTGCAGCCACATTCAGGTCTCTGTCTTCCCTCTTAATCTCCACCTTGCAGCTGAGATCAATCTTGATCAGTCTGTGACTTTCACACCTGTGCTATGGCAGGAGGCCCTGCAGGGGTCAAGGCAAAGGGCAGCTCAGCCACCTGGCTTAGGAGGCTAGTGGGGAATTAGCCATTCTTCAGTGGAGGGGTCTTGGTGATGCAGGAGAAGCCCTGCAATGCCTTCCTGTGGGGTGGGAAGTGTCACACAGCAGTGCACTGGTGCTGATGGGGCACTTGTGGCCACTATGTTTTGGGGCATCACTGCTAAGTGACAAATACAGTAGCTGAGACTGCTCAGCAGCAGAGGGAAAAGTAGCAGCAGCAGCTTTTGCTTTGCAGTGTGCCACAGCACAGCCAGCTTACTCTTTGTTTCCTGAGGTGCTTTTGCAGCCAAGACACGAGTCCCAAGCTTATTGCCAGCTGTCCCAGACTCATGGCCTTCAACAGGCACCTGGAGTCACCTGAAAGCCACATGCCATGCCTTGCTGTCTTCAGAAGCACTTCACTGCAAGCCCAGTGTGTAGAATGGTGAGTTGTGGTGTTCTTTTTCTCTCCCTTTCCCATGCAAAGGAGACCCTGCTGTCTGCCCACATCACAGTGGAAGCAGGGCTTCGTGGCAGCATTTCTCTGCTGTTTCTGAAAGGAGAGGTTCCTTGTAATGAGAAGCCCTGAGCTTACAGGAATTGGCTCAGAGTGGGGTGCTAAGATGGTTTGGCCTGTTCTGCTTTGTGCTGTGAGACTAGAAAGCAGCCAGTCCACTGAGCAGCAGCAGGCCAGCAGCATCTGCTAGGAGGGGCAGGATGCTCCCTGTTGCTTGGTGCTGGTTTGGCTTGGGGTAGTGACCTCCCTGACAGATGTGCTGTGCTTTGACAGGGGGTCCTGGGCTGTCCAGCCACAGGGTACCTCTTCCCCTGGTGCCTACACACAGGTTCCCATCATGGCTCTTCTTGGCAGGGGAAAGCCTGGCCACTGGAATCTCCTCCTGAGTGGCATCTGTTGGGCATCCAGTGTAGGGGCAGTGGAGGCTGAGTGGACTGCTGGGTGAGTAAACATTGTGTCCTCTCAAGCACTTTTGCAACTGCTGAAACCTTAGGGTTTTATTTGTGAAGTACTATACAATGTGGCATCCACAGCTTTGCTTGGCCAGGGGCACTCAGAGGTGGCTGCAGTGTCTTGGAGCTGATCAGGAGTGGAAACAAGGCCACCATGCAGGTGACCTCATGGCTCTCTACAGCTACCTGAAAGGAGGTTGTGGAGAGGTTGGTGCTGGTCTCTTCTCACAGGTGATCTGTGATAGAACAAGAGGGAATGGCCTCAAGCTGCCACTGGGTAGGTTTAGACTGGAGATTAGGTATTTTTTTTCCCAGCAGGAGTGGTCAGGCATTGGAATGGGCTGCTCAGGGAGGTGGTGGACCATGGATGTGTTTGAAGGTTCTTTGGATGTGGTGCTTGGGGACGTGGTTTAGGGTGAACCTTGTAGAGCAGGGTTCTTGGTTGGCCTTGGTGAGCCTGGGGGTCTTTTCCAACCTGATGGTTTCTGTGATTCAGATGGCCTTGGTAGAGCTCTACAGAAACACCACTGGTTGGGGGGAGGCGTCTTTGAAAAGGGAAGGCTGGAGGGGCTGCAAGAGTGAGAGGGTGTGTGCAGGCACACATGCCTCTGTATGCCCATGCCCAAACCTGGTGTGAGCAGTGCACTCCTGTTGGCTGTTGCTGGCTGATGGATGCTAAAGCTGCTGAGCATCTGAGCTTAGCTGCTGGAACATCAGCATTTACAACATTATGCTTCATCATACTGTGTAAATGGCTTGATAGAGGAGCTGAAAGCCCTGAGATGTGCTGCCTAAAGGCGATTAGGGTTGATTGTTTAAGTGACAAATCCTTTGCAGGGCTGTCCTGGCCTGGACACGTGCACTGTGCTGAAGGAAAAGCTGCTGCAGGGCACTGCAGGAGAGAGCTCCCCCACAGCTGGTAAGCAGAGACTCAAACACACCTTGGCTGTGCTACCACTGCAGAACAGATGGGCTGCAGCACTCCTGAGGCAGTAGAACCAGCCCCTTCACTTCCCCTTTTGCCCATGAGCTGCCAGCCTCCTGTGAAGCTGGCAGGCATGGCTGGTGCAGGATCCTTGGAGAAGAGCAGCCTTGACCACTTGGGGGTTAATTTGCTGGCCTGCTTCCTGCCCATCTTCCCAAGCACTTGACCCATACCTGCTACCAGTTTACCTGGTGTGTTTTCAGTCAGATCAGCCCTGCCTTTTAGCTCTGGCCTGCACCATTGCTGTGCAGTGAGGGCTGTACCAGGGGATGGAGCATGACCCTGCCCTTGTGCCCACCACCCATGCCTTTCCCCTCTGTCACCCACCACCCATGCCTTTTCCCCCCTGTCACCCACCACTCCTCTGCTCCTCCTGCCTTTCCCTGCTCATGGTGTTTGTTACTTTTCAGGTGAGCTCCAAACAGGCTCATGTCCAGGTTGCTCCATGGTCATCTGCATCAAAGTGTTCCTGGCAGGAGCTGTGGAGCTGCTGGAGCAGCCTTGTCCCAGGAACCAGTGCAGCCAGAGCAAGACTCAAGAGGTGACACAAGTGAAGGAGGCAGGAGGTATGTTTTAAATACTTTTATTTCTTAATTTACATAAAGGTATATATTTGGCTTATTTATCTTTTTTAATACTCTGAGATTCACAATCAATTGCTCTTAAAAAATAAAATAGTCATTTGCTTCTGAAAGAAATCAGAAAACTATTTTATACTCCTCCCTTGTATAACAAGAAAATACACTTAATACTCCTGTACATCACACAGTAAAAGTGATTGTAAGTGCTGGTTTACCAAAGGGCAAAGCAAATGGAGAAGAAAACAATTAGGATGGAGGCTGCAGAGAGGAGCTCTGCTTGCCAGGGTACAGCCACTCACCTCTAGGGTGTAGTCACCCTGAGGTTCTCTTGCAGCTAGTCTATAAAAGGGGAGAGGCTCTTGGGCTCACCCAGATCTAGCTCTGTGAGTGAAGGCAGTAGGAGGCCTTAGAGGTCCTTGGGTTGGCAGCTTGTTGTTTTTTGGGTCTTTTTCTTGCCTCTCTGTGCTGTTCCTGTTCCCTCTCTTCCTCTAATTGTTTCTGTAGTGGGTGCATGGTGCAAATGCTGTGGAGGGAGTTAATGAAGGGGAGTAGAAGGGGGACATCCTGGACCCTCCCTGGTAGCTCTGGACACCCTGGTGATCACAGCAAGGGTAATTTCGGTCCCAGCAAGTGCAGGGAGATTGGAAGGAGCTGTGCCTTGCTTGCCAGAGATGGTCAGCCCTGGAGTGGGGAAGAGGAGCAGAGCACTGGGGAAGGCTCAGCTGCAGCCCTGAGGACCAGGATGAGGCAGTAGGTTCTGAGGAGCAGAAGCAAGACACAGCAGCACCAGCCCATAATCTGGAGCCCTTTGTCCTTGCTTGGCTCCTGTCCTGAGGAGATGTGTGTGTGCTTGGATGTGATGTGGTGCCTGCTGCCTTTTGGTAGCATCTTCCCCCTTCATGCAGGGGCTCCTGTTTGTGTGCTCCAGTTTACAGACATTCATGTGAAGTGATTTTGTGTGCAAGAGCTCCTTGGCTCTAAAGGTGTTTCTGTCCTTAGTCAGACTATTTAAGTTCCTGTGGCAGCTTAGAACCACAAACATAACCTCAGTGACCTGAACAACCACTTAAGTGACAGGCTGGAACCTTGCTTCATTGGGTGTGATGGACACTAAAGTAGGTGGATATTTATTAAAAACGAATTCTCTTTTCCTATTAGCAGCCTTTCTTCACTAAAAAGGACAGAGCATCTCTGCAGTGACAATCTCAGCTTTGCACATAAAGTGGTTGAGGCTAGGCAGGGACTTTCCCCAAGCCACACACTGGCAGGAATGGGCTGATGTCCTGAGACAGGCAACAAGTGTGTTAGAATCCAGGGAAGGGGTTTAAGTGGCAAGAGAAGTTCAGTTTCTGTCTACAATGCATGTTTCCAGTCCAGACTTGATGTACCTTCATGGCCTCCCTCTGTATACCCTTCATCTAGGTGAGCTGGCTTCTCTCTAATAGACCAAGAAGCTTTACAGAAGCACCAACTGAACAATTCTTCTCCAAGAAACATTCCACAAGAAAGGCAGCCTCTCAGCTTCTGGCCCCTCAGGTCTGAGTCATCTCTGTGCATAAGGGGCAGCAGCATCTGCAGGAGGTGCAAGGATGGAGTTTCCATTCCGTTCATCTCCTCTGAGCTGTCATAGCTGCTGCTTTGGCTTCCCTCTCTCAGCCTAGAAGGTGTGGGAGCAGGGACTCTGGGATCCCACAGTGTGGAACTGCTGCAGGTAGGACTTGCTTTTCAGTCCTTTCTTTGCTTCCTCACATTATGAAGAAAGAAGAAGCCACAACAATTTCCTTCCTCTGCAGAGAAGACAAAGCTGGCCTCCTGGCAACAGCTCTGTGCTTCCCTAACAGGGACTGGGGCTCCTCACTAACAAGAACAAGTGAAATTACACCACACTTAGGTTGCCTTTTCCTTGTTGACTTCTGAGAATTAAGTTTAAGGAGCAGCCCTAATCTCTCACCTTCACTTTGTTTTGCTGACAAAAACAGTAAATAGTACAACAGAGAGAGCCTCTCAGAGCAGCAGTCTAGCAAACGTGGCTAATCTTCTGTGGTCTCTCAGATGAAATGACTCTTGGGTTGCTTTTGGTTTCTCTCTTTTTTTAAACAGCTTAGCAAAGAATTTCTTAACAGGAATCAGAAATTCATGTGCCTTGAAAGCCAAGTTAAGTGTTTGGCTTCTGGATTAGAGAGGCAGTATTTCTCCTCCTAGAGCTAGTGGCAGGAGCTGGGAAATGAAGCATTGTCTGGGATTTGCTTTGCTTTATTATTTCTAGCACCTGCTTCTTGCTGTTCTCCAGAGGGTGCCCTGGCACTTGAGGAAAGGTTCTGGCTGCAGTTGTTTAGCCAAGTCTTAAAGCTATTGTTAATGTACTTTTAGGTGACAGAGCAGCCTTTGCAGAAGAGTCCTGTGGAGTCTGATGAGGAGGAAAGGCTGACATGGGTAAAGGAGTCACCTTCAGAACCCCTCTGCCCGGGCAGAGATTGGTTCTCTGGTGAGCAGTTTGTTGCTACCTGGAATTCCTGACCGTCACTGCTGCTATGCTGTGCTCTAGGTCCCAGCACGTCCTGGAGGTGAGTAGGAGATAAAGCCCAGATTTACTAACAGTACCTTGCTGTGTCTGTGAGCACACCTGGGTCACAGTCAGGACATCCAGCTTCCACACAGCTGGTTTGGCATGGAGAAGACAAGGCTCCAGGGGGACCTTTAACAGCCTTCCAGTACTTAAAGAGAGCTACAGGAAAGATGGAAAGGGACTATTTATAAGGGCCTATGGTGATAGGACAAGGGGCAAATGTTTGATACTAGAGCAAGGTAGATCTAGACTGGACATTAGCAAGAAGTTTTTTACTGTGAGGGTGGTGAGATGCTGGAACAGGTTGCCCAGAGAAGTTGTGGACACACCCCTGGAAGTGTGTAAGGCCAGGCTGGATGAAGCTGTGAGCAACCTGGTCTAGTGGGAGGTGTTCCTCTTGCCCATGCAGGAGGGTTGAAACTAGATGATCTTTAAGATCCCTTCTAACTCAAGCCTTTCAATGGTTTCCTTTGCTGATGTCATCCTTGCAGTCCAGCTGCAGCCTCTTGTTAAGCACAAGACTGAGGTGCATTCACTGACTCAAGATGTGTGTAACCTGGAGGGGAGTGTCTAAACTGGGAGACAGCAGAAGAAAGGGTCTAGGGGGTCACTGAACCACTGCCCTTTGCCTGCAGACCTGACTCCTGCAGAGCCTATGCTTGCCCCACACTGCTGCTGCATCAATCTGGCACAGTGTAAATTTGGCTTGTGGAGGCCAAGTGCAGGAAACAAGACCCTGACTTTATGGACATGAGCTTCTGCCTTTAGGACTAACACAGTTCAGGCACTGGCCTTCTATAGTAAAGATCTCAAATGCATCATCATGAAGGGACCAACGGACACTCTGGCAGGAGCAGTATGGGAGTGTGCATTAAGCCTAAGCATTGCTCCAAAGGACATAGCTACAGCAGAGAATCAGCACTGACAACACGTGTGATATGCATGTAAACAAAGCCTGATGTCACTGGCACAGCAGTATTGCACTACCAGGCCCTAGGTAAAGCAGTTAAGCCAGCTGGATTTTGGTATCTATAAAACCTCTTGGGCAAGGCTGAATTTGGCATGTTGAGCAAACTCTAGAGCCCCTAGCTATTCCTGTCCAAAGTCCTGGGCCTTCCTGTAGCAACCACCAGCATACCCAGTGCAGTGAAACTCTCTCCTCTGCCCCTTTGCTCAGCCTCAGGTGACGAGTCAGTCATCACTGGAAGTCTTCCTGTGGTGCCCTTGCAGAGCCTGAGAACAGGGCAGTGAGAGGAGGAGAGTTGTGGACGTTGTGATGTCTGCTGTGGTTGCACAGGCAGCTCCAGCTTTTCAATCTTTAAATAAGACACCTGCTCATCTAAATATATACCTCTCTATATCTGTCATCTAATGCCTTCAGCAGAGATAAAGCATCTTACAACATAGTTAAATAAAAAATAATCATCTGAATCAAGCCTTCAGTGGTAAAAGAAAAGGTGATGTACAGAGTTAGGTCCCCAGCTTAGTGCAGTCTGTGGGTGTGGGAGTGCTGACAGAACAGCAGCATTCAATAGGACGTTAGGTTGCCCTATAAACATTGTGGACTTTGTTGGCTACAGCTAAAACCATATTCACAATCTACAGTCACTCACTCAGGTGGCAGGTTGTGGGTCCAGGGGACAGCTGCTTTTGATGCTCAGAGGAACCTGTGAACGTCCTTATGCTCGAGAGGTCCTTGTGTTCCAGGCTGCCCTGCTCAGCTCCCGGTGCCTGGCCCCGCAGGCTGGAGTGGAGAGATCGATCTGGTGCTGGATAACCCTGCCAGGGTAGCATGGAGCTGAAGCTCCAGTGGTTTCCAGTGTGGAAGGGCATCGAGCTTGAGATGGGTGTGGTGAGGGGGGAGCAGGAGTTTCCTTCACGGGCAGCTGCAAACAGGGAAGAGAAAGGTGGTTAATGTGGCAGTCACAGGAACGGACTGATGAATGACGTGCCCCAGCTTTGTGGCAGAGGCCAGCTAGAAGATGCCTTGTTGCTGTTGGAGACCAGCAAAGCTTGACCAGCATGGAGACAGCATTTTTGGGATGCACTGCAGGCTTTTGGAACAGGCAACTCAAACACACTGTGATCCAGGCACGGTCTGCTCTAGCAGCAGGTCTAGGCTGGAGTGTTAAAGGGCATTGAGCACATCTTCTGTCAGTGGTGTAGGCCCAGCTGCTTGTGGTGTGGGTTGGAGCAGCTCAGCACATAACAGGTTCACTTTTGCTGGACTGCTTTTAACCTCCTCACTTTACTGAAAAAAAAAACCCAGGGACTGCTTCTTGCCTTAAACTGTCACCTTCAAAACCTCTGTCCTTTGGAGAGCCCAGCTCAGGCAGTCCAGCAGGCACAGCCCCAACAGGAGAGCTCAGTTATCAGTCTTGCTGCTAACAAGGTAAAGCAGACACTGGCTCCCTCCCAGCATGCTGCTGGCATACACTTGCTTTAAAGAGCAACATCAGCACATCTATTAACTGGTGAGATACCACTTGAGCATGCTGTGGTGTATCTAAGCAGCCAGCAGCTTTTAAGTGGGCAGGATAACCACTTCTCTTGCTGCAGGATTTCCTGTGAGAGGTTCTGTGCTCCACATCAGGCAGGAAATTGCCCCTGACCATTAAAATGAGGGACTGCTGGGTCACAGCAAAACTCCTGCACCGATGGCCTGGTTTCTCTCAACCTGTTTAAAACTGGGCCAAAAGAGGAGTGATACAGTTTAAAAACTGAGGTGTGCTCAGCACCCAAGTGTTCAGTGCTTTAGAAGGCAAGTTGCAGCACCACCACCTAATACTTGCTTCCAGGTTTTTGGAGGACTGTCTTTGTTTAAAAACCTCTTTGTCTAAAAGCTGCTGATAAATAGTGGTGTGTGAGTGCACACCCAGCCCAGGGACTGCAGTGTACAAGGCAGGCTGAGCCTATCCTCAGCCTCTACCAGAATCCACTCCCCTCTGTGGCAATAACCCATCTGCTGTGCTAGAGACTGCATTAAATCTTCCCCCCCAAAAGGCCATTTTTAAGTGTGTTCTGATTTTATGATTAGTTTTTCAATGCATTTCATTTATGGGAAAGAAAATATCTTTAAAAAACAAAAAGGGGAGCTTTAATTAATTTTGGCTACAAGGAAAATGTTGAGAAGTGTTTATCAATCATTGCAGCTCTGAGCTGTGGTGCTGTGACTGCTGGGGAGTGATAAGAGCAGCATGAACAGCAGGGAGAAAAAGGGCAGTGGGAGTGGGACTCTCTCTGGCACATTACTGAAGCCTCAGCTCTGTCACCCTGGCTCAGGGCTTACAGCAGGGACAGTCCCAGCAAGTTCATCCCCTGCCATGAAACCTTTTCCTACAGGAAGTTTGGAATATGCTAGGAATGGTCATTTGATAGTGAGCAGATGTTGGAGCAAGGACAGGGCAGCAGCAGGTTCTATGAACACAAGCTATGGGCTATGTTGTGGCCTCAGTCACATCTGCTGCTGGCCAAGTCACTAGAGATGGCCTGGTCCTAGCTGCTCAGAGAAGGGAGCAGCAGGCTTCTGGAGCCAACCCAGTGCAATAAGGGTTGAGCCCTGGTTTCCCTCCTCTTGATTTGGCTGCTGTTTGGGTTGAGGGTGGCAAAGGTGCAGACTGTGGCTGGCTAAAGTTGACTTCTTTCCAGTTTATGAGGAGAGAAAGGGGTTGGCAGGGGAGTGTGGAGCTTGAAACCAATTGCTGGCTTGGGTCACTCACCATCTCAGACTTTGACAGAGGCTGGTGGCATCACGAGTGGATTCACCCTGATGAAGAGAAAACACAAGTGACATGTGAGAGGTGCAATTAATGAAGGAACAGGCTCCTAAAAACGTTCCAGTCTATTAAATCCAGGTCCCTGTTGCTTAACAGCTTCTGAAGGGCTAGGACAGTAACAGCTGCCCTGCACAAAGCTACGAAGCTGAAACCCTTACACACAGTGGTGTCTGATAGCAACCCTGCCAGTTGCTGGAACATGCCAATTAACGTTGCTGACACTAATTGACAAGGATTTGGGAAGGTCCCAAAGGCATTCAGACGTAGCAATTGTTTTCCTAAGCCAGTAACAAGGCTGTTGATACAGTGGCTGTCGAACGGTGTCCTTCAGACTGACAGCATCAATGTAAACAGGCACTGCTGATAAAAATTAAATCAAGAAAAAAGGAGCTGTCTCGCAGTTTTCAGCTCCTGATGACCTGCTGCTGTTCCAGACAGCTGCTCCCAAGTGATAGATGGAGTCCAGTGGGGACTGCAGTGTCACCAGGCAGCAGCTCGCCTCACTGCCTGTTGTGCTGCACCTCCTGGTGCTGAGGGTGCTGCGGGGCACCAGGGAAAAGGCAGCAAGAGCTCTGCAAAGCTCATCCCTTCAGCCTGCTCCTTGCTGCAGGTCAGCCTTCCTCATCCTGGGGCTTTGTAGTCTGGAGGAGACTGAGAGGGGATTTAATCAATGCTTGTAACTATCTGAGTGCTGGGGGTCAGAATGGGGGGGGGACACAGGCTCTGCTCACTGCTCCCTGGGATAGGACAAGGAGCAGTGGGTGTAAGCTGCAGCACAGGACATGCCAGCTCAACACAAGGAGGAATTCCTGTACTGTAAGGGTCCCAGAGCACTGGAACAGGCTCCCCAGAGAGGCTGCAGAGTCTCCTTCTCTGGAGCCTTTCAAGGCCTATCTGGATGTGTTCCTGTGTGCCCTGAGCTAGATTGTATAGCCCTGCTCTGGCAGGGGGGTTGGATTTGATGATCTCTTTGGGTGCCTTCCAACCCCTAACATCCTGTGATCCACAGCTCTCCTGCTGCAGCAGATCACCTCTCCTTACCCTTCCACACTGCTCATGCCTGCCCAAATCACGTTTACTTTGGGACAGGCCCCTCAGATAGTGTTAAGCACAGCAGGCTTCTGCCTGGCTGCTAAGTCACCCTCAGACTCTAAAAGCTTTGGAACTTGCTTTCTGTCTTGGGTTCTCACCAACCTCATGGGGAACTCCTGGATTCTTGCAGTCTCCCCTAAGGACCTGCCTTGATGCTGCCATATTTGAGTCCTTGACCCAAATGCTCTCTAGCTATGCTTGGTCAATAGGAGAAGAAATCTGAGTCACAAAGTAGGAGTCTTCTCCTACCCTTGAGCAGTGCTAACTTTCAACAGCAAATCCCCTGAAACAGCAGAGTTTTATACCTTAAAGGTCTGCAGCAGGACTTTGCCATCACTGATGTGCCAAAACACAACTTTTTTGCTGAATCTGTGGGCAGCTTTGCAGGGAAGATGACAGAAACCATCACCAGCTGAACTCCTAGCAGGTAAGAACTTCTCAGTGAACCATCATTTCCCTTTGGAAAACGCTAAGTCATTAAAACTCATCCTTGGCTCTTCAGCAGACTTCAAGGCTGACCCAAGACACTTTATTTTTTTTGCTGGAAAGGAATGATGCTGGATTCAAACAGACACAGCCCAGGGTGAAAATTAAGCAGTGCTTAGGGGACACCTGCCAAGAAATCCTTGCATCAGAAACTGGTAGCTGCAGCCTACAGCTCTTAACCTCCCACCAATCCGCAGCCTACAGCTCTCAGCTTCACACCAACCCTCACAGAAAACCTACCTGCAAGATGCATAGAAGTCTCTCTGCCTTTTCTGCCTTTCCAGGCTATAAACCAAAATACTTCTGATACAGGAGCTGACCCAAGCTTGTAGAACTACACAGAAACACAGAGTTGCTTAGATTGGAAAAGACCTTCAAGCTCCTCCAGTCCAATCCTTAGTTTCACACTGACAAGTCCTTGACCAAACCAAACCCCTCAGCACAACATCTAATCACTGTGAATCAGTATGGTTAGAAAGGACCACCAGGATCAGCCAGGCCAACCTTCATCACCAGACCACAGCCTCAAGCACCACAGCCACTCTCCTTTTAAACACCTCCAGGGATGGTGACTCCACCACCTCCCTGGGCAGCCTGTGCCAGTGCCTGACCACCCTCTCAGTAAAGAACTTCCAGCATCCAACCTAAACCTCCCCTGATGCAACTTGTGGCCATTTCCTCTTGTCCTATCATTAGTAATTTGGGAGATCAGCTTCAGCCTCACTACAATCTCCTTTTAGGTAGTTGTAAAGGGCAATAAGGTCCCCTCTCAGCCTCCTCTTCTCCAGACTAAACAAGCCCAGCTCCCTCAGCTGTTCCTCACAGGTCATGTTTGCCAGAGCTCTGCCCAGCCTCGACGCCCTTCTCTGCACCCACTACCCGTCCTGACTGCCCTGCTGGACAGTGCATTGTACTGAAGATGGAACCTGAACTGCCTAACAATCAGAACACATCAGAGAGAGACCCCACAGAACTGGGAAGTAAATTGCTATGCCATGCAGCTATCCCAGAGCACTGGATGTGCAGGTGTTTGGAGGTGTATGATGTCCCTCACGCTGTGATTCTCATTCCACAGAATACACCCAGCAAAACTTTGTTTTGCCATCACTTCAGCACACAGAATCCACCTGCACTGCAGACAGATGACCTGAACACACACACAGAGGTTCCCTTCTTATAGTCCAGCCTCCTAAGGGGTCCTGCATAAGTACTTCTGTTGTCCCCAGGTCATAGGAGTGATTTGTTCTGTGCATTTTAACACATTTCTTTCTTCTTCTGCTTTATCTCTCTATTACAGATGGGAGCAGAGGCCCAGAGGGGCTAATCCTGAAATGCATTTAGAAGATGTCATGGGAAATTAGACCCCACATGACTTTGAGAACCTGCTGGGGACAGAAGTGACTGTCAGAGATCACACAGGCAGAAGAGAGAACTGGAAGACTCCCCAGGTTCAGGCAGCAGCCTTCATTCTTTCTGAAGCACGCAGCTGGAGACAGTGGCCACTGCTTTGTGCCCAGCCTGGTTTCAGTGAGGCTCAGCTTACAGGTGGCAGCAGCTCTCACTTTACTATTCTTTTAAGCAAACCCACTAATAATAAAACTTAGCTTCTCTTGCATGGCAAGAAGTGGTGCATGGACTTAACAAGGCTCAAGAGCAGCTAAAGCCCAGATGAAGTCCCTTTTGCCTTTCTAGTAACGACAATCCCAGCCTGCCTAGATTGTCACTTCCTCTGTGGTGCTATCTGCTGACCAAACATTGATCCCTGAATTGTTCTATTATCTCTGCAGTGTTTTCTCAAGATTGTGAATGTTTTCATTCCTCGAAGAGAAAGTGGGGTGGGAACTACTCTGCTGTTTCCTGAGGGGTAGGAAACTTCCTCCAGTTGCCTTTTAAGAAGAGAAGCTGTGCAACATGAGGTTTTTTTTTGGGGGAGGTGTTGTTTTTATGGGTTCTGCCAGCAGTTAAAAATGTGTCTGACTCCTCCTAACTCCACCATTTCCTCTCCTGTCAAACCTAAATATTTCTTCTAGATCCTATCAAACCATTTCCATGCAGTGTGACAGGATCTATAATTCTGAAGTATTTATAAGACTGTCTGTTTAATATTAAACTACATGCTCTGGAGCTGTTAAATATTTATACTATGCAAAATGGAGCTAATTCCACAGCACCTCAGCTAGTTAGAGGACAGCACAGGAAAAAGAAGACAACGTTGAGATAACAGATGAGTGGCCAAGATCCTTTACAGGTCAGCTCTACTCTATTTCAGGAGCTGTGATCTCTGGATCATTCCCCACATGCTCTGCTCCTTTCAGCCTTGAGTGCCAGGATCCTTTACAGGTCAGCTCTACTCTATTTCAGGAGCTGTGATCTCTGGATCATTCCCCAGATGCTCTGCTCCTTTCAGCCTTGAGTGCCAGGATCCTTTACAGGTCAGCTCTATTCTACTTCAGGAGCTGTGCAGAGATTACTCCCCAAAGGTTCTGTTCCTTTCAGCCTAGCTGCTCGCCAAGCCAACAGAGAACAGAGGTTAGAGGTTGTAATACAGCCAGCATTACTCTGCAGCTCCCAGCACAATCCTGGGAGGCCTTTCAAAGAGGTTTTGCTCCCCACATCCAATCCAAGAACACTGCCCCACCGTGTGCCAGCAAGAATACAACTCAGATCTCCTTTCTCACCTCCATATGCCCCCAGGATTGATGGTGAAGTTGTGAGCAGCAGCAGTGGTTATCTGTTCCACTGACTCTTCCTTAAGCCAGAGGTTACTGAAGGTTTGGGCTCCTTGAATGTGTCGTCTGTGTTGATGAGCTCCAGCTCAGGATGTGAGGAGAGCACTCTGCAGTATGAGCAGCACCATCCTGCCCAAGACTCCCAGAGAGAGGCTGTGCTTACAGAACGTTTTGGTGCATGTTGACTACACCACTGAATGTTAAGTTTCCTAACTAACTTAACACAGAGATTTCAGCACCCTACAGCTTTCCAGAAGCCTATTGTCTTGCTATCTAAACAACCCAGGCTCTGCATTTTGTAACTGAGAGGCATATTAGGAAATAAGATCCTAATTTTTACAGCCTGCTGTACTTAACATCACTTAACTTTTACAACCAACAATAAAATGCTTCAGTGGGGTCCTTCCAGCCTGCAAATAACTCATGTTTTGACTAGCAGGAGCTCGTTCAGCAGATGAGAATTGGGGCTACAGGGACAGCTAGATCACTGGCCTCAGCAGCAACTCCTGCCTGTGATTAAAGACCCTTCTCCTGCCTTCATTTCACTGGAGAGGATTTGGAAGTGCTGTGCAATGTGCTATAAAGAGCCTGTTTGAAGCAGTGCTTTAGGAGGAGCAGCCAAGAGGCCAGCCCCTAATGGCACCCTTCAGCACACTCCTCCTCCCTGTCTGAACTTTGTTAGATGTTGCTGAGGGGGGGTTTAAACTTCTCAAAAAGGGCCTTGTGAACCCACCCACGTCAGAACTTTCACGAGATGAAATGTTTACCTGGTCAGATGTCTGTGAAAGGCAACGAATCTTTCTGCACTTAAATCTTTTGGGGGGTGGATGGGAACAAAAAAAGATCTTCAAATACAGGTAAAGGGCTTTTTTGGCATCAAAGTGTTAGAGCCAATGACACACTCAGTCTGTTGTCAGTGATGTTGAGCAGCCCAGCCAGGTGCAGCATTCTGCAAAGCCAGCTACTGAACTCAGCAGTGGCAGTCAGCTCTAATGCTGCTGTCTGAACCTGGGCAAGAGGCTAAGGATTACCATTTATAGCTCCACATCCCTATGACTTTCAGATCTAAGAGTGAATGTCACCAACTGATAAAAGAGCACAGGAGTTACTTGCACACAAGGTTAGATCATGCTACTGTTACTGCTGTGTCCCTGCAGGTAACTAACAGGGGAGCTGGGACAGCATTCTTGATCTCCAGAAGCACACAAACTAAGTTAAAATCCTAGGGTAAATGCAGTGCTTTCACTCTGCTCTCCCTGGTGCAAGAGGACAACAGGTATAGTTGCAGCTGGAAGGCAGAGGAGTGTCAAGTGGGATTAGGCACAGGCAAAGTCCTCTCTGCGCAATAACCACCTCCTAATTTCCCAACTGTGCTTCAGAACAGGAGACATGTCAGGGAAGTTTATGTTCTACATGCTGGGCTTGCTTCATCTGGGCTCACCTTGATACTGCAGGGATCAAATACCTTACATAAACCCTTGCTGAAGCCAACTGCTAAAGCACATCGACATTTTGGTAAGCAAAGGGAAATGGGCACGAGTTTAGAGACCATCCTGCTCAGAGTTTCCATCACTGCACACTGTCAACACCCTCCTCAACAGTCAGCTCCCAGAGGAGATAAAGCTTATTACAATTGGCCTGCCAGCAATACAGACAGGTAACAAAGGACCAGGAAACACCTTGAACCCACAACCAACCACCCCTCAATGCATTAGCATCACATCTCGTTCATCCTCTCCACAGACCCTGGGTCCCAGCAGGATTTCAGCACAGAGGGATTGTCACATTTCCCTTGAGGGGTGCATTAAATGCACCAAGTCTCATCTAATAACAGCCAGTGCCAACAGGGCCACGTCTGTGGGCACTGAGTGCATGCAAAGGTTTGCCCTTTGTGTCCAGAGAAGGGCACCGAGGCTGGTGAGGGGGCTGGGGCACAGCCCTATGAGGAGAGGCAAAGGGAGCTGGGGGTGTTCAGCATGGAGAAAAGGAGGCTCAGGGCCTGCAGGGAGGCTGTAGCCAGGTGGGGTTGGTCTGTTCTTCCAGCATCCAGTGACAGAACAAAGGGGCACAGTCTCAGACTGTGCCAGGGCAGGTTCAGGCTGGATGTGAGGAAGAAGTTCTTCCCAGCAAGAGTGATTGGCATTGGAATGGACTGCCCGGGGACCTGGTGGAGTCCCCACCCCTGGAGGTGTTTAAAAAGAGGCTGGATTTAGTGCTATGGTTTAGTTAATTAGAAGGTGTTAGACTGGACTCTTGAAGGTCTTTTCCAACCTGATTAATTCTGTGATTCTGTGACTTTTGTCCCTGAAAATTATTAAAGAAGTGCACAGCTGCTCTGCTTTCTGTTACTGTTTTGCTCACTGCAGAACCCAGCCTGAATTGTCTTAGTCACTGCAGAGCTCTTTCAGCTTGGCTTTGTGCCACACTTGTGCCACATACTGGTCCCAACAATGCATCACCTTTTTGCCAGCCACTTCATGAAGAGCAAACCCAGCAGGCTGGAGGGAGACTCCAGTTCAAGCATGTGCCTTTTATTCTCTTCATTATAGAGAGGTTTTAAGCAGCACAGACCAAATGAGTGAGCCATTGCTGTCCTCCAGTGACTGTAGGTGTAGTTCTAATTTTCACCTGTAGTTGTAAGGAGATGGTTTTGGTTCCCTGCTCTACAACAGAGTTCACCCAGGATGCTGAACAAACTGTTGGGTGCATTTGTGCTTCCATCTCCATCCTGATAAATAGCTGCAGAGCTTTAAACGTTAGCACAACCTTCTGAGCAAAATGTGAGAACAGCCAAACCAAGGAGTGCTTCCAGAGAACACATCCTGGTTTAGCTGAACCTGAGCTACTTTGATAGTTAAGTCAGCAGCTTTGGGCCAAGTCACTCACCATTACCAAGGTGCCTTGCTGCAGATCCCTTCTGCTTTGGTTTAAAAGGTTCCTGGAAACAGTGGCTGGGAGCAGTGACTGAAGGTGAAGATGCATCAAAGGTGAGCAGTAATAATACATCAGCCTAGAAAGATCCCAGTGAGTGGTAGAGGGACGGAACTGGCACGGCTAAAAATAGTCTAGGCACTGAGCTTCCTGATGCCTCATGACAGCCTCCCAGGAACAGGATCTGTTTGATGAAGCTGAGGTCAGTTTGCTAAAGGAAAAGGACACTAACAGAATTTAACAAAGAATCAGGCACAGGCATAGCTTCCACTGGAGTAGGAACCCATTGCTTAATTTAGCTCTGCTGCCTTCTTGTGCCCACTCATTTCCACCCAGAGAGGAAGCCTGAGGCTTGTGTAAATCTAAAGCATGCCAAAGCAAACCTCAAAGTTGTGTGCAGCTCTCCTGGTAGCCACTGGCATAGAGTTGCCTTTCCTTCTGGAGATGGTGGCTCAGGCTGCACTGAGCAGCAGCTCGCTGGAGGAGACAGCCTGATGGGAGCTTCGTGCTGGTGATGCCAGGTGCTCTGCCAGCTGCACTGAAGAAATGAATTGGCTTAACTCCCCTTTTCTTCTTGCCCATCAGTGGGTTTAGCAAATAGAATATGATAATCATGTACAGCAAATACATCCCCCCCCCCCACCTCTGTTTGGTACAGCTCCTTAAAGCTGCACAAGCTCTGTCAGCGCTTTCCATCTGTTTGTTTAATCTAGCTGCTGAGCATATTTGCCTCCAGAGGAAGAAGCCCAGGTCAGCTTCTATTTTTCCTCTTTCACAGATCTCAACAGAGGAGAAAACTGGCATGAAGGAGAGAAGTCACTAACCTTTGCTTCTGCTTTTGCAGGCAGCTGCAGCAGATGTGAAGGTGAGTGGCTAACAGCACTCGCGATGACTTGGGTGGAAATGAGCTCCAGAGGTAAGTCTGCCTGGCTGCTCTTTGGGGGTACACTACTGTGGCCTCCAGAAATCAGGGAAGAGGTAGCTTTCTGAAGCCCTCAAAACTTTGTGCCTGGGTCTGTCCCAAACCTTCATGTTCGAGTCTGTCCCTATAATTCTGCCAGACATTGGTGGGCTCAAAGCTAAGGTGGTAGGATTTGAAGTGTCATTAAGAATGTAGGCAGCATTACACACTTAAGTCCACTGAAACAATGGAGGAAAGAGCAGGTGGAGGGAGGGTCTTGCTCCTTTGTTGGCATGACTGAATGAGGAAAAGGATAAAACATGACATAAAAAGCAGCTGTCAGCTAAGCCATTCTTCAAACAGAAAATCCTGCAGCTCATCCTGATGCCACTTGATTGGAAACCCCCTTCTCAGCCTCCCAAATAGCTGCCTCCTGGTGCAGCTCTTTTCAACAGCCTCTATGCTAGCAGGCCTGGAGAACCATCCTTCTGTTCTGTTCCACTCCAACAGCCCAGGCAAGCCCTGTCTGGCATGTGGCAGTGGTCTGGGAGCAATCTGAAGAGTAACCAAAGCAGAGCACTTCAGACACTCCTTGCTGAAGCACTGGAAGTAACACTCCAACAGTTTTTGTCCCTGCTTCACTCAAAGATGCTGTTCAGGCCAAAGACCAGACCACAAACTAACTCTAAGACATCTACAGCCACAGCTTTGTGAAAATCTGCCTTGCAGATTTCTCCACATGAAGAGGTCAGTTCCTGTTGATAAAAGTCAATGCCTTAGTAAGGTGCTGTGTGACCATGACAGGCTTCAGGAAACAGACTGCCAGGGCTGAATTTTTCATGACTTTTTTTCTACTTCCTTGTGTCAGAAAAAAAAACAACCAACAAACAAATCAAAAACCCAACCTTCCTGGCTTGGAAAGCTGCCTTCTGTTCAGTGCTCCAGTCACCTGCATGGAATCTGATCAGATTTCCTATCTGTGCCAGGGCAGCCTTAGCAATGAATCCATCTCAGTGAGAGTTTATCCTCCTGCATGATAAGGTCCCTGCGTGCCAAGAACTGTCCTTTGCAATGACAATGCAAATTGACATATTGAATCCATGGCAAGCACATGATAGAAGCACCCCTTGTTCCTTGTGGGTGAGTGCTTTCAATCCTGTTTAACAGCTGATGAGCATTTTAGGGGCAGCATCTGACTTCTTGAAGGTCGTAGTGGAGAGCCAAGACGGCAGTAGGGCTCCAAGGAGTTCTTCATCTGGTGCTTTTCTTGGGCAGGGAAGCTTTGCCTTCCTGTATCTTCAGGCACATAGAGAAATTCTGTTCTTGTTGCAGAACAGCACTTAAGGAGCCAGGAACAGTCTAGGAACATTGTTTTCCACTCTCCATGGCACAGGGGATTAACCTCAAGTGGTCACTATATGTGGGGAATTGATGGGCTTGGAGAACAATAAGTTCTGCCTGCAGCCTCTTCCGCAGCTTGAAGCTAGCAAGAGCTATGCCAACACCAGCTGGCTCAATCCTTCTGCCTGTACTTAAGAAAAGCTCCTGCTGCCAACAATTAACTTGAACAGCATATTTCAAATGCCATGAACATTCTGTGCAAGGACCAGGATTGAGCTCCAAATGGCTGTGAACAACCACGCTGACCTGTGACATCTTCCTACCTATGCTGCAGGAAATCCGCAGGTTGGCTAAAGCAACAGAACAAATCAGTGTTTCATCTGGGTGAGGCCACATTTTCCATCTGCATGAAACCAGCAGCTCCCAGCTGAAGGACCAAACCAGCACTTAAAATTCAGCCCAGTCCCATTCTGGTATTTGCTAGCTCCATCTATGGAGTCACAAACATGACTGAAAAAAAAACAAGGGAACAAACTCCCCGGCTCTAGGAGCAGGTTTTTCCCACCAGTAATAAAACTATTTACACTTTCACCACCTCTTCCCTTCCTGCTCTCAAGCCTTGCATTCCACAGAAACCATCTAACAGCCAAACCTTATTCCATCTGCAGTCTGTGTAGTCTGTATCGTGCCACTCGGAGAGATTCAGACCACACTCCTGGCCTCTCCCACCAGCACAGATCCTCTGCATCCTAATCCAGCTTTTTGCTGCAAATCCACAGGCCTTCAAAGGCCAAGGACAGCCTACCTGGGCTAAAAAGGCATTGTGAGTTTGTATCACTGTAGGGCATGTTTGGTTATTGGTTCTCTTTTGTAAAGCCCCAAAGCACAGGAAGCAATCAGACTGCCCCCGCAAAGCATCAGCAGAGAGAGAACTGCTCCTCCAATATCCCTTTATGAGAGTTGCTAAAATGCACTTGCTGGCCCTGGAATCTTCAAATCCAAACTCTCTTCAATGCAGCACTGAGATGTCTCTTCTAAAGGAAGTCTCCAGCCTCTTTAAAGTCTTAGAATCAGTCAGGGTTGGAAGGGACCACAAGGATCAGTCAGTTCCAACCCTCCTGCCATGAGCAGGGACACCCTACCCTAGATCAGGCTGGCTAGAGACTCATCCAGCCTGGCCTTAAACACCTCCAAGGATGAGGCTTCCACCATCTCCCTGGGCAATCCATTGCAGGCTCTCACCACCCTCATGCTGAAGAACTTCCTAACATCCAGTCTGAATCTCCCCATTTCCAGCTTTGTTCCATTCCCCCCAGTCCTATCTCTGCCTGATATCCAAAGAAGTCCCTCCCCAGCTTTCTTCTAGGCCCCCTTCAGATACTGAAAGGCCACAATAAGGTCACCTTGGAGCCTCCTCTTCTTCAGACTGAACAGCTCCATCTGCCTCAGTCTCTCCTCCCAGGAGAGCAGCTCCAGCTCTCTGATCAGCCTCGTGGCCCTTCTGTGGGCACACTGCAGCACATCCATAGCCCTCTTTAAGAGGGGCTCCAGAACTGAAGGCAGCACTCCAGTACCAACCAACCCAAATCCAAACACCTTCAAATATTTCATACAAGAAATAACTCCTTTTGGTAATGGAAGGTGCCAGGATAGACCTTGCTCCCTGTCAGTCCAGGGTGTGCCGCTATTAACAGAGGGGACTCCATCCTTTGCTGGCAACATGAGGTCATCTGATGGCTCTTTTCTGTCCCTAACTGCTGCCACAAGAACAAAATATCAGAGCAACCTGGTTGATGCTATGATTCCAGCCTGGTTGATGCTGATTCCAGCCTGGTTGATGCTATGATTCCAGCCTGGTTGATTCTATGATTCCAACCTGGTTGATGCTATGATTCCAGCCTGGTTGATGCCATGATTCCAGCCTGGTTGATGCCATGATTCCAGCCTGGTTGATGCCATGATTCCAGCCTGGTTGATGCTATGATTCCAACCTGGTTGATTCTATGATTCCAACCTGGTTGATGCTATGATTCCAGCCTGGTTGATGCCATGATTCCAGCCTGGTTGATGCCATGATTCCAGCCTGGTTGATGCCATGATTCCAGCCTGGTTGATGCCATGATTCCAGCCTGGTTGATGCTATGATTCCAGCCTGGTTGATGCCATGATTCCAGCCTGGTTGATGCTATGATTCCAACCTGGTTGATGCTATGATTCCAGCCTGGTTGATGCTATGATTCCAGCCTGGTTGATGCTATGATTCCAGCCTGGTTGATGCTATGATTCCAACCTGGTTGATGCTATGATTCCAGCCTGGTTGATGCTATGATTCCAGCCTGGTTGATGCTATGATTCCAGCCTGGTTGATGCTATGATTCCAACCTGGTTGATACTATGATTCCAACCTGGTTGATGCTATGATTCCCTCCCCCCAAATGAACTATAACCTCCTGAGTTAAAGCTGTCCTTTCAGACAGTAAAATACAGGTCCTTTAATAGCAGATTCAGCTCTCTTTGAGCTCAGCATAGCAGAATAGGGTTGGCAATTCTGTGAGTCCTTCCCCTGCCCCACATAATAGAATCCTCAAAGCAAAAATAAGGTCAGACACTTTCAAATTGCTGCAACAGAGACCCAGAAGAGGATTTTATATCTAGTTCTAGAAAAGGCTAAAAATAAGCCTGATGTGAGGCAGAAGACACAGAGGCTGAAAATGGATTATTCTCATTTTTCCTCTAATGTAATTTGCAGATGTGCCATGTCCAAGACAGCAGCAAATGAGTATGGGCCAGGGATTGTTCTTTTTGTGCCTTGCCTCTCTCTAGTCTGTAAGGAAGATTTTCTTCCTAGTGCTTGCACCCAGCCCTTGCAAAAGGAAATGTTAACCAGCATTGCTGCTCAGCAAAAGTTTCCACACCTGATCAAAGGTTTTAAGAGTACACTTTCTTCCCTCCTCTTATTCAGTGTTTAATGTTAATTTTAGGAGAGATGAAAAAGCTGCCAGAGCTGTTTATGTAACCTGACTCTTGTCATGTAAACAAATGGGTGAGCCATGTAGGCTGGCAGGGCTCTCTGAAGTGCTGAGTGGTACCTAGTTAAAGAGGTGAATTCTTCTGTTCCTCCTACCTGCATCAGTGCTCCTGGGTCTGCACTAGGGAGACTGGCTGCAGCTGCATCCTGCTGCCTGAGCTGCATCCTGCTGCCTGAGCTGCATCCTGCTGCCTGAGCTGCATCCTACTGCCTGAGCTGCACTGCTCTGTTGTTGGCACAGACATCCAGCATGCAGCATGCAGAGAGGGGCTGACTTAGATACCCAGCCACAGCATCTCCACTCAGGTAATGACAGGGCTGGGGGGAATGCAGCAAAGCTGGAGGAGGGGGGATACAGACTGGACGTGATGGGTGCTGGACTTGATGATCTCCTTGGGTCCCTTCCAACCCCTAACATCCTGTGAGCCTGTGAAGTTCCTCACCATGAGAGTGGTGAGAGCCTGGAATGGGTTGCCCAGGGAGGTGGTTGAGGCCCCCTCCCTGGAGGTGTTTAAGGTCAGGCTGGATGAGTTTCTGGCCAGCCTGATCTAGGGTAGGGTGTCCTTGTCTGTGGCAGAGAAGGGTGATGAAGCTGGTGAGAGGCCTGGAACACAAACCCTATGAGGAGAGGCTGAGGGAGCTGGGGGTGTGCAGCCTGCAGAAAAGGAGGCTCAGGGCAGACCTCATTGCTGGCTACAACTACCTGAAGGAAGGCTGTAGCCAGGTGGGGTTGGGTTCTGCTGCCAGGGAAGCAGCAACAGAACAAGAGGACACAGCCTCAAGCTGTGCCAGGGCAAGTCTAGGCTGGATGTTAGGAGGAAGTTGTTGGCAGAGGAATGGGCTGCCCAGGGAGGTGGTGGAGTCACCATCCCTGGAGGTGTTGAAGAAAAGCCTGGCTGAGGCACTTAGTGCCATGGTCTAGTTGATTGGACAGGGCTGGGTGCTAGGTTGGCCTGGATGAGCTTGGAGGTCTCTTCCGACCTGGTTGGTTCTGTGATTCTATGAGGGGGGTTGGAACTAGATGATCCTTGTGGTCCCTTCTAGCCCTGACTGATTCTATGCTCTTCTGTACCTCTGGGCTAGCTGGAGAAATCTCTTGCTTCCAGAGATGAAAACCAGGGATTAAATAAAGCCATCTTAAAAAACATTCAGTCCTTTGAGAGGCAGCCAATGCTACACCTGCACAGGGTGGGGGGTTGCAGGACAAGCCTAGGGGAGTTTGGGGGTTCCCTCAGCAACACCTGGGAGCAGCTACTGTTAAAGAGACAGGACTGCAGGATAACTCTGCCCCACTGCAGAGCATCCATGGACCTACAGGGCTGTGCACTGCAGAGGCAGGAGCAGTGCTCAGCAAAGCTCCAGATGCTCGGTGCTGATGCTGACTGCCCAGGAAAGAATCCTGTTACCTGCTAATTACATTACAGTGATTTATGTGCTTTGGCACCCAAAAGCTGTCACAGCTTGGGGAAAGGACTTTTTTTTCCCCTTTTCATAATAAAAATAGCATATTCTTCCCAATTATTGGTGGAGCTCCTCATAATGTAGGCATTTCTTCTGCAGCTCTCTAGGGTGAAGCTTGGGTGGGTTTTTTTTCAAGCTACCTGCATTATGAGCCAGGAATAGGACACAGACAGACCACAGATGTGATTCTCAGCAGTGCTGAGCTTTTGCTTCCAAGGTGTGAAGTGCCTGAAATACTCCTGACCTCTGGAAGTTGCCTTCTGGCTGATATCTGCCAAGGCTGCACAGGTATCAGCAGTGAGCTAGGGAATAAAAGGCAGGTCATCAGATTTCTGATCCATTTCTGTAGGACTGTGCCACAGCAAGACTGTTCTCTGGAGGCTTTCAAGACTGGATGTGTTCCTGTATGACCTGAGCTAGGCTTTATGGCCCTGCTCTGGCAAGGAGATTGGACTCGATGTATGAAGATCCCTTCCAACCCCTAACATCCTCTGATCCTGTGCATGTTTCATCTTCCAGAGGATAGCAAAGAGCAGCTTGGGCCTCACAAATTTTCATTAAGCAGGTAAAAGAAAGACAGTAGAGAGTGGCAAAGTGCTTTAAGCTTCCACTGCAGCAGTAGAGGAGAGGAAAGGAACAAGGCTATAGTCCAGTGAAAGCACAGCAGGAGATGTAGTTGAGTGGTTTAAAAGAGAACTGAAGTATTTGTTATTACCAGTGCATAGGAGCACTTGCAGAAACCATTCTTAAGCATTTTCTCTCTCTTATCACTCTGGAAGGGGTGGGATTAAATCTATGTTATAAAAACTGCCCCCAAAAAAAGATTGGATTATGTTACAGAGACTCTTTTGTGTCCTCTGCTGGGCCAAAGTTTACTAAAAGCCTCTAAGCTGTCAGCATCCTGTAGCAGCACAAACATAGTTATAAGAGAATTGTGATCTTTAAAGGGGGGAAAAAAATTGCTGTATGAAGAGATATCTTTTTTTTAACTCCTGAGTGGTTTTGGTGAGAGCCTCAGTGACTGGAATTCCTGAGCTAAAAAAAAAAAGAAGTGTTTGCCAAAATATGCCAGGAATTGTGGCAAGGATAAAAGCAGTGTTAAAAACAAAACCAACCCAAAAGTCAGGCAGCACTCAGAGCTTGGAAATGGTGGGGTTTTTTGGAAAGGAAGTGTGGTGGGAAGTGGAGGAAGCTTTACAGGAAAGAGGAGTTGCCACCCTGCTACCCTGTCCTGCCTGGGAGCAGAAATGATCACTAAGCTAAAGCCCAGAGACCTTTACACACAGGAACAAACAAGCAACAAAATCCTAGCAATAAACCCCTGAACTACTTTTTTTTTTTCCCCCACCACAGAAGCATGAAAATTAAAGTAGGGAAAGCTTAATACCCACTTTTTTTCCCTTCACTTGCCTATTAGTTCATTAGAGAGGTCTGTGACATCTACCCTGGGTGCCCTGACCCTCCTGGAGATGAATGGCTTTAATCTCTGGCGTGTGACACCAGCGCTTGCGATCCCTGCAGCTTAATTGATTTCTTCTGGCAAAGCACATTTCCAAGTCCTGTTGTCTGAGCAGCATGACTGACTGCAGAGGAAAAACCCAAAGCAGCTTGGAAAAGAAAAAAAAAAAAATCAAAAAAGAAGAGATTCTCTTGTACCTAGCAAGTAGTAGGTAGGGTAGAAAGGAGGACCAGGCAGGCAGAGAGCTACCCCTGCCAAAGGCGCGCAACGCCAAGTGCAGATGGCTGGTCGGATAGGTGGGAGCTGGAGTCAGCACTGAGTTTGAAACTGCTGAGAGCAAAATGTTCTGCTGCATTTCCTCTCACAGGCAAGCACAGAGCTAATAACAAATCCTCCCCCATCAATTCTTCTGAAGGAGACCACCGAACCTGTCAGCAACGGCAGATGGACCCAGTCGACGGCACAGACGCCGCTGCACGTGGCAGGGAGAGCAGCCTTCATGCCAGCCTCATTGCAGACACTGTCTGGCTGCTCAGCACTGTGTCAGGGACTGGAGTTAAGCTGTGCTCTCCAGGAATCTGACTGCAGGGTGCCAGGGTCTCTTTCACCTGGGGATGGGCATCGGAGTCATTTGAGAGAAGCTCTTTAGTTATCTATCAGTTCTCACAACAGTCTCAAGTTGTGCCAGGGGAGGTATAGGCTGGATGTTAGGAAGAAGTTCTTCCCAGAGAGAGTGATTTCCCATTGGAATGGGCTGCCCAGGGAGGTGGTGGAGGCACCATCCCTGGGGGTCTTCAAGAAAAGACTGGATGAGGCACTTAGTGCCATGGTCTGGTTGATTGGTTAGGGCTGGGTGCTAGGTTGGACTGGATGATCTTGGAGGTCTCTTCCAACCTGGTTGATTCTATGATTCTATGATTCTCTCCCCCTGCACAGAATCAGAGAATCAACCCAGTTGGAAGAGACCTCCAAGATCAGCCAGTGTGCCAGTTTGAGCCTAGCTAGCATGCTTTGGTGAGAAGAATTAGATTACAGGCTGTAAAAGGGAAACAATGGTGATGTCTACTTCACTCATAGGCTTGCTGAGATGTGTAAGAACAAGCATGTAAACATAGATAACACAGATGCTGTCTGGGCTTTGGGCTGCAATTCTCTCTCTCTCTAACCTAACCTGCCATCTCTGTGACTAATCCACCTGCTTCCTAACCCCCCTGGCCAACCCTCCAATTTTCCTTGGGCACAAGGTAATGTCTTGGGTAAGGTAGAGAGAGGGGTGGGGAGAAGGTGGAAGGGTGGTTGGGAGCCCCTTCTGGGGACTCAGGTTTCTGGGAGGGCTGTTGTGTTTCTGTGTTACCTTTTAACTTGTCCATTGCTGTCTATAGCTGTATAGATTGTGAATATCTGCTTTTATGTTGTGCTAAGCTGTAAGTATAAAGCTTCATTCAATCCCCAGAGCTGCTGAGCCTAGTCTGGCTGATTTTCCAAAGTAGGGGTGGGGCAGAGAACGCCCAAAACATCACATCCAGCCCAACCTAGCACCGTCTCTATCCAGTCAACCAGACCATGGCACTAAGTGCCCCATCCAGGCTTTGCTTGAACACCTCCAGGGACGGCGACTCCAGCACCTCCCCGGGCAACCCATTCCAATGCCAATCACTCTCTGGCAGGAACTTCCTCTTAACATCCAGCCTAGACCTCCCCTGGCACAGCTTGAGGCTGTGTCCTCTTGCACCTGTGCTGCTTTGCAGCATGAAAGATCCATGGCTGAACAATGAAAATTAGCAAGCAAATGTGAATCAGGGGAAAGGGAAGGATGCTGAAAGAGAAAGAGAACCACCAAATCAGGTCTGAAGCCTGAGTATGCTTCTTTCAAAAGTAGACCAGTGAGCGTTTGGGAAGCTGGCATGCTTTGGATGTGAGCAGAGTAGAACCAAACCTGCCCAGGCTAGTCAGCAGCAGACTGAAATAAACACTTTTATCCAGGAGAAAGCAGAGCTGTGGGAGGTGATCTCCCTCCCACAGGAACACCACTGCAAAGCTGGAGCTTTGGTGCACATTGAAACACAGAATCACAGAATTGCATAGATTGGAAAATCCCTTCAAGCTCCTCAAGTCCAATCCTTAGTTTCACACTGACAAGTCCTTGACTAAATGAAAGCTCTCAGCACAACATCTAATCACTGTGAATCAGTATGGTTGGAAAGGACCACCAGGATCAGCCAGGCCAACCTTCATCCCAGCAGCCTTCATCACCAGATCTCAAGCACCACAGCCAC
The DNA here is from genome assembly GCF_015220805.1 of Pogoniulus pusillus. Classification (NCBI taxonomy): domain Eukaryota; kingdom Metazoa; phylum Chordata; class Aves; order Piciformes; family Lybiidae; genus Pogoniulus; species Pogoniulus pusillus. Next base: position 7,074,921 of record NC_087290.1, read on the forward strand.
TCTCCTTTTAAACACCTCCAGGGATGGTGACTCCACCACCTCCCTGGGCAGCCTGTGCCAGTGCCTGACCACCTGCTCAGGAAAGAACTTCCTCCCAACAACCAACCTAAACCTCCCCTGAGGCAACTTGAGGCCATTTCCTCTTGTCCTATCATTAGTAACTGGGGAGAAGAGACCAGCTCCAGCCTCACTACAACCTCCTTTTTGGTAGTTGTAGAGGGCAATAAGTCCCCTTTCAGCCTCCTCTTCTCCAGACTAAACAACCTCAGTTCCCTCAGCTGCTCCTCTTAGGTCATGTTTGCCAGACCTCTCACAACACCAGCACTGGCACTCAAGCAGTGTCAAGCAGTTAGCAACCAGCCTGTGACCCACAGTGGCTCCTGAGAAAGGCCTTTTCTGTGTGAGCTCCACTGGAGCTCTGAGTCCTGATGGTTACCACAGTGCATGACCCACTATAAAGGTCCAGCTGGGGTCAGACATGCTGATAAAGATGGGAATTCACCAGAGCCCAAGTACTGAAATCTTCCTTCACCACCTGAGGCGCTGTCATGCCATGCTGGCAGCACAGGTGGCACAAAGGGACACACCTCTCCACCCTAATTCTAGGTCAGGAGTAAGCAGTGTCCCCTCTGAGCACAGTGAAGCCAAACACTGAAGCTTTCCTTTAAACAAGGAGCCCTGGGCAAAGGCTGCCCGAGGGGGATGTCATCTGCTGCACTGCATCCCTGCCCTGCCAAAGAGAACCTGGGGCTCCTTGCAGCAAAAAAGATACCCCCAACCTTGGGCACCTGGAAGCTTATGTTCACCTTGTCACGACCCCAGGTGATCTCTGCTTGGACTTGCATGTCCATCTGCACAAGGAGAACTGGATGGCAGCCAGAGACACCTTCCCATCTCCCTGCCTCAGGACCAAGCCAGGGAGGCCTTCAGAAACACAAGACAGCTTTCATCCCTTCTCCAGACAATCTGCTGTAGCATGTACCTCTCCTTCTTCTCAGGATGTTTTACCAACATCTGATCCTCAGTTTCACCTCTTGCAATTTAAAACCCTTGTAAGCAGACAACAAACCAGGGACACATCAGTCATGTCATGTCACGTCCCCAAAGCCACGCTGAAATTCAGCTGTGCAGGGCTCAACCTCCTTATGTGACATGTGATGAGGTCCTGGTTGTTTTCCCATTTCATTACAGGGGGCATGTGTATATCTGAAGGCACCAGGAGGCAGAAAAACTCTCTCTCTTTGGTGTCTGTGCTGCACGTTAGCAGAAAGAAGGTGGAACTGTTCTTACAGGGCCACAGCACCATCTGTGGCACCGCTTCCAAATCTCCTGCATCCATCTGATGTGACAGTGTGAGCCAGAAGGCATCACCCAAACCGTTACATCAACCTCCAAACACCTTCTCTTCCTTCTAAGTGTGCTAAGTGACAGGGACATGCCACAGGGCCCTTCTTGTTAAGGCACAGGTATGGTCTGTCCTCCTTGCCTGCAGCACTAGACAGGCTGTTAACACCTGCACTGTCAACACCTGCACATCTCCCATTCTCCCACCGCCCATGGCAGGGTGGTTGGAACTAGATGATGACCTTTAAAGGTCCCTTTCAACCCAAACCGTTGTATGAATCCACAACAAAGCAAAGGCAACTTAGAGACAACACCAGATGAGTCACCTACCCACATACTCAGCAGGACATTACACATAGAGACTCTTAGTTGTTGACAATTAGGAGAAAGAGACTAACCCCAGAAGTTTGTATGTCATGTGGAAGCCTCTTCTGAATTACTGCAGTTGCCAACCGTGAGGTGGTCCGAATCAGGTTCTTTACTGAAAAACAGCAGCTGCAGTAAGGGGCTGGGGAAGAGCATCTGCTACAGCGACCTTTCAGCACCTCTGGCCCCACACACAGCTTTCCTCCTCCCTGCCTGATGTTCCTGTGTGTTGGAGGTAGTGAGCAGGGCACAGGTGGCCCAGATGGGACAAGCTCTGTGAGGTCTCTCCCGCTCCTCACCTAGCAAGTCTGCCAGTTCCAACACACAGCAACCCCTCACCACGGCTGGCCTGGGCTGTGGCATGCTCACGGGAGGGCACAAGGGGCTTGTGACCTCAAATCCTGTGCTCCCCTCCAGGCCACCTGGCCAACAGCTGAGATCCACCAGAGCAGAAGCATGTAAAGGATGCCCAGCCAGCATGACCCAAGCCCCTGTGCTCCGTGCAGCCTCATGCACTTTGCTGAGCTGAGGTTCTTAGCACACAACTCAACATCCTTTACCTGGAAGGACCAAAGCCAGGGGGAGAACAAGCACAAGGTTCCAGAGAGAAAGCAGGCTGTGGTACCTCCCCGTTTGCAAGTGCCAGGTTACTCACTGTTCAGCTTTGGCTCGGTCACTGAGGAAGAAGAGGGCTGTGGCCAGGAAGAACATCCCTCCCAGGACGACAACAAATGGGCAGAGCATGAGAGCGTAGCCCAGGCTGAGGAACTCCCAGACCGGGGACTCCTTCGTGCTTTGCCGTATCAGGTCTGAGATCTAGGAGAGACAGACAAAAAGGAAAGAGTCACTTAGATGGAAGAGGGGCAGGGCAATGATGAGGGGAACATGATTCCCCAGGCAGACATCCACTGAACATGTGCCTGAGGGTTGAAATGAAGCAGAGTGTTCAGGAGAACAGAGTGTCCCTTGCACACTTCAGCCTTCCACATGCCACTGGGCAGCTTGTGCTGTGAGCAGCTTGGCAGGCTTCTCATAGAATCATAGAATCAACCAGGTTGGAAGAGACCTCCAAGATCATCCAGTCCAACCTAGCACCCAGCCCTAACCAATCAACCAGACCATGGCACTAAGTGCCTCAGCCAGGCTTTTCTTGAACACCCCCAAGGACGGTGCCTCCACCACCTCCCTGGGCAGCCCATTCCAATGCCAATCACTCTCCCTGTGAAGAACTTCTTCCTAATATCCAGCCTATACCTACCCTGGCACAACTTGAGACTGTGTCCCCTTGTTCTATTGCTGGTTGCCTGGGAGAAGAGACCAACCCCACCTGGCTACAATGCCCCTTTCAGGCAGTTGTAGACAGTAATAAGATCACCCCTGAGCCTCCTCTTCTCCAGGCTAAACACCCCCAGCTCCCTCAACCTCTCCTCATAGGATTTGTGCTCCAGGCCCCTCACCAGCTTTGTTGCCCTTCTCTGGACATGTTCCAGCACCTCAACATCCTTCTTGAATTGGGGGGCCCAGAACTGGACTCCTCTCCCTGTCACTCTTCTGGCCTGATCTATGATTCTTCCCACAGCCCTCTCCATCTTCTCCCTGGCTGCTTCAGTGACTGCAGCCGTGGGTGTCTTGCCTTGCTGTACTGATCAAACCTCCTGGGGCTGGTCAGGAGCATTGCTCCGTGAGTCAGGGAGCAATCAACCTTCTGCAATTTCTATCAAGCCTGCTGACTCCTCCAGCTTGCAGCAGAGGGAAGGACTACTTTCTGATTCTGGGAGTGAGGTGGGAAGGGGGAAATGCTTTTCATGCAATACAAAACCAGAGATCCCATCTGACGTTCAGAAACAGAACTCAAAAGTGGTTTGGGTGTTTTTTAACCCCTGTGTCTGAGGTAGGATCCTCGTTCCCCCATCTAACCTCCTAAGCTGCCTGCACTCTGAGGCGTAACTGTGTGCAAGATGTGTCTCTGTCCCCCGGGCTCAGGCAGGGTCTGTCACACAGGGGCTGTGCTCACACCAAAGAACCATGCACCACCAAGCTCATGGGCTAAGGCAGCCTGCACCTTCCAACAGCCAAAACGTGCAATTAGCACAGAATCACAGACTGGTTTGGATCAGAAAGGACCTCTGAAGGTCACCTAGCCCAATCCCCTGCAGTCATGGATTGGAAAGGACCTCTGAAGGTCACCTAGCCCAACCCCCTGCAGTCATGGATTGGAAAGGACCTCTGAAGGTCACCTAGCCCAATCCCCTGCAGTCATGGGTTGGAAAGGACCTCTGAAGGTCACCTAGCCCAATCCCCTGCAGTCATGGATTGGAAAGGACCTCTGAAGGTCACCTAGCCCAATCCCCTGCAGTCATGGATTGGAAAGGACCTCTGAAGGTCACCTAGCCCAATCCCCTGCAGTCATGGATTGGAAAGGACCTCTGAAGGTCACCTAGCCCAATCCCCTGCAGTCATGGATTGGAAAGGACCTCTGAAGGTCACCTAGCCCAACCCCCTGCAGTCATGGATTGGAAAGGACCTCTGAAGGTCACCTAGCCCAACCCCTGCAGTCATGGATTGGAAAGGACCTCTGAAGGTCACCTAGCCCAATCCCCTGCAGTCATGGGTTGGGGAAAGGACCTCTGAAGGTCACCTAGCCCAATCCCCTGCAGTCATGGATTGGAAAGGACCTCTGAAGGTCACCTAGCCCAATCCCCTGCAGTCATGGATTGGAAAGGACCTCTGAAGGTCACCTAGCCCAACCCCCTGCAGTCAGCAGGGACATCTTCCACTAGATCAGATTGCTCTGAGCCCCCTGCCCCAGTTCAATGGAACCAAAGCAAGCACAGTTTTGTGCTTACACACAGGAGCAGTGAGCTGCAGCAGCAAGTTTGAGCTGGTTATGAAAACCTTCTGGTAAAACTCAGTTATGCAAGAAGTGTCTGCAGCTAGAACAATCTCTGCCAAAAATTTACTGCCCACCAAACTATTCTGCTCTCTGTCAATCCAGCAGATCTGGAGCAGTGGTAGGGGCGAGTCTCGAGGTGCTGAGTATTTAGATGTCCAGCTCTGGTTTTCTCTGGTTGAAGGCAAATAACAGTGGCTGCTGGACTGAGAGACTTGTTAAATAACAGCAACAAAACTCAAATGTGGAAAGAATGCAGCCACAGGAACCTAGCAGAACATGCAGCACACCCAGAAGACAGAACATCAGCTGATAATTCATTCCCTCTTGTACCCAGACACCTTAAATCCCAGCACTTCCCTTAGTCTTTATTATGATCCAAAACTGGGCATGGCACCAGCCCCTCTGTGCTCAACAGCCAGAACTGAGGCTGGTCCAAAGCAGGAGTTCAGACATTCAGCACCACTTTTCATTTGGAGAAATGGATACAGTCATCCTCCAGAGGGACCGGACAATAAATCACCAGACAAATTCACAGTATCACAGTATCATCAGGGTTGGAAGAGACCTCACAGATCATCAAGTCCAACCCTTTACCACAGAGCTCAAGGCTAGACCATGGCACCAAGTGCCACGTCCAGTCCTGCCTTGAACAGCCCCAGGGACAGCGACTCAGCAGCAGAGGATGCAAAGCAGGCATGTCCTCCTGACTGCTTTCTCTTGCGGATGACAAGGCACAAAAGAGTAAAGTCTCCAATGTTTTAAGCTCCCAGTGTGGCTTGCCCCACACCTTCCCTTCCAAGCCATCTTGTTGGTCTTTTATACCAGCAGACCCTGTTGGTATTGAATCTGCTGCCTTTGTCATTTCCAGCCCAGCAGGTCTGTAAGAGCACGTTTCAGAAGGAGCAGTGTTTGATCCTAGCCACTTCTTCCCAACCAGCCAGTTGGGCTTTTTCCTCTAGGTTTCATGCAACTCCCTCACTCACATTTGCATCTCTTCACTCTAGAACTCTAGCAGGGCCCAGTGAGAACTTATTGCTGTCTACAACTACCTGAAAGGAGGCTGTAGCCAGGTCGGGTTGGGCTCTTCTCCAAGGCACCCAGTGACAGAGTAAGAAGTCTCAAACTGCACCTGGGCAGGTTCAGACTGGATGTTAGGAAGAAGTTCTTCATGATAGTGATTGGCATTGGAATGGGCTGCCCAGGGAGGTGGTGGATTCACCATCCCTGGAGGTGTTTAAGAGGAGGCTGAATGAGGCACTTAGTGCCATGGTTTAGTTAATTAGAAGGGCTAGGGGATAGGTTGGATTCGATCTTTAAGGTCTTTTCCAACCTGGTTAATTCTGTGCCTCTATAACAGGTTGCCCAGGGAGGTATCACAGTATCATCAGGTTTGGAAGAGACCTCACAGATCATCAAGTCCAACCCTTTACCACAGAGCTCAAGGCTAGACCATGGCACCAAGTGCCACATCCAACCTTGCCTTGAACAGCCCCAGGGACGGCGACTCCACCAGGAGCCTCATCCCTGGAAGTTAAGGCCAGGCTGGATGTGGCTCTGAGCAACCTGATCTAGGTGAGGTGCCCTTGCCCATGGCAAGGAGGTAGGATCTAGATGATCCTTGAGGTCCACTTCCAGCCTTGACAATTCCATGATCCTACGATCCATGTTTTTTTTGCTTTTAACAGTCACTACTCCCTGTTGGTTTATTCCACCCAGTTACAAGGCACCTGCTAAGACTGGAACATTGGCATCTCCTCTCAAGAGGACACAGGACATAATTACAGCCTTGGGCTCCAAGGATGACATAGTGCTTGCCAAATGCTCTGCTCTCTATTGCCAAGTTCTGACTTCCCAGACTCCTTGCAATGATAGCATCCTGAGTTGTCGAGCTGTGATTTGGCAAGACCCAACCCAGCATCACATTCGGTGTCTTCTCTCTGTCACGAGCAACAGAAAGTAGGGGCTGCAGGCACAGCCACTGCCAGCTCTTCAGCATGGAGTCGTGTGTGGGATTCCTTCCTTTGTTCTGCCAATTGGTAGGTGGCACAAAAACCCTTCAAAACATTTACCCAAAAACGTGGGGGTGGAAAAAAATCGGTGAGGAAGTCCTGCTGCTGCTTTGCAGTACAATCAGAAGCCTTTGATAACATCCTGGCTATGAAAGCTCACATCTACTTTTCCCTCAGTGCAGCTCAGCCCAAGAGGAATGACTTGGCTAAATAAACTTCAGCTCGTGGCATTTTTACAACAGGATACAAATGGCAAGGCTTCAGCTGGTGGCAGCCAACTGGATGGAGTCCAGCTAGAGAAAATGCCTGCATTCTGGAGAGCAAACACTACAGCATGCTCCAAACCCCCAGCAGCTCAGACTCTGTCTCAGTCTGACTGCAGGAGACAATGAAGGAGAAAAAAGGAAATGTTATTACTTTGTTTGGGGAGCACAGGCTGTAGTTTTTAGATCACTGACCAGGCTGCTCAGGTGAATTCAAGTTCTAGAGAGGTGGTTTCATAGAATCATAGAATCAACCAGGTTGGAAGAGACCTCCAAGCAAATCCAGGCCAACCTAGCACCCAGCCCTGGCCAGTCAACCAGACCATGGCACTAAGTGCCTCAGCCAGGCTTTGCTTCAACACCTCCAGGCACAGCAACTCCACCACCTCCCTGGGCAGCCCATTCCAATGCCAATCACTGCCAACAGCTTCCTCCTAACATCCAGCCTAGACCTCCCCTGGCACAGCTTGAGACTCTGTCCCCTTCTTCTGTTTGTGCTTGGCTGGCAGAAGAGCCCAACCCCACCTGGCTACAACTCCCTTCATGCAGTTATAGACAGCAATGAGCTCTGCCCTGAGCCTCCTCTTCTGCAGGCTGCACACCCCCAGCTCCCTCAGCCTCTCCTCACAGGGCTGTGCTCCAGGCCCCTCACCAGCTTCACTGCCCTTCTCTGGACACCTTCCAGTATCTCAACATCTCTCTTGAATTGAGAAGCCCAGAACTGGACACAGGACTCAAGGTGTGGCCTGCCACTGTCCCTCCTGAAGAGCATGAGTCATTCAATTAAACTGATTTACTAACTAAACAATACAATGGTAGCAAGATCTTTGAAATCACCTTTTCATCTCTTCTGTCTCGTTGCCAGGTCCAACATCTCAACTCCTCTGCAACTGCTTGATTTTTCTTCATTTCTGACACTGCCTCTTGGGCACAAATCCTGATACATAAATGGTATTTCCACTGCAGTACCTGACACAAATAAACTGATTTTCATGGTTACCAATTTGATACAAGCCAGGTTCTCCCTGGTTCCTCTCTTCAGTACAAGTCCTTAACACAGCCTTCTCTGTAACCCCCACAGATTTGAGGTTCGCTGCTCTTGAGTTCAGAGCTGCATGTGAAAGGTTCCTTTGGGTTTGGCTTTGGTTGTTGGGGGTAGGGTTTTTAAATCTAATGTGAATGCAAGTAAAGAACCAGAAACCCAAAAGAAGGGATTTTATAAAGTAAAAATCAACAATTTGCTGGAGAAGCACAAGCATCTCTACTCTGCTAACTGGCATGAGAAAGCTGTCCTGAAACAGAGGAAGCAAACCTGATCACTCGATGATATTTGTTCAGAAAACTGCAACAAGAGAACTTGTAGGCTAAAAAGTGATTCCAGTTTTCACTTGGCATCTTTAGTTGAGTCAAAACAAAAGCATCCTCTTAATCTTAATTGTGCCAGATTGCAATCAAATGGAATACTTGGCTGCTGACAGTGTCAAGATCCTGCTTGGTACCTGAGTTTAGCCCAGCAATAGCAGTAGCAAAGACTCCTGCACTGCTTCCCCTGGGGCAGGCTTAGCTGCTTATGCCCTTGTGCCTCCTCCCAGGGTGCCCAGGCTGCAGCAGATACATCATGGTGCTTCCTGAAGAAGGTTGTTGCAAACTAAAAAGACTCACTCAAGGGTTCTGCCCTCCATGCTGGCAAATAGACTGTCCAGCTCTTGGTGTTAAAGCCTCCAGACAGCATTTGCCCTGGAGATGGCTGAAAGTTTATTGTCTTTTATGTCTAGCTGCCTTTCTCTCCAGGCCTGCTCTGCCCAGGACACTGAACTTCCCCACCCCAGTGCCAGCAGGAGATGCCTTGTGCCCTGGGGGAACAAGGAATCAGAACACAGCTCACTAACAGGGCAAGAGGTACTTAGGTAGGGATGGAGAGTGCCTACATACATTTAGAAACAAGGTCTGGGGCACAGGAGCAGACTCTTTAGCAGCAGCCCAGCCTCCCTGCAGCACAGGCTCCTTCCTTGGTGGTACATCCCAGCAGCAGGAGTTCATTCCCACCCAGTGGGGACACTGGACACCTCATTCTGAAAGGTGCTCAACACCATGGGGACTCTCTGTCCATGCTGAGAGTGCACAGGCTTCTTGGCAGCTCAGAGAAAAGAAGCCACTTATTTAATGAGCATTTTAGTGCACAGAAGGAGAGGCAGAGCAGATGGGACAGAGCTTGAAATACTTGAGTGACTCGATGGGCTCTGGGTTCCTGAGCTTTCTTCAACCATTTCTGACCTTCTTTTACACATTTTAAACCTCTGTTTATCAAAACCACTGAGAACCTGCCCTGCCAACCAAAACCAGTGCAGATGGCAGGTGCACAGCAGCTCTGGAAAAAGCAGAAAGAGGTTGTGAACTCTTGGCAAGAGTCATTTTGTACAGGGAAAGTCATTTGATGTTTTAGGGCAGATTTAAACCTTGTCTGCTGCTGAGTCATCAGAAGTGACAAGTTTGTTAGCTCGTTGCAGCGAGGAGATAAATCCTATGTGGATTGGCCTCCAGGTGCTTAATTCTCCCTCTTTTCTTTGCATTTGACAGCCATGTCAAAGTTTTGGCCTTTCTGTGCACTATGAAAAAGGCTTTTAATTACTCAGCTCAGCCAGGAACAGAGAAATCCTCAACTTCAAGTTGCTGCTTGAAGACACAGATAAGGATGAGGGACTGAGGGCTCTCTTCCTCACAGTATTTCCATGTACCTCAGAGGCTGGACTGCAAGAGCAAGTCCCATTGTACCCACCACAACCAGGGTCATACATAAGCAAGTGTGGATGTGGAGGAGTGATACCATCAGGGTTGGGGAGCACCAGGCAGGCAGCTGGTGCCTGGGTAAAGAAAGAACAATAAACCCACAAATGTCTATCACAGCTCACCTGTTATCTCTATCAGGTGAAGGAAGATGCTGCCAGTGCTCACAGATACTATCAATATCAGAACAAAGGCAACAGGGCAGAGACCTTCACAGAATCACAGAATGTCAGGGGCTAGAAGGGACCTCCAAAGCTCACCCAGTCCAACCCCCCCTGCCAGAGCAGCATCACCTAGAGCAGATCACACAGGAACACATCCAGGCAGGTTTTGAGTATCTCCAGAGAGGGAGACTCCACAACCCCCCTGGGCAGCCTGTTCCAGTGTCTTGTCACCCTCACAGGGGAAAAAAACCTCCTCATGCTTAAATGAAACTTCCTATGCCTCAGCTTCCACCATTGCCTCTCGACCTGTCATCAGGCATGACCCAGCAGAGCCTTGCTCCAGCCTCCTGCCACTCTCCTCTACGTATTGATAACAACTGATGAGGTCACCTCTCAGTCTCCTCTCCTCCAAGCAGCACAGCCCCAGCTCCCTCAGGCTCTCCTCATAACAGAGATGTTCCACTCCCTTCAGCATCTTTGTGGCTCTGCTGGACTCTCTCAAGCAGTTCTATGTCCCTCTTGAAGTGGGGGGCCCAGAACTGGATGCAGTACTCCAGATGTGTGGGGGGCAGGAGAACCTCTCTCGACCTATGAGCCACAGCCCTTCTAATACACCCCAGAATGGCATTGACTCTCCTGGCCACAAGAGCACACTGCTGGCTCATGGTCAACCTCCCATCAACAAGAACCCCCAAATCCTTTTCTCCTTTGCTGCCTTCCAATCCCTAATCCCACAACAACAGTGGAGTATCTCCTGCTAGTCCACAGAACCGAGAGTGATGCTAGGGAATGACTTGCACATCTTTGTCACAGGATGTGTTTGCCTCTTTGAACTCCAGCTCATCTCACACCCTGCTTTGGCAGAAGGGACAGGGCTGTGTAATCAGCAGCAAGCCCTTCAGGGGCCACGTTTGAGGAATAGCTGCACAGGTCAGACAGGGACACAACACTTAGACTGCAACATCACATCACAACCATTCGCTTCACTCCGCTACCCTGCTCTTAATTCGGGCAGCAGTGGATTTGAGACCCAACAGGCTGTGGCCTCTTTTCATCTGGCACACTAAAAAAATGCTATTCCAGAGTAACCATGTCCACAGCTCAACTCTGGAGCAGTCCTGACATTTTAAATCATAAAATAGAGTTTTTAAACCAGAATAGATACACTCCACTTCCTCAGGCAGGCAAGTCTGGACATACAGAACTACTCTCCATACACATCTATTTACCTGGAGGGGGGAAAACACCTGGAAAGCAAATCCACACATAAGCTGCCTCAAACTGGGATAAAGGGGGCTATGAAATCTACACCTCCTGCTACAACTTGCATTAAAGAAGTAGCTGAATTGCTGCATCTACTCCAGTTTTCCTTGGTTGCCCCTAATCAGCTGCTGATCTGCTCTCCCTGACACTCTGCACCAGTGATAATTAACAGTGTTCTGCTAACTGCTTGCTAAAGGAAGGTCATTAGCACTCTTGCTGTTTAAGTAGCTCATCAGATCTAGTTTATTAACCTACTCATACAAGAGAGGTGGGGAAAGGAGAAAAGTGAAGGGTGAGATGTGATAGGCTTAGTGTTAAAATCTTTGCAGGCAATGACAGAACCACAGAGTGCTTTGGGTTGGGAGGGACCTTTAAAGGTCACCTAGCCCAACCCTGCTGCAGTGAGCAGGGACACCTTCAACTAGATCAGGTTGCTCAGAGCCCCATCAAGCTTGACCTTGAATGTCTCCAAGGATTGGGCCTCCACCACCTTCCTGAGCAACACATTTCAGTGTTCCATCACCTGCAGAGTAAAGAACTTCCTAACATCCAAGTACCAGGAGTGGCACAACTCCCTTCAAATCAGAACAGCTCAGATGAGCTTGTGATAAACAACCAGGTCAGCCACTCTCAGACCTCTTTTTGAAAGAGAGAAGGTGCCTGTTCTGACTTTTATGCTCTCTGCTGCCAAGTGAACCAGCCTGGGCACTGCCAACCAACTCAGCCTTCAGTTGGGGGGGTGCCAAGAGAAGGCTGTCAGAGCCAGCAATTCAGGTGATGCTCCATTTGCATCACTAGAGCTGGACAGATGAGAGAGCTTTTGTGCCACCCTCATCTTACAGAGGACTCTGTGTGCCCTCTCAGGTACCATCTCCCACACAGTTTGGGGGTCAGATCCTGTCACACTGTCAGAATGGCTGGAGGTTGTGTCCCTCAGGGAAAACTGAAGCAGCAGCAGTTAAGGAGGTCAGGGCAGGCAGGAAGAACTATCAGTGGAGTACAGGGAGTAGCTTTTAGCCCATCAAAAGGTGCTGGTGGAGGTGAGTTGATCTCTGGCACTTCAGAAAATCATCCTCATGCATTGGTGCTGCCAAGTGACAGGCAGATACAGACAGGTTCACTCCCTAGAGGATGGTTGCACAGGGGAGATGAGAAAGATTTAGTAAAGGTGGAAGCTAACAGGAGAGCCAAGAGCAGCAGAGCAGCAAGAAAAATGTGTGCCCACACCAGCCATTTCCCTGGCACACCTAGAGAGAGCAAAGCCTGCAGTGGGTGCCCCATTCTCCTCACAGCCAGGGCCAGAAGCAAGGCAAGGACAGAGGAGGAGAGCTCTGCTGTGCTCAGATAGGAAGCAAATGACAGACTTGAAAGCAAGGAAGGGGGAAAAAAGCCAAAGCACAGCCCCAAAAGAAAAGCCCTCACTGCCTGAAGCAAGGATGTGCCTGGAGGGAGAGCACTGTTCGTGTGAAGGATGATGTAAACCCTGAGCAGGGAAGACAGGCTCATGCATGCATGTGCACAGCTGAGCACAGCAGCACAGACTGGCTGGCACTCCTCAAAGTTACTGAGTTTTAAAGGGCAACAAAGACAGAACCAGAATTAGTAACACACAGAGGTGGAGCTCTAATGCAGCCTGAGAAGAGTTAACTCTCAGAGCTAACTAAGAGCTTACTGCTAACCTTCATCTGCTGCCTCCATCCACTCAGCTATTCTGGGGCTGAAATGCTGAGAGGTGTTGGGGCACAGGAAGAGCAGTCAGGAGACTTTTATCTAATGCTCAACACCAGTGGTGAGGTTTAGGCATTTCTCTTAACTGTTCTGTGCTTCACTGGAACAGGCTGCCCTGCCCAGGGAGGCTGTGGAGTCTCCCTCTCTGTAGGTATTCAAGAACCATCAGGATGCATTCCAGTGTGATCTGCTCTAGGTGATGCTGCTCTGGCAGGAGGGCTGGACCAGATGAGCTTTCAAGGTCCCTTCCAGCCCTTGACATTCTATGATTCATAACCTGAGTCTGCATAGTTGGATCCTCCAAAGACAGAAAAGAAGCAGGGAAGTTTGGGTGCCATGCACTGAGCAGGTGACATCTCTCCCTGACCACCTCAAGAACAAAGCAGAGAGAGGTTAAGCAGGGAACATTTAAACTCTGCAGGCTAGCCCAAAGGTCCTGAAAAAGTCACAGTTCTCTAGGAATAACAACTGTCTCACCCAATGAAATACTGCAGCAGGGAGTCCTGCTTGTGAGTGAAGAGGCCAAACTGATTTAGAGCAACTGATCTCAGTGCCTGGCAAGCAGCAAAACCTCACCCAAATTACAGCTGCCCCCCGCTCAAAATTATGCCCCCCTGCATAATTTCTTTGTAAGTCAGTCTTAAGCCTTTTTACCATTATAAAAGCTACCAAGATTTGAAGAAACACGAAAAAATAACCCTGCACACATGCTCTGAAACACTAACATTTGGTGCTCTGGCTGCAAGGAACTGCTCTGCAAGGCTTGGAACTGGAGGAGAGTGGAGAAAATGCAAGTCTGACCTTCAACTCACACCACCGAGCAAGGGAACAGCCACACGCATGAGGCTGCAGCTGTTAAGTACTTTCTATGTTCCACACGAGGATTATAAGATCAATACAACATTTATTGGCACCCAGCAGACAGAGACAACTGCCTGAGACAGCTCAGTCCTTCAAGGACACGGGCTCCTGGTTCTTTGTTAGGAGGACTGCTGGAGGGAATCTCACCACCAACTCGCCAGACCTCTGTGAGATCCCAGCCATGTGAGACCAAAACACTGCTTGTTTGGTGAGGGAGCTTCAGGCAGATTTTGTGAGCAGTCAGAACAAATGAGATCTTCAGCAGCTCAGATGGAGCCTGAGTGGTCAGGAGTCTGATCTGATTTGGATTTCGGCACTTCTGAGCATGTCTGTCTCTGAAGCTCCTTGGATTTATCCTCCGTTCTTCCTCTCTATAAGACCTCTTGGCTTGCTTCATGGTAATTCTGGAGTAACAGCAATGTGAGTTGATGCCCTCAAGGCTGGAGATTCCCTGAATCGAGTTCCCAAACTGCCCTTAAAGCCAACAGAAGTAGGTTGCTTAGCTCCCACAGACTGCTATGAAAATCCTAGTCACAACTCAAGCCACTTCTGTAACCTGTCCAGGTGACACTTCAGTCCTGCATGAAGGTCTTGTGCTAGTTTGAAGCTAGCTACAGTATTTTGGTGAGAAGAATTAGATGATAGGCTGTGAAAAGAAAGCAATGGTGATGTCTGCTACACTCATAGGCTTGCTGAGATGTCTAAGAACAAGAACATAAATACAGATAACAGAGTTGCTCTCTGGCTCTGGCTGCCTGCACTTCTGTCCCTAACCTGCTGTCTGTGTGACTAATCCTTTAGCTTCCTAAACCCCCTGGCCAATTCTCCAAACTCACCTTGAACATAAGGCAAAGTCTGGGATAAGGTAGAGGGGTGGAAGGGAGGTGGAAGGGTGGTTGGGAGCCCCTCCTGGGGACTCAGGTTTCTGGGAGGGCTGCTGTGTTTCTATATTACTTTTAACTTGTCTATTTCTGTCTATAGCTGTATAGGTTGTAAATCTCTGCTTGTGTCTTGTGCTAAGCTGTAAATATAAAGCTTCATTCTAATTTCCAGCTCGGCTGAGTCTAGTCTGGGTGATTTTCACAAGGGGAGGGGGGGGTGGGTAACACCCAAACCATCACAAGTCTCCATCCTACAACACCACTGGACAATCCCAATAGCCAACACCTGCAGCTTTTAGCCTTCAGGCTGCTTGCTTGCCTTAGGTCTGGTGGAGAAGTTGGCTCTTTGTCCTTTCACTTTAAATGGTATTTGCTTTTCTCTGTTGTGTTAAAGCTGCAGTTGACCTTTCACTTGTGAGAGCACAGGGAACACAAATCAGCCAAGCCAGACCAGAGGCTACAGAAATGGATGCTGATGGCTCCCGTGGCATGAGTGCTTCCTGCTCCCTGGCCATGGACCTTTGTATTTGAGCAGTCTCCTCCCAGATTAAAACTATTCAATGAGTACAGCACTGGGAAAGAGGAATTCCAAATCATAATTAGTATTTTCTCAGCCTCCAGAAGGCCAATGGCAGCTGTTAAATTTGGGTTACACCACCTTTCAGACAGGCATCATTAAGTAACTGGATACTGGAATGGGCTGCCCGGGGAGGTGGTGGAGTCGCCGTCCCTGGAGCTGTTCAAGGCAGGATTGGACATGGCACTTGGTGCCATGGTCTGGCCTTGAGCTCTGTGGTAAAGGGTTGGACTTGATGATCTGTGAGGTCTCTTCCAACCTTGGTGATGCTGTGAACTCACAACTTGCCTGATCTCTGAATACAAGCAGCACAAGGCACATTGTTTTCATTGAGTCAGTCAGGGTTGGAAGGGACCACAAGGAGCAGCCAGTTCCAACCCCCCTGCCATGCCCAGGGACACCCTACCCTAGATCAGCCTGCCCACAGCCTCATCCAGCCTGGCCTTAAACACCTCTAGGGACAGGGCCTCAACCACCTCCCTGGGCAACCCATTCCAGGCTCTCACCACTCTCATTTTTCACAACTGAAGTCCTATTTATTTATTCTTCATCTGTGACACTCAAGAGCCTTGGGCAACCTTCAAGATGAATTGCCATCATTCAGGGTCCTCACCATCCCTCCTGGACATCCCTCTTACATAAGGAAAAGAACAAACACGCAGCAGTCATCTGAGAGAGCCTCAGTTGCACCTCAGCCCCTGCCTCATTGCTGGCTCCTGCCTTCACAGAATGTTGCCCTGCTTACTTCATTCCCCTCCTTGACATTCCCTGTGTTGCCTGCCCTGCACAGAGCAGTCTCTTCCACTCACTCCTTTGTTCTTGCCACTTTCAAATCGTTTCTAAAATAAGATCACTTCTCCCTGGGTGCCCAAAGCACTGAAGCAAATAAGGAGTAAGCCAAATAGTACATATTTGTTCTCTGGAGATGTTTCTCACCCTTTGGTCTGTTCAGCCTTATCTGGAGCTGTCTTTTCATGTATACTTCAAGGGGGCTACTGAGCAACAATAGCATTGGGTTTTTTGGGATCTGGCATTCCAGGCTTGAATAGTTATGGATATTTAAATACACACACACACACACATATATATAATTAAATAGAGATAACTAAATGTGTATAGATGCACAGACCAATGCTGATGGAATAAATAGATGACAACAGTTGGAATGGTCCACTTAAAATTCCAGGAGGAACTTCTTTATGTTGAGGGTGCTGAAACACTGGAACAGGCTGCCTAGAGAGGTGGTGGAGTCTCAAAGCTGCAAGCTGCTCGGGGTGAACCTGCTTCTGGCAAGTGGCTTGGATTAGATGACCTCCAGAGGTCCCTTCCAACCCCTATCATTCTGTGCAGTGATGGTTTGGGGGTAGGATTTGTTTTGTCTCAAAAGAAAAGGTGCACAGCACACAGCAGCTGTGTCACAGCAGCGCTGAGCTGGAAGAGCAGACCAAAGGTCTGCCTCCCATCAAAGGCAGTGGGACTGCTGAAGATCCCAGTTACCTCACTGGAGAACTGTCACACCTTCAACACAAGATGAGCAGTGCCACACAGGGTTTAGATGGAAGCTGTTGTGCTTTATAAATGATGCTTCGTGTTCTCAGAGACTCACACAGAAAGGTGCAGGGGAAAGAAATTACCCCAATATATCTACAATTCTTTTCCTCAGGCTTTGTATTTTCATCCCAGGCCTTCTATTTCCAACTGTGAATGTTCTCTGATTGCCTTTTGTTTTGCTCTGCACTAGGAGAATGGAGGTATAATAAGGAGACCTCCAGTCAGACCAAGCAGCAGTAATAGGAAGGAATATTGCTAACAAACAGCCAAAGCATGCACACCAGAAAGGAATACTCACAAAAACTCCCAAACATCCACACTCATCCTGCCATGGTCTTTACACCATCACTTATTATCACACAAAATAGCTTCACAGGACCACAGGATGTCAAGGGTTGGGAGGGACCCAAAATCATCATCGAGTCCAGCCCCTCTGCCAGAGCAGCACCACACAATCTAGCCCAGGTCACAGAGGAACACACCCAGACAGGCCTTGAAAATCCCCAGAGAAGGAGACTCCACAATCCCTCTGGGAAGCCTGTTCCAGTGCTCTGTGACCCTTACAGTTCCCCCTTGTGTTGGAACCTCCTGTGCTGCAGCTTCCATCCATTGCTCCTTGTCCTATCCCAGAGAGCAAGTGAGCAGAGCCTGTCCCCCCCACTCCTGGCCCCCAGCTCTCAGAGGTTTATAAACACTTATCAAATCCCCTCTCTTCTCTTCTCTTCTCCAGACTCAAAAGTCCCAGGTCCCTCAGCCTCTTCTCATCAGGCAGTACTCCAGTCCCCTAACCAACCTCGTAGCCCTCTGCTGGACCCTCTCCAGCAAATCCCTGTCCCTCTTAAAATGGGGAGCCCAAAACTGAATGCAGTATTCAAGATGAGGTCTCATCAGGGCAGAGAAGCTCCCCTCATCTGCTGGACACACTCTTCTTAATGCACCCCAGGATCCCATTGGCCTTCTTGGCCATAAGGGCACATTGCTGTGCCATGGATAAGTTGTCATCCACCAGCACTCCCAGGTCTCTCTCCAGAGGGCTGCTCTCCAGCAGATCACCTCCCAGCCTGTACTGGTGTAAACTATCAAATACCAGCAGGTCAGAGCAGCTGCATCTTGCAACCCACAAACAGCTCTCTGGCTGCTGAGACTGGATGAGCAGTTACACACACACAGAGGGCTCTGTTCCCATCTCATTTCTAATGGACCTGTGTCCACAGCACAGAAGCAACTGCTCTCCCTTTACAGAGCTGTCTATAAGCTTTATAAATGCCCTAGGCTAAAAAGATTTAGAAGCTCACTTCTTGTGCCCAAGTGATCCTTCCAGGTTAGAATTGTAGCCCACTGCTAATATGAGCCACTCAAGAAGCTTCATCGCTGCAGCACTTCCAATTCTTCTGCTAAACACCACCAGCCTTCCCCCACCCCCCAGCATGGCTGAACTTGGCATTTTAGACATGCAGATAGTAAACAAAACCAAACATGTGCAGCAGCCCTGCCAAGACCTGCTGTGAGCACTTACAAATCCAATCAGATAAGGACTGCCAGCATCTCCCAGGAGGTGCGAAGTGAAACTCTGCAAGGCCACTGCGGTTGCACGGCGTGTTGGAATGACCACGTACTGCAAAGAAGAAGGGGAAGGGCAAAAACAAAAGACATCAGGAAATTGAAGCAAGAACCTGTCCAGCTGTCTTGTATTGCTCACTTCAAACCCTGGTCAGGACAAAGAAAACCAGTCCCCACTGACAGCAGTGGCACACACAGGTAAATGGGTGGCTCAAGAAACTAGAGAGCTCAGCTCCCCTTTCCTGCTTTTCTACTACTCTGGACAGCAGGTTTTGGAGGGAAGTAAGATCTGTCCTGCTTTTCTACTACTCCTGATAGCAGGTTTTGGAGGGAAGGAAGATCCATCCAGTCTGAATTCCCTCCAGCACCAGTGAATGCATGAGAGCAACTCAAACTTGGCCCACAAGACACTTCACTATCGCTGCTCAGTTGATGCTTCACTTGACTGATGGGGACAGGGGGTTGAGGTTGTTAGCAGCACATAACTTGCTAAGCACTACCAGCATTCCCAGTGAGGACTTTGCTGTGACCTGGTGTGGTGGTTCTGGATGTCACCTGCTCCCCTCTCTCCACCAAGGATTCACCCAGACTAAACTCAGCCAGCTGGCAGTTAAGGAATGAAGCTTTTATATTTACAGCTTAGCACAATTTACAAGCATGTACAGAATAGAATCATAGAATCAGTCAGGGTTGGAAGGGACCACAAGGATCATCTAGTCCCAACCTCCTTGAAATGGGCAGGGACAGGCCTGGATGTTAGGAGGGAGCTAGGGTTGTTTAGCCTGCAGAAGAGGAGGCTCAGGACAGACCTCATTGCTGTCTACAACTACCTGAAGGGACATTGTAGCCAGGTGGGGGGTGGCCTCTTCTCCCAGGCAACCAGCAACAAAACAAGGGGACACAGTCTCAAGTTGTGCTGGGGGATGTACAGGCTGGATGTTAGGAGGAAGTTGTTGGCAGAGAGAGTGATTGGCATTGGAATGGGCTGCCCAGGGAGGTGGTGGAGTCACCGTCCCTGGAGGTGTTGAAGCACAGCCTGGCTGAGGCACTTAGTGCCATGGTCTGGTTGACTGGCTAGGGCTGGGTGCTAGGTTGGACTGGATGATGTTGGAGGTCTCTTCCAACCTGGCTGATTCTATGATTCTGTGATCTCACATTAATTAATTTTCCCCCTCCACAACACCAAGGTGATGTGGAAAGGTCAGCAAGAGGTGTGTTAGAGGCAGAATGATTAGCTGGGAGATGTGCAGGGTCAGGCAGAAGAGTTAATATGGCAAAAGCCAGGCAGCGACTGCCTTATCTACGTTTGTGCCCTTGCTTTCATGTGTCTCAGCAGAATGAGTGGGTAATTTAGACATCACTATGTTTTTCTTTCCACAGCCAATAATCTAATTTCTCTATTTAAAATATTCCAATTAGCCTCAAACCAGCACACCTGGGATGTTGTGAAGGGTTTTCTTTCCCCATAATTTTGTTCCCTAATAAAACCTCACATGAGTGGGAAAGGTCTCACACCCTCCCCACCCACTCCATCTCTAGCCAGTTTGTATTTTTTCCTCCAAAAATCCAAATTCCACTTGGGAAAAGTGACAAAGACAATCAAGAAACTCTTCCACAGCTAAGCTATTGCAGTTTGGTCTCCTCTCCTCTAACAGGCCATGATAACCTTGGCTAGGTCATGTAGAATCAGTCTTGTCTATGCTGGATCAGTGGAAAACACAAATGACTTCCTCATTAAGGGACCAGAGGTCACAGAAAACAAAGTCTCAACCATGGGAAGGGATCAATGATTAAAAAAAAAAAAAAAAGAAAAACCAAACCCAAACTCAAATTCCTGTCCTGTGGAATGGCCTTGACTTTATACCACACTTTTAGGAGCAGAAAAAAGGTAACTGTCTCCTGCATACAGCTTGTGAAAGGAGCTAAGAACATCTGCATCAAGTCCACATATCCTGTTTTAAGGTAATTATCTCCTGCATAAAGCACGTAAAAGGAACTAAGAACATCTGCATCAAGCCCACATATCCTGGTTTATAAATTGATCCTCTCTGTAAGTAATGAGGAATTCAATAGGTCACTAAATCCAAGGGAGCTTTGGGTCCCCTTCTAAGCACGGAATCTGATTCTGCCTTTTCTTGCTGCTCTGCTGACCTCTCTCCTCTGCCAGAAAGGACTCTTTGTAGCCCATGATCTCTTGTACTTGTCCCCTTTCTCTCTGATGGGCTGTCCTCAGCCTGTCTGTAGAAGGCATGCCTTCCCAGGCCTCAACTCCTCCTTGCAATCCCTTCCTGAAGTCAGTGACTAATGAAATGTGACATGTCAGGACTGGCATGGCCCCAGTGAGAGATACACAGAGAGCACTGCTCAGCAGTGCCTTAGCTCGGGGCACAGGACCCGAAGCACTGCTTCAGTATTTTAACACTCAGGGAAGCAGAGCTGCTCTGTCTGCAGTGGAAAGAGACATTAAAACAAAAAGGCAAGAAAAGAAACCACACTGAGAAGACCCACACTAGAAGACAACTTACACCTATTTGAATGATCACCTGATTCCAAGCAGAGACAATGAAGGAGTATGGGCAAAAATGGATTAAATGCTTTTCCTCAGGGTTCTGCTATCTGCTCTCAGGATGACCTGCCAGTGCTGCAAATGCACACTGCTATACATTATCTGGGTACCCTGTTAAACTCCTGTTGTGCAAGAGAAGAACAGAAGATGGTGAGATCCCCAGCAGCCACCTGACTGCAGATGTTAGACACTGTCCTGCTTTGACAGCCACAAGCTCAAAATAGACTTGAGGGCTCATAGAAATGCCGAGAGGAAAATAAGGTCTAGACTTCATTAGAGACACAGAAAGGCACTGAAGGTCACACTGTGAAACAGTAGGAGAGCTACACACTTCATTCCCACTCCCCAAAGATGCTGGGTGTGACAAAAAGGGGGGTGGGGTACAAAAAGTGAATTATTGTTGCTCTTCCCATCTGGCTTTAGTTCATGCAGGTGCTATGGAGAAGCATCCTGCAACAGCTGCTTGGGAAAGGGCATCTGAGGAGATAAAGTGAAATTCTACTTTATTCAAGAGTGCAGAGTTGTGCATATCTGTGAAATGGGGAAGTTTATATTAAATACTTTTCTTTCTTTATGTGAACAGCTCTGGAGAAGAAACCCTGCCTGGCTCTATCTTCTATCCATTTCCTTAGCAAAATCATAGAACCATTAAGGTTGGACAAGACCTCCAAGATCATTGACTCCAACCTTCTACCTTACATTTCCATGCCCATTGAGCCATGTCCCAAAGAGTCACTCTACTCATTTTTTGGATGCCTCTAGAGATGGTGGCTCCACCACTTCCCTGGGCAGCCTGCTCCAATGCCTCACCAAACAACAAATGAAAGGGCAAATGTGTTAAAACATAGCATTTTCAGAGAGTGGCAATGAATTGGTGCCACTCACAGAAGGAAATGTGAATGATACCTGTGCTGTATGTGTGTGTGCATAGATATATAGACACATGATAGAATACACACTCACACATCTGTTAGATATCATTCTGCATGCAGAGCTCTTTTATCGAACCACAGGATCATAGAATCAATCAGGGTTGGAAGGGACCACAAGGATCAGGCAGTTCCAACCCCTCTGCCATGCCCAGGAACACCTCACACTAGATCAGGCTGGCCAGAGCCTCATCCAGCCTGGCTTTAAACACCTCCAGGGATGAGACTCCCACTACCTCCCTTGGCAACATGTTCCAGGCTCTCATCACCCTCATGCTGAAGAACTTCTTCCTAACATCCAGTCAGAACCTACCCATTTCTAGCTTTTTTCCATTCCTCCCAGTCCTTTCCCTACCTGACATCCTAAAAAGTCCCTTCCCAGCTTTCTTGTAAGTCTCCTTCAGATACTGAAAGAGCACAATAAAGCCCCCTGGGAGCCTTCTCCTCTCCAGACTGAACAGCCCCAACTCCCTCAGTCTCTCCTCATAGCAAATCAGCTCCTCTGCTCATCCTCATGGCTCTTCTCTGGACACATTCCAGCACATCCATATCCCTCTTGTAATAGGGGCTTTAGAGCTGGATGCAGTACTGCAGGTGGGGTCTCACCAGTGTGGACTATTACTATTATGCATGCACACAGTTTTGCAAGAGGCAATATTATTGGCAGCAAGCTTGCAGTTTGCCTACTTAAGGAAGTTATTAATGGCTGAAACCATCAATATGAGATAAACCACCAAAACTTAGCAAATTAGGTCTGGAACTCAGGTGACAATCACCCTCCTCCCCCTGCCCCCCAGCTTCAAGACCCAACAATATGACAAGCAAATGAAGGGGAGGATTTTCCTTCTCTACTGCAAAGCTATTGGAAAGGGGGGAATAAGAGATAAAAGGCTGAAAGCAGCATCCTCAAAACACCAAAAAAATGCTCCATCCTATCCCTACTTGCAAAGCATTTTCTTCTGGCAGAGGGGAAGTAGTTGGTAGCAAACAGTGTCTACTGTTCTAGGAAAACAGCAGTAAATTACAGATCTAAATGGGCATTTTGATACTAAAATAGACCTAAATTCAAACCATACATGGCCTGGTTTGGCCATCCCACAGAAACTGGAGGTGGAAGAGCCACAGCAGCCAAGGCGGAAACCTGTGGGATGGTCCTGGCTCAGCTTTGACTCCAGGTCCAAAGGCAGGCAGCAGAGAGGATGGGCAGAGAGGCTGACCAAGCAACTCTGGCAAGGCTCTGCTCTTTAAATAGTGGCTCAGAAAGGCCATGGTTTACTGCTGACATCCCCTTCCCGTCCTAAAACCAGCACAATGAGTCGATGATCTGACAAAAGTTAACCAGGAAAGCCAAGGAGAGAACATCCTTCTCCCAGTAAAAGGGCACCTGTCAGAAGTAGGGTCTGATGCTTATGTCTAACCTTTGATAGAAAATTCTACTCTCCAAACCACTTTGCTACCCTTTGTGGCTCAGACAGCAATCTTCAGGAGAGTGCACAGTGGTCTCTTTCAATGCCAAAGGCAAGGAAAACACATCCTAACAGTTCTAGCCATGGACAGAGCCCAGAAATAGTCCTGGTGTCCCTTTTGCAACTGCTGCTCTGAAAGGGCAAAGGCTGCAACCTGGAGAAAGTCAGCCTGAGAGAGACTCTCCCCTCCAGCTGGGAAGATACTGCCTAAACCACTGCTCTTAAACAAAGTTAAAGAAGGCAGGTGGTGTTTTTAAAGTAAAAGAGGGAGATTGAGACTTAAGAGAAGGAAGTCACGACTGAGGGTGATGAGATGCTGATCCAGGTTGCCCAGAGAGGTGGTAAATGCCCCATCCCTGAAAAACATTCCAGGTCAGGTTGTCTGGGGCTCTGAGCAACCTGCTCCAGTTGCAGATGTCCCTGCTGACTGCAGAAGGCTTCAGCTAGATGACCTTTAAAGGTCCCTTCCAGCCCAAACCATTCTGTGATACTACAACCTGGTCTCCAAATCACAGCACACCCTGGAACAGTACATATCCATTTGCAACCCAGGGAAGAAATGCAGATGCCCTTTGGCCCATCCTTCTTGGTCAGAGCTGTGCTCCAGTGTGCTGTGTACCTTCATGTAAAGGAACTCCTCACCCTGCCTTAAAATCTAAGCCACAGCACTCAGATTACTGATGTGTGCAGGGCACACTGAGAGAAGCAACAATGAGAGCTTCTGGAACTGCCATTTATCTTCAGCTGTAAAAACAGGGCAGGCATTTGGACTACATAAATAATTGAAGTTTATTTATGGGGAAGATAACCAGGACAAAAGCAACATTCCACCATGCCTATAAGCACAGCTGAGCACCAGTTTATGCCTGTTGCAAGCCAAAGGGAAGACTCTGACTCTACAGCAAGTCATTAAAGCAGCTCATGACCACTTAAAAAGAAGATGATGTTTTAGAAGCAAAAAAGAAAGCTGCAGGAGATTTTTTTGCATAAGGATCAGGACTTTGCACCAGCTGGAGGATGATTTTTCTCAGCAAACATCTGAAGAGGTTGTGGTTGCAGTAGCTGAGGCTCTTGAAATTGCCTACTGGCTCTTAAACAGCAATGCCACCAAGCCTCTGCCCATCATTTTGGATATGCTGTGGAGGAGGAACCCCACTAACTAAGACCAGGTTCTACTGAGTCCCAAGCACTCAGCACGCCTCAGAACGTTACACACTCACCTGCTGCACTGAGGCTCCTTCATTACTGCTGTCATAGAATCAACCAGGTTGGAAGAGACTCCCAAACTCATCCAGTCCAACCTAGCACCCAGCCCTAGCCAGTCAACCAGACCATGGCACTAAGTGCCTCAGCCAGGCTTTGCTTCAACACCTCCAGGTACGGTGCCTCCACCACCTCCCTGGGCAGCCCATTCCAATGTCAATCACTCTCTCTGACAACAACTTCTTCCTAACATCCAGCCTAGACCTCCCCTGCCACAACTTGAGACTGTGTCCTCTTGTTCTGTTGCTGGTTGCCTGGGAGAAGAGGCCACCCCCCACCTGGCTACAATGTTCCTTCAGGTAGTTGTAGAGAGCAATGAGCTCTGCCCTGAGCCTCCTCTTCTGCAGGCTAAACACCCCCAGCTCCCTCAGCCTCTCCTCATAGGGTTTGTGTTCCAGGCCCTTCACCAGCTTTGTTGCCCTTCTCTGGACATGTTCCAGCATCTCAACATCTCTCTTGAATTGAGTGGCCCAGAACTGGACACAGCAC
The DNA here is from genome assembly GCF_015220805.1 of Pogoniulus pusillus. Classification (NCBI taxonomy): domain Eukaryota; kingdom Metazoa; phylum Chordata; class Aves; order Piciformes; family Lybiidae; genus Pogoniulus; species Pogoniulus pusillus. The sequence continues at coordinate 7,099,878 of NC_087290.1, forward strand.
TCAAGGTGTGGCCTGACCAGTGCTGAGTACAGGGGCAGAATAACCTCCCTTGTCCTAGTGGCCACACTGTTCCTGATGCAGGCCAGGATGCCATTGGCTCTCTTGGCCACCTGGGCACACTGCTGGCTCATCTTCAGCTACTATCTATCAGTACCCCCAAGTCCCTTTCCTCCTGGCTGCTTTCCAGCCACTCAGTCCCCAGCCTGTAGAGCTGCTTGGGGTTGTTGTGGCCAAAGTGCAGAACCCTGCACTTGGCCTTGTTAAATGTCATCCCACTGGCCTCTGCCCACCCATCCAGCCTGTCCAGGTCCCTCTGCAGGGCTCTCCTGTCACAAGGCAGTTTCAATGCTACTTTGGGGTTCTGGTGATTTTGAGGCCAACTTGAAAAGATGGTTGATAAAATCTGTTTCCTAATTAGCATGCTCCATAAGCAACACAGCCCCCCTCTCCCTTGCCACCATCTGAGCATGTGCCTGGGAGGAGATCTGGAGAGTTGTGCTCAGGAGACTCAGGCCTGTTTTGTACAGCTTTGCATTTGGAACAAATATCAGCCACTTCAAAGCTCACGCAGTGCCACACATTCTGCAGTGCTGACGCTTTATCAGGCCCAGCTCTCAGCACCTTTCACTGCAGACAGTCTGAGGAGCTGCATGCCAACCATTACCCTGGCAAGGGCAGGGGCTGCAGTGGGAGCACAGTATCACAGTATCATCAGGGTTGGAAGAGACCTCACAGATCATCAAGTCCAACCCTTTACCACAGAGCTCAAGGCCAGACCATGGCACCAAGTGCCACGTCCAATCTTGCCTTGAACAGCTCCAGGGACGGCGACTCCACCACCTCCCCGGGCAGCCCATTCCAGTGTCCAATGACTCTCTCAGGGAAGAACTTTCTCCTCACCTCCAGCCTAAATCTCCCCTGGTGCAGCTTGAGGCTGTGTCCTCTTGTTCTGGTGCTGGCCACCTGAGAGAAGAGAGCAACCTCCTCCTGGCCACAACCACCCCTCAGGTAGTTGTAGACAGCAATAAGGTCTCCCCTGAGCCTCCTCTTCTCCAGGCTAACCAATCCCAGCTCCCTCAGCCTCTCCTCGTAGGGCTGTGCTCAAGGCCTCTCCCCAGCCTCGTTGCCCTTCTCTGGACACGCTCAAGCATCTCAATGTCCCTCCTAAACTGGGGGGCCCAGAACTGAACACAGCACTCAAGGTGAGGTCTAAGCAGTGCAGAGTACAGGGGCAGAATGACCTCCCTGCTCCTGCTGGCCACACCATTCCTGATGCAGGCCAGGATGCCACTGGCTCTCTTGGCCACCTGGGCACACTGCTGGCTCATGTTCAGGCGGGTATCAATCAGCACCCCCAGATCCCTCTCTGTCTGGCTGCTCTCCAGCCACTCTGACCCCAGCCTGTATCTCTGCATGGGGTTGTTGTGGCCAAAGTGCAGCACCCTGCACTTGGAGCTATTGAACCCCATCCCATTGGACTCTGCCCATCTGTGCAGGTGGTCAAGGTCCCGCTGCAGAGCCCTTCTGCCCTCCAACCCAGCCACATCTGCCCCAGCTTGCTGTCATCTGCAAACTTGCTGATGACTGACTCCATGCCCTCATCCAGATCATCTATGAAGATGTTAAAGAGGATAGGGCCCAGCACAGAACCCTGAGGGACAAAGCTAGGAAGAGGCAGCAATCAAATTTGGAGATAATAAGCAAACATCCTTCTTTCACCAAGGACATTAAACCTGCAGAACCTCTGATGATGCTTTCCCGACTTGCCCAGTGGGGTTCTTATGCAGTCATGAGAGCTGAGAGCCTTGGGAGAGCTACCACAAATCATTTGGGATGCACTTCCCCAAAAGCCTCACTTCTGGCATAATGAAATCAGTGGGAAGTGTTGAGCTAGCACTGAGAGCTTTTTATCCATGAAAACAGGCTAATATTTATGTAGATGATGTAAGTGTTGTTAAGCTTACGCTAATAATGCTTTTAAACTCCTCGGCAGCCCCGGGCGAGAACAGACACACTTCTGATTGCACCAAATAAATAGTAATCAGGAGAAATTAATTTGCCAAACATCTAAAGTGCACCTTGCTAAAGCATATCCACACCTTCCTCTGCCTAGGACTTCTGACAAAGCTGTCTGTCAAACGTGGTTCCAGCCCTGGCTCTCACCTTTTGTCTGACTAAGCATCCTCTGGAGCCCCTTATGTAATACAAATGCACTTCAGGCCATCTGTTTGCAAGCTTGCATTGATCTGAGTGGATGTTTGCATTTGTTGGTAGACCACTTTTACAGGGCCACTTGTGCTGATAATGCATCGAGCTGGGCATCAGAGATGGCATTCAGTTCATTTTTCTAAACACACAAGAAAACAGCAAATTTAGGAGTTGGCATCAATCACCACAAGCCAATTTTAAACATGGTTTTAGTTTCTTTGCTATCTTTTGGACACTGGAACTAAAGAACTATTTCCAATCATTTCTTTTGCAGTTTTTCTGCACTGGAGCACAAATCCTATGAGGAGAGGTTGAGGGAGCTGGGCCTGTTTAGCCTGGAGAAGAGGAGGCTCAGGGGTGATCTTATTACTGTCTACAACTACCTGAAGGGGCATTGTAGCCAGGTGGGGGTTGGCCTCTTCTCCCAGGCAACCAGCAATAGAACAAGGGGACACAGTCTCAAGCTGTGCCAGGGTAGGTATAGGCTGGATGTTAGGAAGAAGTTCTTCACAGAGAGAGTGATTTGCCATTGGAATGGGCTGCCCAGGGAGATGGTGGAGGCACCGTCCCTGGGGGTGTTCAAGAAAAGACTGGATGAGGCACTCAGTGCCATGGTCTAGTTGACTGGATAGGGCTGGGTGCTAGGTTGGACTGAATGATCTGGGAGGTCTCTTCCAACCTGGTTGATTCTATGATTCTAGAGCAACATAAATGACTGCAAATCACAGAATCACAGAAACGTGCAGGTTGGCAAAGCCCCTCAGGATCACCAAGCCCAACCTATAATCCTACTCTGTAAGATTCACCTTAGAATCATAGAATCAACCATGTTGGAAGAGACCTCCAAGCTCATCCAGTCCAACCTTTCACCCAGCCCTGTCCAATCAACTAAATGCCTCATCCAGGCGTTTTTTAAACACCTCCAGGGACAGCATAGAAACCTTAAACCATATCCCTAAGCACCACACCCAGGGTGGGTGACTCCACTACCTCCCTGGGCAGCTCATTCCACTCCCTGATCACTCTCTCCATGAAAAACTTTTTCCTAATGTCCAATCTAAACCTCCCCAGCCTCAGCTTGAGGCCATTCCCCCTTGTTCTGTCTCCAATTAACCTGTGAGAAAAGCCAGGCAGCAGCCTCTCCACAATGTCCCTTCAGGTAGTTGTAGACAGCAATGAGGTCTCCCCTCAGCCTCCTCTTCCTCAAACTAACCATGCCCAGCTACCTCAGCTGCTCCTCATCAGATTTATTCATCCCTACAAACTGCAGCTGTCTAACAAAAACTGTTAGAAAGCAACAGAATACTGAGGTCAGATTTGCAATCACCACCAAAGCCTCTCAGTAATTAAAACAGGGAGATGATGGCATCCTTTGTGCACTTGATATACCAAAGACTGTGCTTGAAAACTGTCTTTTGGGGTCAGCTTGAGATGATGTAAGCCAAGCTTCCAGTTCTGGAGCCCCCATTACAAGAATGATATGGGCATGGTGAAGCGTGTCCAGAGCAGGGCCAGGAGGATGCTCAGAGAGCTGGAGCAGCTCTGCTATGAGCACAGACTGAAAGAGTTGGGGCTGTGCAGGCTGGAGAACAGGAGGCTCTGAGGTGACCTTCTTGTGGCCTGCCAGTATCTGAAGGGGGCCTACAAAAGAGCTGGGGAGGAACTTTTCAGGCTATCAGAGAGTGACAAGACTGGGGGGAATGGAGCAAAGCTGGAAGTGGGGAGAGTCAGACTGAGCATGAGGAGGAAGTTGTTGAGCATGAGAGTGGTGAGAGCCTGGACTGGGTTGCCCAGGGAGCTGGTTGAGGCTCCATCCCTGGAGGTGTTTAAGGCCAGGCTAGATGAGGCTGTGGGCAGGCTGATCTGGGGTAGAGTGTCCCTGGGCATGGCAGGGGGGTTGGAACTGGCTGATCCTTGTGGTCCCTTCCAACTCTGATTGATTCTATGATTCTAAACTTCAGGTCTCCCTCTTGCACAGTTTTTCTGGAGGACCTTGAACATGTCTGACAGGTAGCTGCTGTCCAGCTGGGCTATGCTGGCAGCAGAGCTGCTTGCCTCAGCTGCTCTTTGAGACTCACTGCTGGAGGGCTGCAGATGTGCTCCTCCCTGGCCAAGCCCAGGCTCGTTCCAGCCAGTGCTAGCGAAGATGCAAAAGATTTGCTATTTCAGTCCAACACCTAATTCTGACCAGAGAGCTGGGAGAGCTCCTGGGAACATCACAGCCAAAGTCAGATGCAAAGGGAGCTCTGGCAGGAGGCAGTAATGAGCAGCTACAAATGCAGTACTATAATTTCCTCCTCAACACATCTAAGTGCTGAGCTACCACTTAATGAATGGCCACAGCAGCCTTGAACTCAGCATGAGCTGCAGCCCCCCAGTAAGTAGAGAGGAGCCACCTGTGCAGCCCAGGCAGAGCTCTACCACACTAAAGCTAAACTGGTAGGAGGAATGAAGCTCAGTAATTAAAAGCTATCTGATGCTACACTGCTAACCTTTGTTTCTCTGGGCTTTAGTCACATCTGAGAGAAGCAGAGTCAACCATCCCCACCTCCCAGAGTCTTCTCTGTACAAATGGCTTAAAGATGGAAAGTTCATCAAGCAAGGCAATTATGGCACCTACAGCATGCTACCTTAAAATATAAACACATCCTCAAACTGAAATCATAAAGAGAGCTGAAGCAGAAGCTTGAAGCTCTTTACTCAATCAATACATCAACACCATTATCCTTCCATCTAGGAGCAGTGAGCCAGATTGTTTGCTTGTTGATGTTTGCATAAGCAACAAACACAAGTCAAGGGAGTTTGCTGCTGATGCCAGACTTGATTTTGTATTTTTAGTGCTGTCAACAAGCTGCCAAAAGACCTCGGGCAAGCCCTGTAATGGTCCTCTGCTCTAGTTTCTACCTCTTCCATGCACTAAGCAACAAGTAACATCCCTCACAATGGGATTTCAACATACAGGAGGTTTGATAGACTCTGGTGGAAGCAACCCTAAGAAGCCTCCAGAGTGTATCACATGAAAATCTGGCTGCTGAGGTCACCTTGATTTTAAAGGCATTAAAAGTTCAGTGGTGGAAAAGAGAATGGCAAATGAAGGGCACGAGGTGAAAAGTCCCCAACAGTTTCCTCTTGGACAAGGTGGACACAGCACAAAAAACTCTTTATACTTTCTTTTCCTCTCTCCTCTCCCAGAGGTAGTTTCTATTGTGTATGAGTTGAATGGTAGCTTTGCTGGAGTTAAGCCAAAGAGAGAGGTGGCTAGTTGCCTTTGTGGCCAGAGGAGAGAGGGAGGGAAGGATTTCCTACTGCACAACAAAGCCAAGTTATTGATAACAAAATCCACTAAAGTGCTGACTATCAGGGAAGCGCTGCCTGATTTCTCTGCCTGTGCACTTCTGTGCCCCCACGTGTGAATTCTGTTCTAATTTTAATTCAAACTCATTCAAATTCAGCACAGGAATCCTTTCTGGACATCTCTTCTCCCTTGTGCTCCCAACAAAGGGTGGAAAGAATCTTATTTTCTTCCTCTCTATTCCACTTTCTATTGCAGCAAGTGGAAAAAAAAATCCAACCCAAACCGAACCACTGGGGAGAAAGGTGGAAGGGGGGGAAGGAGGACAGGGGGGAAAAGGGGAAGGAGAGAAAAGGGGGGGAAAGGGGAAGGAGGGAAAAAGGGGGAAAAGGGAAAAGGGGGGAAAAGGGGGGGAAAGGGGGGGAAAGGGGGGGAAAGGGGGGGAAAGGGGGGGAAAGGGGGGGAAAGGGGGGGAAAGGGGGGGAAAAGGGGGGAAAGGGGGGGGAAGGGGGGGAAGGGGGGGGAAGGGGGGGGAAAGGGGGGAGAAAGGGGGGAGAAAGGGGGGGGAAAGGGGGGAAAAGGGGGGAAAAGGGGGGAAAGGGGGGAGAAAGGGGGGGGAAGGGGGGAAAAGGGGGGAAAAGGGGGGAAAAGGGGGGAAAAGGGGGGAAAAGGGGGGAAAAGGGGGGAAAAGGGGGGAAAAGGGGGGAAAAGGGGGGAAAAGGGGGGAAAAGGGGGGGAAAAGGGGGGAAAAGGGGGGAAAAGGGGGGAAAAGGGGGGAAAAGGGGGGAAAAGGGGGGAAAAGGGGGGAAAAGGGGGGAAAAGGGGGGAAAAGGGGGGAAAAGGGGGGAAAAGGGGGGAAAAGGGGGGAAAAGGGGGGAAAAGGAGAAGGAGGGAAAAGGAGAAGGAGGGAAAAGGAGAAGGAGGGAAAAGGAGAAGGAGGGAAAAGGAGAAGGAGGGAAAAGGGGGGAAAAAGGGGAAGGAGGGAAAAGGGGGAAAAGAAGAACAGGCTGAAGCAGGGGTTAGGAATTTAGAAGAAATTGTTGTCTTAGGTTGTTTTTTGCAAGCTGAGAAACTGCTCTGGCCACCAGAAGAGAAAGATGCTGTTCCAAAGTACACTCACCATTAGTATGTCTGCTGTGATAGCCCAGTTTGAAAACAGAAGAGTTTCTCCAATAAAAATGCAAATCTGTGGTAACAAAACACACACAAAGGAGATTTATTCACTTGACATTCAAAGGAAAAATAACCTGTCACAAACTTTCTTTCGTTGCTTATTTGTTTCAGACCTGCACAATGCACCTCTGGTTACTGCTGTGGTTTACCCTGAAGATTAGAAAATGATAGACTTTTATTAGAGCTCTAGAGGGTTGGCCTGCAACTTTGTTAGTGTAAAGTGTTTGTGATCTACAGAGCTGATAAACAAAAGGCTGACACTTTTGGTTACAGAGGAATATGAGAAGCCAGCAAGAAGAGACAGCCCTAGGCCACCGTATTCATATCATTCTGTTCCAAAGAGCCAGGTAGGAAAGGTGAGGCAGCCACAAATCCCCCAAACGGAGTCATTTCCATCACTAGGAATCAAGTCATGTGTTGAGCTTGGTAGCAAACCAAATGAGGTTCTCTGCTTACTATGTGCAAGATCTCTTCCCTCCCTGACAGCATCCTGAGGTGCTTTTTTGGGGGGGTCACAGGCGTGGGCACTGTGACAGCTCAAGCGTTACACTGATGCTATCTACAGACAGCCAAGACAGGACTGAAGTGTGGGATCTGCAACATCAGTGTCTGATGTTGAAATACAACACCTGACTGTGGAGACAATCGACAAGACACCTCAAAAGCCCTCTGCATGCAGTGGGATGAGAGCTGCTTTAGTGGCGGTGTGGTACGAACAGCCAACACATAGCCCTTCTGCCTCTAGCACTCTCTCCTTGCTCACTCCCACATCACACATTCACAGAGCCACACTGCCATGGCTACAAGTTATTTGAACATCTCCAGGGATGGTGACTCCACCACCTCCCCTGGGCAGCCTGTTCCAAGCCTGACCACTCAGGAAAGATTTTTTTTCTAATCATAGAATGTTAGGGGTTGGAAAGGACCCAAGGAGATCATCCAGTCCAACCCCCCTGCCAGAGCAGGACAATACTAACACAGATCACAGAGGAACACATCCAGACAGGCCTGAAAGGCTCCAGAGAAGGAGACTCCACAACCTCTCTGGGCAGCCTGTGTCAGTGCTCTGGGACCCTTACAGTAAAGACGTTCCCCCTTGTGTTGAGGTGGAACCTCCTGTGCTGCAGCTTACTCCCATTGCTCCTTGTCCTATCCCAGGGAGCAGTGAGCAGAGCCTGTCCCCCCACTCCTGGCCAGCCCTCAGATGTTTATAAACATTGATTAAATCCCCTCTCAGAGGATTTATTAAATTGTCTTCTCCAGACTAAGCAGCCCCAGGTCCCTCTGCCCCTCCTCATCAGGCAGTGCTCCAGTCCCCTAATCATCTTCATAGCCCTCCTCTGGACCCTCTCCAGCAGATCCCTGTCCCTCTGAAACTGGGGAGCCCAAAACTGAACACAGTATTCAAGATGAGGTCTCACCAGGGCTGAGTAGAGGGGGAAGAGAACCTCCCTTGATCTGCTGGACTCACTCTTCTTAATACACCCCAAGATCCCATTGGTTTTCTTGGCCACAAGGGCACATTGCTGTGCCATGGGTAACTTGTTAGCCACCAGCACTCCCAGGTCCCTCTCCACAGGGCTACTCTCCAGCAGATCCAATCTAAACCTCCCCTGGCACGATCTGAGCTCATTTCTTCTTCTAACACTTATTAGGGAGAAGAGATCAATCCTCAACTCACTCCAACCTCCTTTCAGGTAGTTGTAGAGAGCAAATTAGCCTCTTCTTCTCCAGATTAAACAGTCCTAGCTCTGGAAATCTCAACTCCCAAGCTCAGAAACACAACCCAAATTAAAGTGCTGACAGGATCTGAAGCCATGTGTCACACAGCATGGACATGGTGGAGCTACAGGTGGGCTCATAGGATATGCTCTGAAATCTGCCCTACTCCAGCTTTGCAGATGCTGTTGCTGGGGTTCTGTGGCTGGACTGATTAGACTGAGCTCAGGAAAGATCTACTCACACTTCTGAATGCAGCATCAACATGCCTTGCCTGCTCATGCAGCACTGAGACAGGCAACTGCTTGCCTTAAGGTTAATAGGGCTTGTGTACATGTAGCATACAAGCTGGTACACACAGCAAGTAAGACTTGTCCCCTTCTGCAGGAATTCAGCACAACTCAATCTCTGCAATGCTACAGACTGCAGAGTGCATCAGCTTGGAATTGTTCAACGTGTGTTTCACCTGACATGTTTCCATGAAACACCTGCTCAGTAGCTGGATATGGTAAAAGAGGAACAGGAGGAAGATCCACAAGTAGGACAAAAGATAGTGACATTTAAAAAGAACAAAGTCTGTCCTTCAGCTGCTGCTGAGGACTTAGGAAAATGAGTTCACCCACTGCAAAGGGCAGGTGAGGATATGTGGCATTTCTGCTGGAGAGAGACTCTAGGGATGCTTACTGCAAATAGGGCAGCCCCCAGAACAGATTGATGGCTCCTGAAACTCTCCATTCTAATTCCTCACACATTTCTTGAATCCCCATTTTACACTGAGGATTCAGCTCTGCAGGTCTACCCTCTTCAGAATCCAGCTGTGTTGTAAGGTATCATCTCACCATCTTTACTTGGTGTCCAGTTGCTCATCTGTGATGAGCTGACAGAAGTTATGTCCACACCTGAAGTCTTTTTTATGGGATCAGTCAGCACACACTGATTTTCAAGATGCTAAAGTAGGTTTCAGAGTGGTCAGACCTGCAGCTCTCACAGCAAAATCTAAGCTGGCTATAAACTGGATGTTAGGAGGAAGTTGTTGTCAGAGAGAGTGATTGGCATTGGAATGGGCTGCCCAGGGAGGTGGTGGAGTCACCATCCATGAAGGTGTTCAAGAGAAGACTGGATGAAGAACTCAGTGCCATGATCTGGTTGATTGGACAGGGCTGGGTGCTAGGTTGGGCTGGATGATCTTGGAGGTCTCTTCCAACCTGATTGATTGATACTATGAAACCTCTTCCATGATTATTTGCAAAGTGCATATCATAGAATTGTTTCAGATAGAAAATACTTCCAACCATCATAGAATCCAACCTAGCACCCAGCCCTGTCCACTCAACCAGACCACGACACTAAGTGCCTCAGCCAGGCTTTGCTTGAACACCTCCGGGCACGGTGACTCCACCACCTCCCTGGGCAGCCCATTCCCAGGCCAATCACTCTCTCTGCCAACAACTTCCTAACAACATCCAGCCTAGACCTCCTCCAGCACAACTTGAGACTGTGTCCACTTGTTCTGCTGCTGGTTGCCTGGCAGAAGCAGGCCAAGCACCACCATGGCCACTAAACCATGTCCCCAGGAGCCAAGTCCATAGGTGTCTTGAATATCTCTAGCGACTCCACCTCCTCCCTGGGCAACTCATTCCAATGCCTGATCCCTGTCTACCTCTTCATTAATTGTATTTCTCTCTGCAGTGCTAAGACTCCCACAGGCACTCTTGAATTTGAAGCAAGTCTAACTCCATCTCAGTGCTGGGCAATACTGATGCCTCAGAAACAGGTAAGTCACCAACACTATGTCAGCAGAAGGTCCTGGGGCTGAGAATGAGATGCTGAAAAAGCTCTATGGCAATGTTTCACCCTGGGAGTTACTATCTCTGCAAGGCTATAAAATGTCTTTGAGGAATTGAAAGAGATGTTGAAATTGAGGTACAACAGGAACTTGGAACAGTGTCAAAAGCAAAGCATCTCTCTCCAGTCATTTGGAGATTTAAAGCAGTGTGAAATCTGCTGCTGAAACGTCTGAGTAGAGCAATGTGATGATGCCATGCAGCTAATGGGTTTCAAGAGACAGGTTTGAAAACCAACATTTCAAAAAGGACATGTTTTAGAAAGACTGGGACCTAAAGATATGAACATTGCTGTTTTAAGGGGCTGGACTAGAACACGTGAACCCACAGGCTGCAGCTGCAAGGGAAACAGAGCAAGAACTGCCTGGACTACAGAGCCAAGTGAGAGCAGAAGACAGAAATGCAAATGTCTGGGCAGGTAAATGACAGAAATGCTGCTTTATTCCACTTTCCAGTCATCTCCTGCACTAGCAATCATTTACTGGATTAGCACAAACAGGTTGGTTAGAGAAAGGCAGTTTGTCTACCTGCTCCAGGTAACAGTGGCTGCTACAGAAGTGGAATAGCAGCTGCCCTCAGGGACAAAATCCATCTGCAAGACAGGACTGAGTGGAGGAGAAATGTATGTGTGTGTGTGTGTGTTCAGGGGAGGAAGAAAGCAAAGAGCCTGCAAGGGAGAGATGATCTTGCTACTGGCAAAGCAGGTCTTTTGAAGAAAAAAAAAATCCAAACTCCCAAAAGCCAAGAAACTAAAAAGCAAAGGCTCTGCTGATCCTTGCTGGAGTGCTGAACGCTTCATTTGAGCTGATGCCGCTATCGGTTGACATTAAAATCTCTTGGCTGCTGACTAGAGAAGGGAGGCAGAGGGGGATCTGGTGGCCATCACAGCTCAAGTGTGAGAGAACCTCATCTCATGGGGACTCACCTAAATGCCTGGAAGAGATCATTTCAATGCTCTGAGCCAATGAAGGGCACAGAACCACTAACCCTTCCATTTAAGCATGGTGTGATCAGCACGGAAGTCTAAGAGCAGTCACGGCAGAGGAGATCTGCAGCTGTCACCACACTGGGGCACAGAGCAGAGCATTGCTCTTGCCTTTCACAGTCATACAGAACCCAGTGTTGCTGTCTCAGGATGACAGGCAGGGCACAAGCATGGAGGAAGCTATCAGAAATGAGAAAAGCCACCCATACATTTTACTGCATTTTTCCCAGATTTTGACTCCATCCTATCTAGGTGATCCAGCTCCAGCCACCTCATGCTTTGCCTGCAAAAGCTCTTTTCCCAGGTCCTAGGCCTCTCTCTATTCCACTGAAAGGCAACCTGGGACCTCTTCAGTGTACTGGATTCTCATCCTCTACTGGAAGCAAAATCCTAGCCTGAGGCTGGATTATTATACTTGAGTTTTCCCTTCTCCCTTCGGTCTCTTTGTCTGGATCTACCTGATGCCTTGAGTGCAAACACTCAGGGAGGGCCCATCTTTTCATCTCCATTTGAGCAGCATCAAGTACTGTGGCTTCCTGGGCTATGACTAGGACTGTAGGTGCTCTGGCAATACAGATAAGAACAAATTGAAATCACATGGTAATTAATACTGGTCTACAGCAAGCTGCCTACTTAATGGAAATTAATGGTACTTGGAGGTAGCCAAAAGCATGCCCACAGACAAATTATTGTGCAATTATGATTTGGTATCACTGCAGCTACAATACCTTTATTGCATGGGAAGTGGCCAATTTTCCAATACCAAAGTATTAGGCAAGAGGTACGGACAGAGGTACAGACAGAGCAACTCAAAGGCAGGGAGCTGTGGGTTCCCATGCATGCACTACATCCCCAGCTCTGACTCCTGATGACAGTTAGTCAGTGAGGATAAGCAGCTGAGATATGATTACCCCTTCCAGGCACATCCAGATTGTGCCAAAATGAAGGACATGCAGAAGGGGAAAAGCAAACCCAACATCTCCAGCTCCCTGCAGGGAACAAGCAACACATGGAGTCCACTTAAGGAGTTTAGCAGGGAAAGCAAGAGCGAGACTGGCACATGCAAAGGATTATACTTACATAGGCTCCCACGATGCTGCTCTTGGCAGCAACGAAGATCAGACAGATGAAGATGGCTGATCCTAGCATGCCAACAGCACAGACAAGAGGATCAGCTCGCTGGGTTTTTAACCGGCACCATTTGGTCGCCCCTGCCCCTGTGATGACACCCAGGAAGCCAGTGAAGCAGGTGATGGCTCCGAAGATCAAGCTATTAAAAAGGACACACACACACAAAAAAAAGAGAGGGAGGTTTATCTGTAGGAGTTTTTCCCCTACATGGGCATGGGCTTTGAACAAATTGCTAGGGTAAACTGACTACTGGAACCCTGCACATTGGCTTCCCAGATTTAAAAGGAAACAAAGGAGCTCCCCCGCTGAGGATCTGTGAGTTTAGCTCTCTTCCCCTGCAGTTAGGAAAAACACAGCATCTGAAAGCCAGCCTGGCACACAGGCACTGATCAAAATGCAAAGGGGTGCAAAGGGCTCATGCTGCTGCTCTGTGTGGAGCTGAGCTTCCCACGAGGTGCGCTGTGCAGCTGCTTCTGGATGCACACAGCTAAGTGATAGCTGCACATTGATTACGTAAGTGGGAATCACAGGCAGCACACTAGGAGGCTGAAGGGAAGGCAAACCTAACAAGACTTTAACTACAGTCACTTTCAACACACTTTGACTTCCTAACCCCTTTCAGACCACTTCAAAGAAGCCTTTTTTTTTTTTTTTTGCTGTTAGGTTACACCTTTGAAATGTGCTTGTTTAAATTTAAAGAGGCAGGAGCTGCCTAAGACTCTCCATAGTCTAGGTTCAGGACTTGGATTAGAGAGTCTTTGGCAACTACATTAGAGTAGCTCCAGGGCAGCTCAAAATGTAGGTGACATCAAGGAGTGGAAAAGTTCTCTGTGTAAAACAGCAGATGGGCAGTCAGACTGGAGCTGTATTTTCTGCTCACTGCATTTGTGCAGGACAGAGTGAGGCTGCCCACTGGGTGCTCTAGCTGATGGCACTCCAAACCACTAAGCAGTTTACCTGAGATGGGATTGTGTCAGCTCCAGCAAGAAGGTTTTCCTGATGCTATTTTCTCCCCTCACAAGCTAAAAATTTAGAAGGCCTGACAACCCCCCCTGTTTTCTGTATCTTTTATGCACCTGGAGAAATGCCTTTTTTAAAGCATTTTATGCTTTGTGCCATAAAAGTAAAGCATCAGATCCTAGAATTAAGCAGGTTGGAAGAGACCTCCAAGATCAGCCAGTCCAACCTAGCACCCAGCCCTGGCACTAAGTGCCTCATCCAGGCTTTGCTTGAACATCTCCAGGGACAGTGACTCCACCACCTCCCTGGGCAGCCCATTCCAATGCCAATCACTCTCTCTGCCAACAGCTTCCTCCTAACATCCAGCCTAGACCTCCCCTGGCACAACTTGAGGCTGTGTCCCCTTGTTCTGTTGCTGGTTGCCTGGCAGAAGAGCCCAACCCCACCTGTGCTGCAAGTGATGTTACATAACTGGGGCTGAAAAACCAAACCACTGCATAACATCAAGCACTCCAGACCCACACCTCTGCACCATCCTTCAGCCAGACTCAGCAGACACAGCAGTATGCAGAGCACCAAAATGCAGTGCACCCTCAGACAGAAACAGAAGTCTTCAGCCTTCAGGGGAATCAGTCCAACCTCGGAATTTCAACCACCACTGTGGCTACCCAACCTGCCAGCTTATTCTGCTGCTATGACAGATTAAATGTATGGGGCTCCAGAAACCAAATGCTTAGCTCTCCAAACACCCTCTAAGGCAAAGACAAAAGGCTCTTTTCTACTTGTGCACCACTGTCTGGGAACTGAGACAGAGCTGAGGTCACCACTCCTGCCTCGGTTTGACTTCATGCAATGAAGAAGAGAAATAAAACCTCGTTTACAAATCCCAGCATTTCCTATCATTGTTGCACAGGCCCAGAGGAAATTACTGACATTCTAGTAACTTGACTCTGTGGGACCTGCCTGTTTCCTCCAGTAAATAAGCCAACATTCCCTTCTCCCCATCTCTAAAGCAGCTGTGTGCGAATCTCACCTGTCTTTGGTGCCACAGGGCTGTGAGCTGCAGGTTTCTGCTGTCTTCTGCACCACCTGTGCTCTGTGTAGGTAGAGAGGGATCCACATGCCCAGTGCCCCCGTGGCAAAGGAGACAGCTGAGGTGGCCAACGATGAGAACACATAGCTGCGGCTGCAGAGACGCAAGAAGCAAAGCCGAGAGAAGGTTTAGTGGTAGAAGGTAGAAGCAGGAGCTCCAGGCAGGAGGCAGTGCTTTAGTGACAAAGCTAAACTAGTCACCTCCCTTTGCCCAGGGACAGAGACAACACAAGGTACAAAGCAATGGAGAGTAAGAGGCATGGAGTATTTCTTCATGTCTTCATTTCTCCATCGATAAGAAGTTGCTTAACTCTTCAGAGGTGCTTCACAGAGACCATTTCCCATGGGACCACTATCAGTATTTAGCTGCTAAGAGTAAGCCACCTGTTTACCTGGATGTCTAGTTTCAATTGCTCCTCTCCACCCACACCACTATTACTATTTGGATAAGCTACCTGAATAAGCCATGCAGAAATACTGATCAACATTCCTGTCTATAAACCATCATCACTTTGCACAGCCCTTTGGTACTGGATGACAATACCAGGTAGATATTCTAGCCAGCAGTTCCAAACATGAAGGGCAGCAGAAGTCTCCCCTCAGAATTCCAACATGGCAGTGAATTCACAATGCCAGCATTTGCACATTCACAGCAAGTGCTCTGGAAGCAAGCAGAGCTGCTTAAACCCTCGTGGGCACACAAACCTTTCTGCACACCTACACATTTTTCTACACATGAGCACATTCAGTGCCTGTGCATTCAGTCACATGTGGCTGTACAAGCAAATACATTGAAATTTGCCAGGTGGTGCCAGCTTCTGTGTGTTTTCCACTCTGTCATTTAACTCTGCCTTCAGCAGAGTAGCTCCTTCACGGCAGAAAAAATCCTTCATGGAAGAAAAAGGATTTAAGTGCCTGAACAACAGTGGCACAACAATTAATACAGGAATACAGCAATTTCTGTGCTTCAAAAGCCTCCATTTGTCTGAAGTATGAGCCAAACAAAGCACTGGGATCTCTTAGATCTCACTCTTGGAAGGGTTAGAGCAAAAGTGGGAAAGACAGCTGATTCCCTTCCCTAGGTGCACAGACCAAGCTTCCCCCAGCTCCCTGCATGATGCCACTTTCCAGTTCCCCAGTGCTAAAAGCACAGGCCATAGGATGTTCCAATACAGCCTTAGAGACAGGCAATGCTTTGTACTGAAGTGCTCTTACTTTCTAATCAGTGCTTTCATGTCTCTTAGCCATGAGGTCTGAGCCTTCAGCTGGGCCCCGAGCTGTTCAGCATTTCCTCTTTTAGCAGCAGGTACGAAGATCAAGATGAGTGTCCCTGTTATCATTCCCAGGAGTGGAGATACCTGCAAGAAAGGACCAGGGAATCAGCACAGGTGTCAGCAGAGCTTGCTGTCACCACTCACTGAGGAGGAGATTACATTAGTTTCATTTCAGCAGCTTGATTCTTTACACTTAGCCAGAATCTGTAAGCACACTAAGGCATCTGCTCCTTCCTTCCTCCCTGTCATTCCCTGGACTCTTATCTCACTCTGGAAGCATGCAGCCTTGAGAACACTCTGACTGAAGCAATCCATTTCTTTGTGCTACTAAAGTTCCAAGATTCATCTAAATTTGGTTCTTCAGTGACGTTTAACTCTTTGGAAACCTATTCCCAGCTGGGCTGACAGACCAACTAGTTTCTGGAAGCATGCAGAAGCCTTTAAAAGGCAGTGAGGCCAGGGGAAAGATTCCTGGATGTTGGGAGCATGCTGGCTTTGGAAACCCTTGCTTGACATGTATCCCTCTTTCAGCTAACCTACAATGGCTTCCTACTTTCAGGCAGCTTCCTCAGATCACCTCAGTGTATAGCAGTCTGAGACATTCAGGCCAGAAGATAGCAAAATGATGCACTCAAGGGTTAGACTTCCCAATTTCCAACCTTTCCTCCCAATCACTAGATAAAAATACAATGAGCCCAGAGTACTTTGCAAGCTACAACCCGGGATTCCTGGGTTTGACACTGAAATTCCACTGCTGTCAGAAGGGAAAATAGCTGTGTTAGGAAAATGGCAACGTTTTTTGGTCACTGAACTATCACCTCTTCTATGAGGGCTATTTTAAAACCAAATCCCTGCTCCAAAACACCCTTTTGGCTTCCAATAATAACCTGAGAATTGCCTTTAGACAGAGAGCAGTGTTTCATGACCAAAGATGACAAACTTAGAATTCTTCTAGGGAAAGGAAGACAAAAATAGTTCAGAACTGGAAAGTCAGGAAAACCTTCATCCAGGGCTAGCTGCAGCCTCACACCATATACAGCTGAACACAAGACACAGCACTGGTTAAAAATAAGACCAACTGGAAATGTTGAGATTTTCAAGGGTCATACAATTGAAGCCTCTCTGGTTTTTAGCTAAAGGCTTAAGCCCCCCAACAGGAAAATCCCCACTGATACTCAGCAGTGCTCCAGTGAAACACTGTCATTACTGTGAGATCCAGAGACAAAGCTGCTGCTTGCCAATGTGCCCTTCTGACTCCTTCAGCCCACTCAAGTACAGATTATCCCTGACCTCTCCTGGATTTGGAGCCCACGGGTGGGCACAGAGCACCTGGGGAAACCTTTCACATCCTTCAAGAGCACAATGATTGCCACAGGGACAGAACCTGCTTTATGTTGATGTCTGGAAGCTTTCAAACTGTGCTGTTTGACTACAAAAAGCTAAGCAATGCTGTCCAAAGCAACCATCACAGAAGTGGGCAGCTTGTCAGATTCACCTCTATCCTGAACAGTCGAAGAGTCATTGAGTGGAAATCATGATCCCATAAGAGATCCAGCCTTGCAACAGCTTGGATTTCTCAGGATTCCTGTGGACACTTCATCTGAAGAGAAAGATGCTAGTGAGGAGTTCTTTGCACAAATGAATCCTTTGGGTTTTACAGACAGAAACACACAAGAGTGCCACAACAAATCAAGTCCACTGATCAGCAGGAGGAGCAGCTCTGGGCTTTCATATTCCTTATGTTGGTCTCTACTCAAAAGTTAATTTTACCCTAAGAATATTCATAGCATCATAGAATGGTTTAGGTTGAAAAGGATCTGAAAGATCACATCCAGTTCCAACCCCCCCCCCTGCCATAGGCAGGGACACCTCCCGCTAGAACAGGTCTCTCAAAGTCTCATCCAACCTGGCCTTGAACACCTCCAGGGAGGGAGCAGCCACAACCTCTCTGGGCAACCTGTGCCAGTGTCTCACCACCCTCATTGTAAAGAACTTCTTCCTAACATCCTGTTTCAATCTCTCTTCTGCCAGTTTAAACCCATTACCACATATCCTTCTGCTACTGAACAAGGTGGCCATGCTCTTGGTGAGAGTCTACAACTACCTGAAGGGGCATTGTAGCCAGGTGGGGGGTGGCCTCTTCTCCCAGGCAATCAGCAATAGAACAAGGGGACACAGTCTCAAGTTGTGCCAGGGTAGGTATAGGCTGGATGTTAGGAAGAAGTTCTTCACAGAGAGAGTGATTCCATTGGAATGGGCTGCCCAGGGAGGTGGTGGAGGCACCGTCCCTGGGGGTCTTCAAGAAAAGCCTGGATGAGGCACTTAGTGCCATGGTCTAGTTGATTGGTTAGGGCTGAGTGCTAGGTTGGACTATATGATCTTGGAGGTCTCTTCCAACCTGGTTGATTCTATGATTCTATGAAGGCTAATCAGCTTTTCATTTGAGGTTCACAGCTGGAAGAGACTCTCCCAGCTGCAGATGAGCTGCTCATGGTGATTATCCTGGCTTGGCTTGCCTTTGGTGGACAGGGAGGGAATGGCCTGTGTCACAGAGGGGTGTGTTTGCTGGAGATGGGAATCCATGCATTTCATCACCTGCTGTTAAAAATGGTGTTGGCCTGAGCTTCACAAGAGTCATTGTCTCCATGAAGTACCAGAGCCAGGGAATGCAGCTCACGGGGGGCTCGTGCCACCCGGACAGCCAAAGGTCAGAAAACAGTTCTGCTGGGCCACTTCCTCTCAGCTCTTTCAAGACATCTTTGTGTGCAGGATCTGCATGTGATTGGAATGTATTATCTTTTCAACACATTTATCAAGGTCCCAAGAGGTTAAAATAGAAGGAAACCGACTGTCTCAGGGCAGAAAAACAAGCGGAAACTGGAACAAAGTGTTTTTTCCTCAAAGCAGGAAGCCATTCTCGGAGTTTCTTGACAGCAAGGCACTGTGGAGTTGATTTAAGGCCAATGGTTTGTCTTCCCATCCTCATCAAGAAGTCATGGTGGACTGATAATAAAGTGATTGGAAAAAATCTTGCTTCCAGGCAGGGAGAAAAGCAAGCACAACAAACCAAACCCACACACAGCTCCCACTTGCTTAGAGAGTGCATCTGCTGTGCAGTTAATATTCCTAGATGTAATTTACAATCCTTTATCTTCTAGGTATGATAGCAGCCTGAGGAGCTGAGTGATAGAACTCTTCCCAACACTGACCAACCCATCTCCAATCCTTTATCTTCTAGGTATGATACCAGGCTGAGGAGCTGAGTGATAGAACTCTTCCCAACACTGACCAACCCATCTCCAATCCTTTATCTTTAGGCACAGCAACAGGCTGAAGAGCTGAGTGACAGAACTCTTCCCAACACTGACCAACCCATGCAGCTCTCATTAAGATGTTGTCAGGAGCAGCTTACCCTCAACGCCCAGTGCCAGTCTCCAGCAACCTGCTTCACACTTGACCCAGTGATGTACCCCAAGCCACTGCAAGAAACACAGAATGAGAGTCAGTCAGGGTTTTAGCAGACTACCATAGTCAGGCTGTTCTTAAAGCAAGATGAAAAGAAGCACAATCAATTTTGGGTCCTAGGCTCTCTTCTTCTGCAGGAAGGAACACAGGGCCTGAAGGTGAAGCAGACAGTGGCTAATATGTAACTCTTCCCAGCACTGTTGATCTAAAATTGCTCAAATAGGATGGAAATTTGGGCACCAATCTCAAATTTATGGCTGACCTTTCACTTTACAGTGGATGGAAACAAAGCCTCCAAAAGAATTTATTTCCCAATTTAATTTCCACATCAGACCTTTCTGTGCACTAATAGGAATACTTAAATTTATGTTCAAGATCTCAGTTAAGAAGTGCCCTTCAAGGACACACCATATTCCATCATTAATTTTTTCCCCTTGTAATCTAATAGTACTTAGTTCTAATTACCCATGAAGAAACCATTTTCCATAAGCTTGTCAGAAAAAATCAAGATGATGATGACAAGAACTTAGGGGAGAACATCAGACCTAAATCTTGGAAATCATAGAATGGTTTAGATTGGAAGGGACCTCAATGATCATCTAGTTCCAACCCCACGCCAGAACAGGTTGCTAAAGGCTTCACCCAACCTGACCTTGAACACCTGCAGGGAGGGAGCAGCCACAACCTCTCTGGGCAACCTGTGCCAGTGTCTCACCACCCTCTCTATAAAGAGCTTCTTCCTAACATCCAGTTTCAACCTCTCCTCTGCCAATCTAAACCCGTTACTCCTCGTCCTGTCATTACAAGACCTTGTCAATAGTCCCTCCCCAGGTCTCCTGTAGGACCCCTTCAGATACTGGAAGGCCACTCCAAAGTCTCCTCAAAGCCTTCTCTTCTCCAGGCTGAAGAGCCCCAACTGTCATAGCAGAATCTTCAGCCACATGCTAAGACTTGCACTGTGGTGACAAAGGGTGGCTCACAAGTGACTAAGTAAAGGCAAACATAGCCTGGTGTCTCTGCAAGGGAACAGAAGGGAGTGAAAACCTCTTTTTCAGAACTGCTGTGTTTGTTGCTGAGATTGCCTTGATTAAGAGCTGTCAGGAAGGCTGTGGGGCAGCTGTCAGCTGCCTTTGTTGCTTAGATGGCTGAGTTTTGGACATTGCCATCTGTAGTCACTCCAACTCTGGGATTTTCACACAGGCACACCCCGAGATCAAACCTTGGATTCACCTACTTGTTGGATATTGAGATAATCAAGTCCCAGAATCATAGAGTTGTTAGGATTGGAAGAGCCCTTTAAGGTTATTGACTCCAATCATAAACCCTACCATGGTCATTAAACCACATCCCAAAGTGCCAGGTCTGAATGTTTTTTTAACACCTCCAGGAATGGTGACTCCACTGCCTCCCTGGGCAACTTGTGCCAATGCCTGACCACTCTTGCAGTGAAGAAATTTTCCCTGGTACCCAATTTAAGCCTCCTTTGGGCTCAATTTGAGGCTGTTTCCACTCATTCTACTGCTAGTTACGTGGGAGAAGAACCCCACATCCACATCTCATTCCAACCTCCTTTCAGGTAGTTGTAGGGAGCAATAGGGCCTCCCTTCAGCCTTCCTTTCCAGGCTCAATAGGATGAATATTTGTCATTCCTTGCAAGCCACAGTTCCCTGAATTCTCACTGTAAACATCTGGCATCCTTGGGCCTCTTGGGAAAAGATTCTGTTCACCACTTAAGGACTTTACTACAGCTTTTTTTTTCTCAAGAGCAAAGGGATGTGTGTGAATTTGATCTCAGGATGAATGCTCTGGCTTGTAAAATGCATCACCATGAACAAGAAGCTTTACCCTGAGTTGGAGAGGATTAAACTGCTGGCCACATTTCCCCTGTTGGAAAGTAACCCACGGTGCCACTTCTGCACAGGATGATGTCCAGCCCTGGGAATCGATATGCAAACTCACCCTGCCAACCACCTCACAACAGAGGGTCAACTACAATTAAAAAAAATATAGAAATAATAATTAAAAAAAAATCAATCAGAGCTTCCCCTCCTGGCCCAAAAACCAGATACTGCATTGGCCTGATCAGGGAACTCAACTGAAAGAAAGCGCCAGAAGAAATAACTGCTCCAGATCTGTCTCTTGGCTTCCATCAAGCATCTCTGGCCTGAGCTGCTCTGTGTTGACTCGAGTGTGAACAGTTATGACAGTTTCACTCTTCAGCCTTGCTGGCTACACCAGACTTCACAGTTTCTCCTGATGGTTATTTCAGTGGCAAGAGCAGTAAAACAGACTGGCCACTGTGATGGTGACCACCAAGCCACCTAACATTGCCTTAGCTGTGGTGTGCCAACGTGGTCAGATTGGCCAAATGCAAGGTTGGGCAGAATTGGAGTTCAGGTTCAGGTTAAAAATATTCTTAAGGTCCAATTTTCAAACTGTGCCTGTTCCTCTTGAAACCTTGAACCTCCCTGAAACATCTACCCTGGCACACCAAAGTGCCCACTTGCTAACTTTGGAAAACTCAGCTCAGTGTCTTAGCAGCTGGCTACAACTACCTGATGGGAGGCTGTAGCCAGGTGGGGTTGGGCTCTTCTCCCAGGCAACCAGCAATGTTAGAACAAGGGGACACAGTCTTAAGCTGTGCCAGGGGAGGTCTAGGCTGGATGTTAGGAGGAAGTTGTTGGCAGAGAGAGTGATTGGCATTGGAATGGGCTGCCCAGGGAGGTGCTGGAGTCACCGTGGCTTGAGGTGTTGAAGCCAAGCCTGGCTGAGGCACTTAGTGCCATGGTCTGGTTGATTGGCCAGGGCTGGGTGCTAGGTTGGACTGGATGATCTTGGAGGTCTCTTCCAACCTGGTTGATTTTATGATTCTATGATTTTGATTTCACAGGAACTTGAAAGCTATTGCCTAAAGATGATCTCACAGGGATCAAAGCAATGATCCAGAGAAACAATGTAAAATTATTCAAAACCACAGTTTCATAAGAAGGTCACAGAGCTGCTGGACTGAGTCCAGAGGATGGCCACAAAGATGATCCAAGGGCTGAAGCACCTCTGCTATGAGGACAGGCTGAGGGAGCTGGGAGTGTTCAGCCTGGAGAAGAGAAGACTCTGGGGGGACCTTAGGGCTGCCTTCCAATATCTGAAGGGATCTTACAGGAAGGCTGCAGAGGGACTTTTCATAAGGGTGTCTAAGCAATAGGACAAGGGGGAATGGTTTGAAGCTGAGGTAGAGTAGGATTAGACTGCATCTTAGGAAGAAATTCTTCAGTACAAGGGTGATGAGACTCTGCAATGGACTGCTCTGGGAGGCTGTAGATGCCTCCTCCCTGGGAGTGTTCATGGCCAGGTTGGATGAGGCCTCAAATAGTGACTCTAGCTGAGAGGTGTCCCTGCCCATGGTGGGGAAGGTGGCAGAGATGATCTCTAAGGTCCCTTCCAGCCTAAGCCACTCTATGATTCGAAAACCATCCAAAATATTTTTATTCCATTTCCACTTCACTGCTGTAAAAATAACTAAACCAAAGAACACCAAAACCCAAATGCTTATTCCCAAAAGTGACACACAAGCCAGTAACAGGGCTAGAAAAAGCATCCAGTTCCTGCAACTAATTAGTCACTGCTCACAACATTTTCCTGTCCAAGCCATTGCAACCAAAGGCAGAACTATCAACTTCAGATATGTGAGCTTACGGTAAGATAGGACAATAGGCAGTGCCCTCAAATTGTGCCAGGGCAGGTTTAGGTTGGACTTAGGAGCAATTTCTTCCCCAGAAGGGTTGTTAACGCCCTCAAACAGGCAGTGGTAGGGTTCCCATCCCTGGAATGATCTAAAATATATGTAGATGTAGTGCTGAGGGTCATGGGTTACTGGTGACCAGGCAGTGCTGGGTCAATGGCTGGACTTGATCTCAAATCATAGAATCAACCAGGTTGGAAGAGACCTCCAACATCATCCAGTCCAACCTAGCACCCAGCCCTACCCAGTCAACCAGACCATGGCACTAAGTGCCTCAGCCAGGCTTTGCTTGAACATCTCCAGGGACAGTGACTGCACCACCTCCCTGGGCAGCCCATTCCAATGCCAATCACTCTCTCTGACAACAACTTCCTCCTAACATCCAGCCTAGACCTCCCCTGCCACAACTTGAGACTGTGTCCCCTTGTTCTGTTGCTGGGTGCCTGGCAGAAGAGACCAACTCCCACCTGGCTATAGCCTCTCTTCAGGTAGCTGTAGCCAGCAATGAGGTCTGCCCTGAGCCTCCTCTCCTCCAGGCTACACATCAGTCCCTCAGCCTCTCCTCATAGGGCTGTGCTCCAGGTCCCTCACCAGCTTTGTTGCCTTTCTCTGGACATGTTCCAGTATCTCAACATCTCTCTTGAATCGAGGAGCCCAGAACTGGACACAGCACTCAAGGTGTGGCCTCACCAGTGTTGAGTACAAGGGCAGAATAACCTCCCTTGTCCTGCTGCCTACACTGCTCCTGATCCAGGCCAGGATGCCATTGGTTCTCTTGGCCACCTGGGCACACTGCTGGCTCATCTTCAGCTACTATCTATCAGTACCCCCAGGGCCCTCTCTGCCTGGCTGCTCCTAGCCACTCTGTCCCCAGCCTGTAGTGCTGCTTGGGGTTGTTGTGGACAAAGTGTAGAACCCTGCACTTGGCCTTGTTAAATGTCATCCCATTGGCCTCTGCCCACCCATCCAGCCTGTCCAGGTCCCTCTGCAGGGCTCTCCTACCTTCCAACAGATCCACATCTACTCCTAGCTTGGTGTAATCTGCAAACTCACTGATGCTGGACTCAATCCCCTGGTCCAGATCATCAATAAAGATATTGAACAGGACTGTGCCCAGCACTGATCCCGGGGGCACACCACTAGTGCCAGCTGCCAACTGGATGTGGCACCATTCATCATCACTCTCTGGGCCCAGCCTTCCAGCCAGTTCTTGACCCATGTCAGAGTGATTCTATGATCCTAAGAGAAAAGCCAAAAGCAGATGAAAGCAGCATTGTGTTACTTACCTGCCAAGAGGGATTGCAAAGTAGAAAACAGAGAGCATAAGGGTCCTCGTGTTTTTGGTGAACAGGTCTCCTATGATGGTTGGTGCAATAGTGGAGTAACTTGCTTCACCGATGCCAACCAAGCCTCTTGAGAGCACAAGAAGCCAGAAATACTGAGAAAAGAAATAAAACACTTTAGCAGGGCCTCCTCTTAGATTTTTCACTTCAAGAAGGACAACATGGATGCTACACAAACAGGGCAACACCAACCCAAGTGTCTGCAAAGCGATCCCCTTGCTTGGGTTCATTTTTCAAAGCCTCAGACTTATCTCTAACCAAGACTAAAGGGCCTGTAGGCTCTTGGTGCAGATGTTTAGGTATGAAAGAAAAGCAACAATAAGAGATGTTTACTCAGTGACAGTCAAACCTATATTCTCACACAGGCAGAAGACTCTCAGCTTAATCTCAGGATGCAGCTTGCTCTCGCAAAGCCCAAGTGCCAGCGGCACTGTGCTGACAAAGGGAGGTCTGGGAAGGAGGGTGGGTGTGCAAACCTTGCTCCAGAAATAAACCAATCCCAGCAAAGCACAATCCCAGCAAAGCACAATCCCAGTCATCTCAGCCTCCCCAGTGTGCCAAAGGACAAGCTAAGACTGGTGAAATCCTAAAGGCTCTTCAATGCTGCAGAAGGGCTGAACCTGCAATCTCCCAGACTCACTGTTTTTTGCTTTACTAGAAGCTACAGAATAAGAAGAGATGTTCAAAGGTGTGAAGCAGCTATTTCACTCCCCTGGCCTTGAAAGCAAAAAAGGCATAAACCTGCCCCTCACAGCAGGAACTGAGAATAAACCAACACTGAGCAGCTCTGACAAAGCTCATGTTGTGATCTGAGCTGAGGTGAACCAAGAGGTAAACCTGGAGCTTTACTGTGAGCCACAGGAGCACCACTGTGCCCAGCAGTCCCACCAGGAGAACACTCCAGAGCAATACTAGGCAAGAGCAGAGGCTTCAAAAGGCACTAAGCCTTTCTGAGTAAAGGGAGGGATGGGCCTCAAATTGAATCCAGCACAAGGAAGGATGGACTTCACACTCAGCACAACACAGCCTAACTGGGATAGAATCAGTCAGGGTTGGAAGGGACCACAAGGATCAGCCAGTTCCAAACCCCCTGCCATACCCAGGGACACTCTACCCTAGAGCAGGCTGCCCACAGCCTCATCCAGCCTGGCCTGAAACACCTCCAGGGATGGGGCCTCAACCACCTCCCTGGGCAACCCATTCCAAGCTCTCACCACTCTCATACTCAACAACTTCCTCCTCACCTCCAGGCTGACTCTCCCCACCTTCAGCTTTGCTCCATTCCCCCCAGTCCTATCACTCCCTAATATCCTAAAAGTCCCTCCCCAGCTGTTTTGGAGGCCCCCTTCAGACACTGGAGGCCACAAGAAGGTCACCTGGGAGCCTCCTCTTCTCCAGACTGCACAGCCCCAACTCTTTCAGTCTGTGCTCATAGCAGAGGTGCTCCAGCCCTCTGAGCATCCCCATGGCCAGTGAAGACGAATCCTTCATCAAACAGAATTGTCCTCGTGCCCTGCTTCCCTGTTTCAACCAATACTTTTGTAAACTGCAAGGACCTCAGTTTCTTGCCAATCTCTCTCACTACCCTTGCAGTTCTCTGGGTGCTGCTGCATGAATGCATAAGGCATAATACCTTGATGCCTAAATACCTGATACATGAGGACAATCAAGCTGTCAAGACATCTAAGCAGCCTGAGCTACACCCAGAAGTAATTGCAGGTGCAGAAATTAAACTGTCAGCTGCAGAAAACTGTAAGCACAGGGTAAATCTATTGCTACAAATGGAACCTCTACAGATCCTCCATTTAGTGTAATTATCCCACAGATCATTTGTGAGAAGAACAGCAGGGATTATGATGTGTCCTCAAGCACAGAGGTGTTTAGGCGATTACTGATCCTCCTTCTTCAGATGGGAAGAAGCACACGGGGAGGAGGCTGACTTTGTGCCAGGCTAAGCTGGAGCAGCAGGGCTCTCATCCACAAATATGGAAAAAGCCATGCAGACATCAAGCCATGAGCCTCACCCACAACTACATCCATCAGCAGAGAAAAATCCACTGCTGACATGGCCTCATTGTTTTTCTTGTTGCAGTCCCTGGCTTGAAAAGAATTTCTTCAAGATTCCTATAGTGACACAAACCAAAGACTTCTGCACACTCTTCATTTCCTCTTCCTTTGAGGTAAATTCTGCACCAATACCTATTTTCTGAGTGCATGCAAGCTCCTGGTTTGCTGGCAGGGCGTTTGGCAGTGCTGCTATCATTCACAGATCTCTTATAAGCTGCACACACATAGCAGACACAGGTGGGTGTATGCAGAAAGGGCAATAGTGTGACTCAAAGGATGGTAATTTATGCTAATTACCCAATGCTGAAACACTCCACTGCAGAAATATGCTGACAGTGATTGGTGCACAGGTAACCAATGCACCTGGAATGAGCAACAGTGTTCATAACATGCTCAACCACTGAGTCATGCAGAATTAGACAGCAGGCAAACTGGAGGCTGATTTGGGGTTTCAAAAGGTTCAGATCTGGATAATAGAGAGGGTGACAGGCACAAAGGTGCCCAACCTGGAATGAGAACGGAGACAGTGCCAGCTCCACCTGCAGAACCATAGAATCAACCAGGTTGGAAGAGACCTCCAAGATCATCCAGTCCAACCTAGCACCCAGCCCTGCCCAATCAACCAGAGACCATGGCACTAAGTGCCTCATCCAGGCTTTGCTTGAACACCTCCAGGGATGGTGACTGCACCACCTCCCTGGGCAGCCCATTCCATGACTGACAAGTCTGCAAATGCACTGGGTGCTCCTCAAATGTGAAATACCTACAGACTCATTCAAACTGCCAAGCACTGAATAAACTCCTGAGGGAGGTGGTGGATTCCCCTACATTAGATAGCTTCAAAGCCCAGCTTGAAAGGGTGCTGAGCCATCTCACTTGAAACTACATTCTTACCCTGAAAGGCTGGACTAGAAGGTCCTTGAGGTGCCTTCCAACCTGGTATTCTATGAGGGCTGGAGCACCTCTCCTATGAGGTGAGACTGAGGGAGTTGGGGCTGTTAGGTCTGGAGAGGAGAAGGCTTCCAGGTGACCCTGTTGTGGTCTTTCAGTATCTTAAGAAGACCTACAAGAAAGCTGGGGGAGGACATTTTCAGCTGTCAGGTAGTGGTAAGACTGGGAGGAACGGAGCAAAGCTAGAAATGGGTAGATTCAGACTGGATGTTAGGAAGAAATTCTTCAGCATGAGAGTGGTGAGAGCCTGGAATGGGCTGCCCAGGGAGGTGCTGGAAGTCCCATCTCTGGAGGTGTTTAAGGCCAGGCTGGAGGGGGCTCTGGCCAGCCTGATCTAGGGTCGGGTGTCCCTGGGCATGGCAGGGGGGTTGGAACTAGATGATCCTTGTGGTCTCTTCCAACCCTGACTGATTCTATGAATCTATGGAAAATGCCCCAGGTGTGTGCCTCTCTGCCAGCATCACTCCCAGGGAATGAACTGGACAGGAATTTCCTCTAAATAATTCTGTTCCTCTTGCAGTTCTTGCACAAAGTAGGAAAACTGCAAAGTTTTCCTATTGTGGTAAGAGTGACTCAGTTCCATCCATACCATTGAATCAGAGTCCCAATACGACATCCTCTGCACCCAGGAGCGTGTTCATTCTTCTCCCTCCTTCCCTGGTCGAATCCTCCTTTCCTGATTGATCCCATGCTCACACACTCCAAACCTCTGTTTAATATGTAACCTAGTTCTCTAAAGCAGCAGTATCCAAATTTAAGTCATGAGACTCTGACTCCAGCTGACAATAAAAGCAGTCATATAAAAGCATAACCTACATCAGATGCGAGTGGTCTTTATTGCCCTTCTGAGATGATCTATCCCAGACTGTGAGCAATGCAGATATGCAGGTACAGCATCTAGGCAAAACATACAACAGCCCAAAACAACATTAGGTCATTCTTTATAACCAGATGAGTGCTGTGCCTTTAGAGCTCTGTACCTGGGATTAAAGAGCTGATGCCTCTCCTCATCCTCTGGAGGCACACATTATATTGGAACCTATACAGTAAAATGATGCAGCAGTCTGTTGGAGTTAGGCTAGAACCCCCAATCCTCCAGCACTAATCACAGTTGTCAAAACTGTGTTTGGCAGTTCTGAACAGGGACTGGGTAGATCCTGGGCTCCTCAATTCAAGAGAGATGTTGAGGTATTGGAACGGGTCCAGAGAAGGGCAACAAAGCTGGTGGGGAGCCTGGAGCACAGCCCTGTGAGGAGAGGCTGAGGGAGCTGGGGGTGTGCAGCCTGCAGAAGAGGAGGCTCAGGGCAGACCTCACTGCTGTCTACAGCTACCTGAAGGGAGGTTGTAGCCAGGTGGGGTTGGGCTCTTCTGCCAGGCAAGCAGCAACAGAACAAGGGGACACAGTCTCAAGTTGTGCCAGGGGAGGTCTAGGCTGGATGTTAGGAGGAAGTTGTTGGCAGAGAGAGTGATTGGCATTGGAATGGGCTGCCCAGGGAGGTGGTGGAGTTGCTGTCCCTGGAGGTGTTCAAGCAAAGCCTGAATGGGGCACTTAGTGCCATGGTCTGGTTGACTGGACAGGGCTGGGTGCTGGGTTGGACTGGACAACCTTGGATGTGTCTTTCAACCTGGCTGATTCTATGATTCTATCCTTGAGACAAAAAAATATCCTGAGTGACCTCTCTGTTCATTTTCCAAACAGGAAAGGGGAAAACAATACAGACAACACAACAAGTCCAAAATTCTTATGCTGCTACTCATTTGGACCACAGACATACCATGAACCCACTTAGAAACCGGGTCCAAAGCCACTGTGTGTGAGGTAGAGGCAGCTGCTGGTTTGTGTGTGGGCATTTGTAGCCACATACACCCATAGCCACTCCTTTCTCTCTCAGAGAAACAACCAACATCAACAAATGGGAAAGTCAGATATAACCCACACAGAGACAGCATCATTCTTCTCCACAGCTGCAGCAGGACACTTCTACCATCTCCTCTGCACTAGATTGCCCACCTCAAGTGCTTTTTCCTTTGTCCTAACCCAGGATTCTCAGGCATTTAGTGAGACAAAAAGGGCTGACACCAGCCATAGTCTTTGCTGCATTGTCTGAGCTTTAAAGCAGTACAGGCAGCTAAGATTTCGAACTGAATTTCACTGTTCCCCAAGCAGAAATTGATACTGAGGATGCTTATCCCTTCTACATTGCTTTGGAACTCTTTTATAATAGGTTCATCTGTGCAAATAGCTCTCACTTTGACAGGGAAATTGAAAACAACTGAGTCAGCTCACAGCACCTGAGCTTATTCCCTTTCTAAATGGTAAGCCCAGTACCCTCAAGATTCCAGTGTCTTTTTCTCTGGGCCACAGAATCTCAGCATGATGGGAACCTCTGGACATCATCTATCCCAACCCCTCTGCTAAAGCAGGGTTACTCAGAGCAGGCTGCCCCAGATTACAGTGCCCAGGTGGGTTTGGAATCACAGGATCACAGGAAGTTAGGGGTTGGAAGGGACCCAAGGAGATCATTGAGTCCAGCCCCCCTGCCAGACAATACTAACACAGATCACAGAGGAACACATCCAGACAAGCCTTGAATGTCTCCAGAGAAGGAGACCCCACAATCTCTCTGGGAAGCCTATTCCAGTGCTGTGGAATCTCTCCAGAGAAGGTGACTCCATAACCTCTGAGTGGAGCCTGCTCCAGGGCTCTGACACCTTCACCTCAGTGCTTGCAACAAAAGTTCTTTTGAAATTACAAGCAAACTCTTTACACCTTTAATTTTGGTTAGCAATCATGCTGAAGATATCTGCAGCTCCAAGAGAGCTGCCAGCATCTCCTGGTTCATGGAGCTGCAATGGCATGGTAGAGATGCCCCTCCCTGCTGGTGATTCAGCCTGAAGTGCCACCAAAAGTATGGTAGAGCTCCTGGGAACCTCTTGGATGTGGAGAGCTGGAGGGGGCTTAGCATAGCAACACCTGAACCATCCAATGCCACTGCTATGAGCCCAGGGGACAACTGAGGATGCAAAGTGCTTCGAGTCCCTTTCTCCAATTAGTAGGCACCACAAAGGGGCTGATGAGACACAATGCAGTGAAGATTCCAGTGTCCAACAAACCACAAAGGAGTGGAGAGAATGGCAGCTGACAGAGACACAGGACTGCCAAGTCTTTCTAGGAACTTCCCTTCAAGAGCTGCAACCACCAGCAAGCCCTCATACATATGTATGTGAGGTAGAAGGGTCACTGGACCTGCTCTCCTCTTCCCACCCCATAACTAACCTGATGGAATGAAAAATATGCTCTAGCTCTAAAGCTGAAGAATTTGCTGCTTCATGAGTTAAAGACTAACAACCCAAACAAAACAAAACCCCCAAAGCCCTCCAAACCTAATTCCCCAGGATAGAAAGGGGGTTTAGAAGAGATATAAATCCTTATGCCTCAAGGTATGTGCAGATCACTACTAGAAATATTCTACCTACCAACTTCTGATTATCTTAAGCTGCCAACAATCTGTAGGCAACAACAGTGACACATCACTGCTGAGTCCACTATAAGAGTCCAGCAGGGAGCAACAAGCATCATTCGAGGACTTGAGCACCTTCCCTACAAGGGGAGACTGAGAGCCCTGGGGCTGTTTAGTCTGGAGAAGAGAAAACTGAGAGGGGATGCGATGGGTGTCTATAAATATCTGAGGGGTGGGTGTCAAGTGGCCGGAGCCAATCTCTTTTCTGTGGTCAGCAGCAATAAGACAAGGAGTTAACAGCTACAAGCTGTAACATAGAAGGTTTCACCTCAACACAAGGAGAGACTTCTTTACAGTGAGGGTGACAGAGCCCTGGAGCAGGCTGGCCAGAGAGGTTGTGGAGTCTCCTTCTCCAGAGACTTTCAAAACCTGCCTGGCTGCATTCCTGTGAGGACTACCCTGGGTGATCCTGCCTTGGCAGGGAGGTTGGACTCAGTGATCTCTGGAGGTTCCCTCCACCCTCTAAGGTTCTGTGACTCTATGATCATGGAGTGAGTTGGACCCGGTCTGATGGCTGCTGCCAGTGGTGCTACCCACTAGAAGCTATAGGTGTGACCCAGCCCTGCCAGCATTTTCATCTGAAAAAAAATGGCTTCATGATTTAACTGCTTACAATATGCCAAAAGACAGCTCCTATGTCTTCTCTAGGAATCATGGCCCAGCCTAGATTTGCATTTCCATGCTGACTTGACTCTCAACCTCATGCACACACAAATGTTTGCTGGCCCGGGACATGTGACTAGCTCTAATCATGTTTGGACAAACCTCCTAATTATACATTTATCCTACTTGTTTAGACCATTGAGTGAGTAATGCCTGATTTAATAGGTCTAATTACAGCTTTAACTTCTTTCTCCTTTTTTTTAATTAGTTAACAAAAGGAAATTAAGCCACAGTTCTTGAAAAGATTAGCTGCCAGTGATAAACCCCTAATCTGCCAAATACATGTACAGCTCTGAGCCACCAGATTTACTGTCTAGAGAAACACATGATCCTTAAAGCTTTGCTTATTAAGTATTTGCATTTGAATGTGAGGAGGTAGCTCCTAAGGGTTTCACATCAGCAAGATGAATACATGCTTCTGTCAGATGAGGGACACATGGCTCCACGAGATTGCCCAGGCAGAGCTAACCTAGGGGAAATTACTGGGGTGGATGTGCAAGCCCTGTTTGAGCTGGGGTTATAGAATGGTTTAGGTTGGAAGGAACCTCAAAGATCATCTAGTTCCAACCCTTTGCCATAGGCAGGTTCACCTAGAGAAGGTCACACAGGAACACATCCAGGCAGGTTTGGAATGTCTCCAGAGATGGGAGTTCCCCAGCCTCTCTGGGCAGCCTGCTCCAGTGCTCCACCATCCTTAAGTTAGAGAAGTTCCTCCTCATGTTTAGATAGACCTAGGACAGGTCATTTAAGGCCTCATCCAGTCTTGAGCTGGTTGATTGTATGAAAGGCTTTTTTGTGGTGGGCAGTGTTGGAGAAGCCTTGCTGTGCCCATCTGTGTGTTGAGAAGGAGACTGTGCCTGAGTGGTAAAGAAATCCAGTTTGGTGCCACGGCAGAGAGCTGCTGTGTCCAAGCAGAAAGGGTGTGTAAAGGCTGGATGCTAGGAGGAAGTTCTTCCCAGAGAGAGTGATTGGCACTGGAATGGGCTGCCCAGGGAGGTGGTGCAGTCGCTGTGCCTGGAGGTGTTCAAGAAAAGATTGGATGAGGCACTTAGTGCCATGGTCTGGTTGATTGGCCAGGGCTGGGTGCTAGGTTGGGCTGGATGATTTTGGAGGTCTCTTCCAACCTGGTTGATTCTATGGTCTTTTAGAAGGAGTTTTTGTGCAGCTACAGCACCTGCACCCATTCTTCTATGAGAGCATGGGATGAACCTCCTACAGTTTCTACATTTAGTCTCTGTTTAAGCACCATGAATTCCATGTTTGAATTGCTGAGGTTTGCCACATTTGAGCCACTGAGGTTTGCCACATTGCCTTCCTTTTCTTGCACGACCATTATGCAGTCAACAAGGATATCCAATCAGAGATTGCATCCCTGGAAAATGGGCATCCCTAAGGAAAACCATCCATGCCACCAGGATGGCCACACAAA
This sequence comes from Pogoniulus pusillus, assembly GCF_015220805.1. NCBI lineage: Eukaryota > Metazoa > Chordata > Aves > Piciformes > Lybiidae > Pogoniulus > Pogoniulus pusillus. The sequence goes on from NC_087290.1 coordinate 7,132,734, forward strand.
GCCTAAAACACCTGTGTGTGGAATGACAATAATATGAGGAGAAAGCATTGGGATTGATGTAATTTCCCCAAGCTTCCAGAGCAAGCTCAAAATGCACTGCAGGTAGGCTCTTGTGCTTCTGCAGCTGGCAGAGCTCTGTACTGACACCACCCAGGCTACCACAGCAGTCACAAGAGATCAGTTAGATCAGATGGTGATGGATAAATCTGAAGTACTGCAGGAATTAGCTGACCAAAAGCAAAACCACGAGGCTCAAGTGGATATTCAAGGGCTGCACAACACTGGTCCCTTCTGCCAGCCACACTCATGTGCAGGCATTTGCCTTTCCTGAGCAGAACTTGTACTTTCTGGCCAGGCAAACACAGCTTCCTCTGGCACTCTGCTAAGTTCTCCCAAGCCATGTCAGTACTTGTCAGGGATCTAAGTGGTTGGAGGTGACACACCACACCTTACAGTGCAGGTACAGCAAAGCTGTACCATGAGCCACAATGCAAACCAGACCAGGAACGCGCTCCTGAGTATCGGTCTGGTGACTAAGAGCATTGGCTCCTCTAAACTCACAGCTTAAATTCCACCTCATTACCTGAGAGTCACTAGAAGAGCTGAGCAATGGAAGGACATTACAAATGCAGGTGACAAATTTGCTTAAGCACTGAACACTCCATTTCTCTTCATCCTCCTGGAAATGATGTGGTCACCAGGAGCAGTGTGGCCAGTAGAACAAGGGAGGTTATTCTGCCCCTGTACTCAGCACTGATCAGGACACACCTTGAGTGCTGTGTCCAGTTCTGAGCTCCTCAATTCAAGAGAGATGCTGAGGTGCTGGAAGGTGTCCATAGAAGGGTGACAAAGCTGGTCTGGAGCACAGCCCTGTGAGGAGAGGCTGAGGGAGCTGGGGGTGTGCAGCCTGCAGAAGAGAAGGCTCAGGGCAGAGCTCATTGCTGGCTACAACTACCTGAATAGAGGCTGTAGCCAGGTGGGGTTGGGCTCTTCTGTCAGGCACCCAGCAACAGAACAAGGGGACACAGTCTCAAGTTGTGCCAGGGAGAGGTCTAGGCTGGATGTTAGGAGGAAGTTGTTGGCAGAGAGAGTGATTGGCATTGGAATGGGCTGCCCAGGGAGGTGGTGGAGGCACCTCCTCCTCCTGGAGGTGTTGAAGCAAATCCTGGCTGAGGCACTTAGTGTCATGGTCTGGTTTATTGGCCAGGGCTGGGTGCTAGGCTGGACTGGATGAGCTTGGAGGTCTCTTCCAACCTGGTTGATTCTATGATCTGTAACAACCTGCAAGTTTCCAAGTCAAACACTGCCATAATGTACAAGACAAAATGAGATGTTTGAAATTCCATTCTGTGCCTGGGTGGATGACCTAGGGAGAAGTTCTGGGTGGGTGACCAGAAAGAACTTCTTCACAAATAGAGGGATTTGCCTTTGGAATGGGCTGCCCAGGGAGCTGGTGGAGTCACCATCCCTGGAGGTGTTTAGAAGGAAACTGGATGAGGCATTTGTTGCCACGGTTTAGTTAATTATAAGGTGTTAGATGACAGTTTGGACTTGATGATCTCAAAGGTTTTCTCCAAGATGGTTAATTCTGTGATTCTATGACTCTGTGAAGACTCCAGAAGAACAGATAAGCCTAAATAAGTCTTCCACTGCTGTGCAACTTTATGAACTTTGAATGCATATAACCAAGGCACTTGGCTGATACAAGTCCTGAGCCCACACATTTGGTAGGACCGAAGTGTCAGATCTAGATGAGGATCATGAAAGCAGAGGTCCTACTTTCTCAGATGTGAGTGGTTCAAAGTCTCCTTTAATAAAAGCAGAATAAACCCCAGAAAGAGCTAGAGAGAAGTTACAGATGTGGTACTGGTGAACTGTTCCATGACACTCCTAAAGGACATGCCTCCCTGTGAAACGCAGCCCAGGCTTTTAAGAAGTTGAATATTCATGCCAACTTTTGGCTGTTTGGTGTCTTACAGTCTGGGAGACTTTTGTGCAAGAACAAAGAAAGAGAACTATCTGCTTTTATCTGCAAGTAATCTCAACTAATCCCCCTTGGAGCTTGCCAGCAGAGAGACCAAACCACAAAGTAAGAGGGGCAGAGCTGCTCACTGTGTTGTTGGGTTGGTCAGCACTTGTCTCTCCCCACGTTAGCAGCTCGGGTAGGCACTGCTTTCAGCCTTTCCTCCACCCAGGAGGAGCTGATGGTGTTTAATCTGGGTGGCATGCAGGATGAGCAGGCAGGTATGCGCTCCTGAGCAGTCTGGTTGCTGCTGCGTTGATGAGTTCATAGAATCACAGAATCAACCAGGTTGGAAGAGACCTCCAAGCTCATCCAGTCCAACCTAGCACCCAGCCCTAGCCAATCAACCAGACCATGGCACTAAGTGCCCCATCCAGTCTTCTCTTGAACTCCTCCAGGGATAGTGCCTCACGCAATGCTGTGGGCTAGCTGCATTTGGTCTGCTTTCTGTAAAGCTCCAACTACACTTAGAGGTTCAAAGCCACAGACACCTGTCTGATAAATGTAACTACAAACTACCCTGCTCACCTCCAACAAGATGTTTGTCCCTTATCAGGCCTGAGTCACGCTAGCAGGGTAGCCTGGGGGAGATTCACTGCAGTTGCTGTTGGCTTTTTTTTTGCCACTGCAAAGACATGATTTGGTTTACTCTTGGTGTGTCATCACTTACCCATAACCACTTCCCATTTCTTTGCAGTCACAGCTGTCTTTGAAGTCACTACTGCACACAGCACTTCCCGTAACTTCCATCAGCACTTCATTCTAGTTCTACAGCTCCCTTGCCCCCCAGACTGAACTCTTGATGCCAAGCCCATCTTTTGGCACCCTTTTCAAACTGCTCTCCTGCTCTGCATGCACACCACAGAATCACAGAAGAGTTGAGATTGGATGATTTCCAGAGGGCCCTTCCAGTCCAAGCCCCCACTGACAACCACAGGTTGCTCAAGACCACATCCAGATGATTTTTAGTATCTCCAGAGATGGAGAAGCCAAAGTGTTACCAAACAACCTCCTCCAGAATGTGACCATTCTCAGAGTAGAAACGTTCCTTCTCACCTTTAAATGCAATATTCTGTCTATTAATTTGTGCCTATTGCCTCATCTTTCCACTGGGCAGCAATGAGGAGAGCCTAGCTCCATCTCTACTGCCTTCTATCAGGGTACTGGTACACAGTGAAACAATGTTCCAGGCTCTGCAGGGGTAGCAGCACAGTTCTAGAATGAAGGTGCCACTTTAGCAAAGGTAAATCATTTAACATCTCATTTGACTCCACAGGGCAGGCACCATCCCATCTACTATGTCTCTGCTGTGTTCTGTCTATACAGGTTTTTCTCCACTTAACTTCCCTGAAGTCTGCTTGGGCATTAGAAGCAAACAGGGTTTGGTGTTCGATGGAGAAGGCTTCTCTTACCCAAAGAACCTCCACTGAACCCTCACAGGCAGGTCACTAATACTGAAGTGATAATGCCCTGGGTCTCCCTCTTGATCTTCACATGGTTTACTCACATTTGTTTTCTTCACATATGCTTATTAAATCCTGCCTGGAGGACAGCAACATCTTATAGATGAGACCACTGCACCTTACCAAGGCTTCATGGCAAGCATCCAAATTACAGAACCCTTAGTGCATTTGACAGGACAAGGGGCACTGGGTGGAAGCTGAAGTATAGGATGTTTCATTTAAACATGAGGAGGATTTTTTTCCCTGTGAGGGTGACAAGACACTGGAACAGGCTGCCATGGGGAGTTGTGGAGTCTCCCTCTCTGGAGATACTCTAAAACTGCCTGGATGTGTTCCTGTGTGATCTGCTCTAGGTGATGCTGCTCTGGCAGGGGGGGTTGGACTGGATGAGCTTTTGAGGTCCCTTCCAGCCCCTGACATTCTGCAATTCATCATTAGCTCAAGGGGCAATATATCAACCATTTGCACAGACATACAGACAAGCTTCTAAAGCAGGCCTGGTTCTTCCACAGCATCCATTTGCACTATGGCAAACACTCAGAACTTCAGCTCATTTGGATGCAGTAAGTGTGCCACCAGTTCTCAGCTCTGAGCACCTCACCTTTGAACAATTCCCTTCTGGGAAAACCCAGCTGGCATTCAGAGCCCCACGAAGGAGAAAAGAGATTACAGGGAGCAGAAAGAGAACAAAATACATATTTAAACAGAGAAAGGAGCAGGGGAGATGAAGCAAAGTCCACTCCCCTTTCCCTTGATTGTCTTTGGAATTTGTTAATGGCTTTAGCTCTCCCAGGTGACCTGTTCAGGCATACTCCATTAACATGTGGAAAGTTTTATTTGGAAGTGTACTTAAGCTTCTGGCTGATTAAAGTGGCCTTATTTTGTGATATTGATATTATTATTTGGTATGTAAAAGTAACCAAGAAAGACCACAAGATATTCCTTTTTTGCTCATCACACCCTTCAATCAGCAACTCAAGTGTTTAATAACTGGATACCTACAGACAGGCTCTAAAGTGAAGTGCCTAATTAAGTGCTCTGGAGGTAAAAAACAAAAACAAAACCACCCTGGCAGCAGCAAGACTCCCACAGTGATTCCCAGAGCCAGCAGGGAGCTGCTCTGTGCTTCACAGGTACAAAAATCAGGGCCAAGATTTTCTTTGCTACGTGCAAACTCCCAACGTGAAATTCCCTTATGGCATTGAAACTGCAGCGTCTGAAATCCAAGTTCCCATCACTGCCCTCCCTGCAAAGATGGGAAACTCATCAGAGAGTCTTATGCTACTTTTTGGTCATTTTTGGGTAGCACAAAAAAAAAAAGGGGGGGGGGGGGGAAAGGTCAGGGGGAGGAGGAAGAAAAAAATGGAAAAGGAAAAGGAGAAAGAAAGAAAACAGAAGTGGGGAAAAAAGAGGGAAAGGGAGAGAGGAAAAAGGGGGAAAGGAAAAAAGGAACAAAAGAGGGAAAAGAGGGAGAAAGGGGGAAAAGAAGACAGGGAAAAGGGGAAGAAAAGGGCAAAAAGAGAGGGGGGGAAAGGGCAAAAAGGGAGGGAGGGAAAGGGCAAAAAGGGAGGGAAAGGGCAAAAAGAGAAGGGGAAAGGGCAAAGAGAGAGGAGGGAAGGGCAAAGAGAGAGGAGGGAAGGGCAAAGGGGGGGGAAGGACAGAAAGAGAGGGGGAAAGGGCAAAAAGAGAAGGGGGAAAGGGCAAAAAGAGAGGGGGGAAAGGGCAAAAAGAGAGGGGGGAAGGGCAAAAAGAGAGGGGGGAAGGGCAAAAAGAGAGGGGGGAAGGGCAAAAAGAGAGGGGGGGAAGGGCAAAAAGAGAGGGGGGAAAGGGCAAAAAGAGAGGGGGAAAGGGCAAAAAGAGAGGGGGAAAGGACAAAAAGAGAGGGGGGAAGGGCAAAAAGTGGGGGGAAGGGCAAAAGGGGGGGGGAAGGGCAAAAAGAGAGGGGGGAAAGGGCAAAAAGAGAGGGGGGGAATGAAGTGAGGGAAAAAAGGGAAGTAAAAAAGAGTAAGCCCAATTCCCATTCTCCATTCAATTAGGTAAGGTAATTACAAGACACTGGGTGAGGAAGCAGCACCACCAGGTCCTGACAATTGGCTCAGGCGAGACAAAGCAGCATTTCAGCTTCCTAATTGAAGGACTTTTCATCTGATTGACCTGCCTGTGGTAAAAATATGACATGCCACTCAACCTAGGGGGGGAACTTATGTTCTTCTCCATTTAGTCTGCTGGCCATTAATATTGCATTAATGACAGGGGGCTGAGATGTAATTGGAAGGAATGTAAGAGATTAGTTTGCTTATTCATCAGAACACCACCCAGCTCAGTGTACCTACATAGCCACGTTGAAAACAAGCCTCAAAATAAAGGCTGATGCTTTCAGATAAATCAGAGGCACTCCAAGGAGCTCTATGTGCCCAGTGTCTGCTGGAACGCTGAGTTAAAGCATTTCTTTCCATCCCCATGGCTCTGGGGTAAGACACAGAGGAGCCCACAGCATTTCCCATAGCTGAAACAGTGATCTGTGTTAAAATCCATTGCCTGCAGCTCAGCCAGAATGTATCTTCCAAACCTGAGAACCTTCCCAGTCATGGGGCAGGAGCAAAGTGATGGCTTTTGTTCTAGGTCTGGCAGGTAGGACAAACTGGGAACAAGTACCTCTGGTGTTAGGCACTGATGCTATTCCCTTCCTGGGTTGTGCAAAGGCAACCAGAACATGATCACTGCAGCAGGGATGGGGAGATCTAGAATGGATTCGTACATCATAGAATCACAGGATCATAGAATTTGGGTTGGAAAAGACCTCTAAGATCATCAAGTGCAACCATTGACCTAACACCACCATGGCCATTAAACCATGTCCTGTGTCCCATACTATGGCCACATGTTTCTTGACGTTTCCACAGGTGTTGGCACACAGCCCTGGTGTACACAGAACTGAAGAACATTCACAGGCAGTAGCAGGCTGCTGTGTTCCAGCCTCAGATGAGTCACAAGCAAAGAGTGAATCCAAGCAACCCAGCTATAAACAGCCACCAGATCGTTCAGAGCAGTTGCAGGCATTGGCACACAACACAAACAACAACTCCACCTTCAGTGATGCCTATAGAAATGAGTGAGATCTAACCATGCCAACCTGGTGGGCTCTCTCTTGACTCAAACACTCTCTGGTTTGGAACAATTCTTAAACCAAACCTTAGTCACATCCAACAGACAGGTCTGGTTCTCAGAGAGCAGACCCTCACGTTTCTATCCCTAAAACAACTGCAGAAGCTCTGCTTTCTCATCACCCTTCAAGTAAACCACCAAGCCTGCTGACTGAGCCATCCAGGGGGCATGTCACTGTCTGCATTTTCAAGGGTAGACAGGATTTGAGAGTTTGTGAAGGACACATTTTGATGGAATGCCTCAAGGTTTACATGAAATGACCACAAGCAAAGTTACAGTCCCAGCAGCTTTACCTATATCATGCCAGGGCAGGTCTAGGCTGGATGTTAGGAGGAAGTTCTTCACAGAGAGAGTGATTGGCATTGGAATGGGCTGCCCAGGGAGGTGGTGGAGACACCATCCCTGAAGGTGTTCAGGCAAAGCCTGGCTGAGGCACTTAGTGACATGGTCTGGTTGACTGGCCAGGGCTGGGTGCTAGGTTGGGCTGGATGAGCTTGGAGGTCTCTTCCAACCTGGCTGATTCTATGATTCTGTGATCATTTATCTTGTGTATGCTAAAACTTTCAGTACAATCACAGGTCAAACCTTTTAGGCAACTTGGCTGAAAAACTACCTGAATCCCTCCAAACCATGACACTTTTTTCTTCTTACTGTCTGTTTTTCACACTTCTCTGCCTTGCTGACACGATCAAGACCCCAAAGCACCCAAGCAGTGTGGGGAAAGGTTGACCCTGCAGTATCTTTGCCCTACATCTGAGAAACTGGATAGGGCTGGGGGATAGGTTGGACTGGATGATCTTGGAGGTCTCTTCCAACCTGGTTGATTCTATGATTCTATGAACTAGATAGGGCTGGGGGATAGGTTGGTCTGGATGATCTTGGAGGTCTCTTCCAACCTGGTTGATTCTATGAACTAGATAGGGCTGGGGGATAGGTTGGACTGGATGATCTTGGAGGTCTCTTCCAACCTGGTTGATTCTATGAACTAGATAGGGCTGGGGGATAGGTTGGACTGGATGATCTTGGAGGTCTCTTCCAACCTGGTTGATTCTATGAACTAGATAGGGCTGGGGGATAGGTTGGACTGGATGATCTTGGAGGTCTCTTCCAACCTGGTTGATTCTATGAACTAGATAGGGCTGGGGGATAGGTTGGACTGGATGATCTTGGAGGTCTCTTCCAACCTGGTTGATTCTATGATTCAGCATCAGATTTCCAGAGAGACACTGAAGCATCTATCAATTCCTCCTACCTAGAGGCTGCTTCTTATTCATGATCTCTTTTTTTTTTTTCCTGGTAGAGTTATTACACTGCTAGCTGAAGCATTATTAATTGGCAAGGCTTTGTCATGTGGCAGCCTCACTTCATCCTGTAAGTGCAGCCTGTTTGACAAAGTGACAATCCCAGTTAACTGTATCAAATGCATTTGCATCTTCTCAGGAGACTTCGTCAATCAATGTTTGCAGACACGATGATCAGCACCATTCCCAGGGATTTCCAGCTCCAATTCTATTACATGGCTTTGAGATTAGGGCCCTAATTCAATCTTCTCTGAATTGCAAATGCTCTGCTTTGTGCAGCCTGCAAAACTTTATGCATTTAAAGGAAATGTCAACACTTCAAAAGGCTAATTTAGCACCTGGCACTTTAAGACGTTTCCTATCTTCACACTACTTGCACAACCCTCAGAAGACAATGGCCTTTTTAGGCTCCTATTCATGACCCAGGAGGCCACAGACTGGGTGGGCCACTGAAGAAGCACTCACATTTCCTATAGCATGACTGATGCTTTTCTACCAGCAGGCAACCAAAGCCTGACCAAAGAATCACTGCTTCTGCACATGAAGACATGCCAGAGGTTGGACCACACATTCCCTCTCTCCTGCATCCTGTTTTTCAGGACAATATGTACAACTTTCATGAACCACCAAGGCCCTGCTAATTCAAAGCTGATATTTGTTTCCAGGCCCCTTAATGAGTCCAAAACTGGGCTGAATGGATTATTCTATTTGTCTGTAAAGCATCATTAAGCAAACTCTCCAGAAGCATCATGGTTCTTTCCAAGTCCTAAGTCTCAAGGACACAAGCCATAAGCTGCCTCATTCATGGCCATGCTAACTACACATCAGCTCACATCCCTAAACAAGCAGCAACATTTCTCCAGACCCATATTTGAAGATCCCAGTGAGGCACAAAGGAACTACAGCACCAGCTTGGCATCTTCTTGATGCACTCACAGAATCATTCAGGTTGGAAAAGACCCTCAGGATCCCCAAGTCCAACTGATATCCCTACTCTACAAGGTTCACCCTAAACTATAACTCCAAGCACCACATCCAAATGACCTTTAAACACATCCAGGGTTGGTAACTCCACCAACCCCACGGCTCATCCCAATGCCTGACCACTCCTTCTGGGGAAAAAATATTTCTTAACATGCCATCTAAACCTACCCAGTGGCAACTTGAGGTGGACTTGATGATCTGTGAGGTCTTTTCCAACCTTGTTGATACTGTGATACTGTTCCCTCTTGTTCCATCACTGTTTATCTGTGAGAAGAGACCAACACCAACCTCTCCACAACATCCTTTCAGGTAGCTGTAGAGAGCCATGAGGTCTGCCCTCAGCCTCCTCTTTTTCAAACTAACTATCCCCAGCTCCATCAGCTGCTCCTCATAAGATTTATTCTTCAGGCCCTTCCCCAGCTTCACTGCCCTCCTCTGAGCTCACTCCAGCACCTCCACATCCCTCTTGTAACGAGGTGCCCCAAACCAAACACAATACTCAACACACAACTGCCTGGGAAGTTTATTTCCAAAGCAGCAGCATCACTTGCTGCCAGCTAGACACTGCAGTGGTGGCTCCCTTGGCCTTCTGAATTCACCTGGCCAAGCCACTCTTCCCCATGCCTGAAGCCCAGCATGCAGCAGTGGAACACAGTGCCAGGAATGGGTTTTGCTCCTCAGGTCACAACTACTACTGCAAGGATCACATTAAGCTGATATGAAATGACACAACTCCTGACCACGTATGTCCCACTCTATGAAATCCCACTCCATTAAAGAGCAGTTTCCCTTTCTTTCATTCCCAGGATGTTTTGAATGAGGCTAAGCTTAAGATGTTGCAACAATTATTTATGATGCATAATGCTAAAGCATTGTAGAGATTTTCATGACACAGGGCTGAAGCACTGAGGCATCCTTTTTGTGTGCCATCAGCATGCTCTGGCTTTAGGCCTCTGCTGCAGTGCAAGCAGAATGTACATTTTAACAGATAACACAAGAAGAAGGAATGCTTCCAAGAAGCACACAGCCTGGCAATGAAATAAATACACCTCCTTGCCACTGCCTCCACTGACCCAGGAGAGATTTCCTGCTCAGGTACAATAAAAGCAGCATAAGCAGGATGATAGTTACGAGCAGGCTTTGCTTCCAAACCACCCATTTACTGGCACAGTGGCTGAACTTTCCTACTCTTCAACCTAGAGACTAGAAATGCAGGTTTCTGCATGAAAATGGGACAAAGATGTAAAGGTCTTTGGCCTGGAAAGATCACTCCCACTGGCACCACAGTCCCCAGCTGCTGTCTCCAGGCATTTTCCTGATCTGATCAAACGACATCAACTGTAAGCATATTGATTTTAAAAGATGTAGAGTCTGACTCAATTCCCACAAAGACACACAAAAGGTTCCCACAGACTTGCAAAGGAGGAGCTGAATCAGAACCACAGTCACAAAGCCTATGATAATGGTTGCAACATCTTCCAGTAACCCAGATAACCCCTGGTGCTCTGAAAAAAAGGGAGGCAATTACAGGGAGCCCTCGCTGAGACCCACTGCAAATTAGCAGTCAGCCCCAAGACTATTGTGTGATCCTCTCCCAGCACAAACCTCTGTCCACCTGCTCTAGAAAATGCCTGAGCTCTGAGGAGCAGCTCTGGCATTTCAGCACAAATTGCTGTCTTCATTTTAATGAAGTGGCAACAGAAGCCTCTGCAGCAGCATGCAGCACTTCAGGTGAGTCGTGACACTCAGCCACAGGAACATCTCTTCCTCTGTCAGTGCCCACAGCGTTTGAGCCAGAGATTGTCTGATTTCAGACCAACTGATGACCCAAAAGCAGGTAGCAGAAGGCAGGAGGTACACTTCTGGACATAACACCACATGATTGGGGTGATCTGAGAAGTCTGGATGGGGCTGTGATGCTAGACTGGCCCTACCTGGGGAAGGTGGAACTTTGAGGTATAATCTTGGTTGCTCTTGGGTTCCAGAGGGGAGAGCAGAACAGGTCCTGTCCCAGAGAGTAAATGGACTACAGGGCAGAGACTTTCCTTATGATAGTTTCTTCAGGTTCATTTTTCTCATCACAAGAACAAGCTTTCTGAGCGAGCTCCATAACTATGCACTGTCTCTCCTGGCAGCCATCACCAGCTGTGTTTTCAACAACTCTTCCCAAATGCTTTGCAGATAAATAGATGCAGATACTGGAGGGAAAAGCCAACACTTAGAGCAGAAAACACAATGCTTCAATTTGTGATAACACCTATGAAAAGCTTTCTCCTCTTATGGATTGGCTTTTGGGGACTGATGCTCCGAGAACACCCTAACCTGGTTTTCATTTATAGTTTTCCTCAGAAGAGGGACAGATAGAAAGGGAGCAGGAAGGAATATAAAGCAGGTCAGAGACAAAACAGATGGCAGCAGTTCTGCACTTCATTTCAGCAAGCTGCAGCTATTTCATCTAGATAGATCTTTCCCCAGCTCTTCTCTCCTGGGTCAGCAAAACCTGAGGGAACAATGAGGACTCAAGATCCAAGAGTTCAAGTCCTGACACTTGTCTGTGCTTTTACAAGAAGACAGTTTCCCATGCATCTTTTGGTATCTGCTGTGCTGAAGGTGCTAGCAGACCTGACAGGTGCCCAGAGCACCTGGGCTTGCCCAGTGTTTCATTATGGAAGGAATAAGCCCTTTCAGTTTCCTCTGCTTTTCTTTTTGTGCTGCAGTACCCCACACCATGTATGTAAGAAACTACAAGATGGTAAAACTTGTAAGAGTGCTGTGAATAGCACTGGGAAGTACCAGCAGGTACCCTCTTGCTGGAGAAGAGTGCAAGGAATGGTGCCTTTCAATTCCCACAGAAGCTCTCATACTTCCTTGTCCAGGGAGCATGGATTTTGTTATGATTTCATCTAGTCCTACCCAGAGCTGGAAAGTCAAGCAGCCATGAAAACACAGAGGGAGTTCCTCACAGCTGAACTGCTGCAGGAGCCTGACAAATCCTATCTCCCAAGAGCTGCAGCTTTGGAGATCTCATCTCTGCCTCCATCAGCCATTTAGCTGGAGGCACACAGAACCAGACTTGAGATAGGTTCATTGCTTCTCCTCATGGGTAACACCATCATATTGCAGTGCAAGTAACCCTTTTGCACAGCAGGGTGTTCAGAGGGGAAGCAAGTCTAAAGGGGGATAGGGGAATGATCTTTCTACAAAGCATCTGTTTAGAGCCACATGGGACAGGGAAAGTGAGGTGCAATCAGTTCACAAGGAATTTCATCCAGCAGTGTAAAGTGCAGATGACAACCCTTGTCCTTTCCCTCTCCTCTGGGATTTCACAGCCACCTAAACCCAATACACTCTCCTTCACCCAGCACCCACCTAAACCCAGAACATCCTCCTCCTTCATCCAGCATTCATCTAAACCCAGCACACCTTCCTCCTTCACCCAGCACCCACCTGAACCCAGCACACCTTCCTCCTTCACCCAGCACCCACCTAAACCAAGCATGCCCTCCTTTTTCAGCCAGCACTCACCTGAACTCCGCACAGCATCTTGCTTCATCCAGCACCCACCTAAACCCAGCATGCCTTCTTCCTTCACCCAGCACCCACCTGAACCTAGCACACCTTACTCCTTCACCCAGCACCCACCTAACCCACAACACTTTCCTCCTTCTTCCTTCACCCACCTGAACCTAGCAAACCCTCTTCCTTCACCCAGCACCCAGCTAAACCCAGCACACCTTCCTCATTCACCCAGCACCCACCTCAACCCAGCACACCTTCCTCATTCACCCAGCACCCACCTCAACCCAGCACACCTTCCTCCTTCACCCAGCACCCACCTCAACCCAGGCACACCTTCCTCCTTCACCCAGCACCCACCTCAACCCAGGCACACCTTCCTCCTTCACCCAGCACCCACCTCAACCCAGCACACCTTCCTCCTTCACCCAGCACCCACCTCAACCCAGCACACCTTCCTCCTTCACCCAGCACCCACCTCAACCCAGCATACCTTCCTCCTTCACCCAGCACCCACCTGAACCCAGCATACCTTCCTCCTTCACCCAGCACCCACCTCAACCCAGCACACCTTCCTCCTTCACCCAGCACACCTTCCTCCTTCACCTAGCACCCACTGATCTCTAGCACAGCAGCTCTCCTGTGCTGAGGAGGGAGCCCTGATGGCTGGAGAGAAGCAATGTGCAGATGCCATGTCACACCTCAACAGCACAGAGGCAAAACAGGAGCAGGTTCAAGCTCCCTGGTAGCACAGGGGGCACCACACCAGCATTACCCATGGTCAGAAGAGCAGCACTTAGTAACTGGAGTGTTGACACTGCTAGCAGACAGAAAAGCAACGCTCTGTAGTATATTACCCACCCTAATCTCCAGCTCTGTGATAAGAGAGTACACAGTGGACTATATTTCTCCTGAGCAGTCTAGCAAAAGGGCAAGCACACAGAAATCCAAATGTCAACAGCATATGCTCATCTGTAGGGTGCCAGCATCACATTAAAGGTGGGCAAAAGACATCAGAGCCAACTAACAGCCTTTGCCCAAGAGCACCCCACGTTAACTCCAGCAGCAGTTTCTGTACCAGCCACACAGGCTGTCAGGAATCGTGTGTGGGAGAAGGGATGGAAGGTAAGCTGTGTGCAGCAGACTTCATAGAGCTGCTGGGAGACTCTTTTGCCTCCTCTCTAAAAGAGAGTTCTGCTCCAAAGTAATAGGATGGAACAGTGGGATACAACACTCCAGTAATTCATGGTGACTTCAAAGACAACTCTCAGCACTCTTCTCACACACAAAACGATGGCTTGGGGCTTTTAGTGCTGTTTGTTTCTGGGTTTTTTTTTTCCCCCAAACTGTGGATTTATCTCACACAGTGGAAGCAAAGGAACAGAAGCTGCATGTTATAGAACACAACTTCTGCCAGAGCATGTAAGGCTAAAGGCTTTATTTTTTTTCTCCCCCTCAGAATGAATCATTGTGTGTAAGGGGTGGTGGTGGTGGTTCATGTTTGTGTTCTTCAAAATTAACCCAGCTAACCATTTATTCCATACTGCACAGCATTCCTTGAAAGACAAGCTTTGGATATAAATATACATCTGGCAAGTCTGAAAGGCACAACCTCAGCAAGCACTGCAGGCTAAGTGGAATTCCACAGTGGACTATTTGCTTCCTCTTTCAGAGATACATCAAAAAGAGAGAAGAAGAAGAAGAAGAAATAGACTAGTAGAATTGCCTCTCCTGGATTACCTTGCAATGGGAGCAACAAGGTTTTATCATGTTACCTACATCAACATTTAAACAGAAATATTTAGAATCATAGATTCAGTCAGGGTTGGAAGGGACCACAAGGATCACAGGATGTTAGGGGTTGGAAAGGACCCAAGGAGATCATCAAGTCCAATCCCCCTGCCAGAGCAGGACAATCCTATCTATCACACATCACAGAGGAACACATCCAGACAGGCCTTGAAAGGCTCCAGAGAAGGAGACTCCACAGCCTCTCTGGGGAGCCTGTGCCAGTGCTGTGGAACCCTTACAGTAAAGAAGTTCTCCCTTGTGTTGAGGCAGAACCTCTTCTGCTGCAAGTTACACCCATTGCTCCTTGTCCTGTCACAGGGAGCAGTGAGCAGAGCCTGTCCCTCCCCTCCTGGCCAGCCCTCAGATACCTATAAACACTTATCAAACCCCCTCTCAGCCTTCTCTTCTCCAGACTAAAAAGCTCCAGGTCCCTCAGCCTCTCCTCATAAGCCATGCCCTCCAGTCCTCTAATCATCCTCCTAGCCCTCTGCTGGACCTCTCCAACAGATCCCTGTCCCTCTTCAACTGGGGAGCCCAAAACTGAACACAGTATTCAAGATGAGGTCTCAGCAGGGCAGAGTAGAGGGGGAGGAGAACCTCCATTGATCTGCTGGACTCACTCTTCTTAATATACCCCAGTATCCCATTGGCCTTCTTGGCTAGGATCATCTAGTTCCAACCCCCCCTGCCCTGGGCAGGGACATCCTACCCTAGATCAGGCTGGCCAAGGACTAGAGGATGCTAAGACACATTCTTACTTTACCTTGTTCATTCTTTGCTTTTCCAATTCCAGACTTTTTGCCTTCTGCAGCTCTGATGTCTCCCACAAACCCACATTACCACAGCCTGGGCTGGCTGATTATTAGGTAGATTTGGTCTCCCAGCCTAGTGGAGCCTAACTACTTAGCAGAATACTTTGCTCATCTGCAGACAGGCATCCCTGCTACACAGTAACACACTTGAGTCAGGGTATTTCGATGGGAAAGAGCAGCATTTCACCAGACTGGAGAACAGTCTGCAACTTCTCATCCCTGTCTACAACTACCTGAAGGGACACTGTGGAGAAGTTTCTGCCTGGCTCCTCTCACAGGTAAGTGGAGGCAGAACAAAGGGGAATGGCCTCAAGCTGAGGCTGGGAAGGTTTAGGTTGGACACTAGGAAAAAGTTTTTCACAGAGAGAGTAGTCAGGGACTGGAGTGAGCTGCCCAGGGAGGTGGTGGAGCCACCCACCCTGGATGTGTTTGAGGGTGGTTTGGATGTGGTGCTCAGGGATGTGGTCTAAGGTGAATCTTGTAGAGTAGGGTTAGAGGTTGGACTTGGTGACCCTGAGGGGCTTTGCCAACTTGGGTGTTTCTGTGATTCCGTGATTACCACCTCCAAGCTCCTTCTTGCTTCAAGATACTTTTGTTTACCCATGAGGGAAAGCAGTTTCAGAAGTTTGGGCTTAGAGGGGTAGGAAGGCTAGCACCAAAGCCAAGGTTTCAGCTAAGATAATTCCTGGCCAAAACCATTATCTGTAAGAACTATCATTATGACTAACAGTATCCAAGCAGCCAGAAACAAACTCTCAGCACACAGCCTGATCACTCCTGATAACCAAGTTGCTTCAAGTGAAACTGTTCAGAAAGGGAGCAATGGTGCAGTTGGGACAACAGAATCTCTCCAATGAGACCTCAGAGTATAAACCAGGCCAAGGTGATCAGGCACCACACAGGCAATCAGGCACCACACTCATCAAAATGATAGCTAGAGAAAAAGCTGGGAGCTTACATTTATATTATAGACTTGTAGAATCAAAGAATTGTCAGGGCTGGAAGGGACCTCAAGGATCTGGACTGGATGATCTTGGAGGTCTCTTCCAACCTGGTTGATTCTATGATTCTATGATTTAGTGCCGTGGGTTAGTTAATTAGAAGGGTTAGGTGATAGGTTGGACTCGATGATCCTAGAGGTCTTTTCCAACCTGGTTCATTCTGTGATTCTGTGATCTTAAACCCTCCTGCCATGGGCAGGGACAGCTCACACTAGATCAGGCTGCCCACAGCCTCATCTAGCCTGGCCTTAAACACCTTTAGGGATGGGACTTCCACCACTTCCCTGGGCCACCCCTTCCAGGCTCTCACCACTCTCATGCTGAACAACTTCTTCCTAATATCCAGTCTGAACCTACCCATTTCTAGCTTTGTTCCATCCCCCCCAGTCCTATCACTACACCACACACCCTAAAAAGTTCCTCCCCAGATTTCTTATAGGACCCCTTAAGACACTGAAAGACCACAGTAAGGTCACTTCAGAGCCTTCTCCTCTCCAGACTGAACAGCCCAAACTTCCTCAGTCTCTCCTCACAGCAGAGAAGCTCCAACCCTCTGCTCATCCTCATGGCCCTTCTCTGGACACCTTCCAGCACATCCAGTGTCTCACCACCCTCATGGTGAAGTTCATAATGATCCAGAGGAAGTCAGATACTTATCTAGCTTTTGGTGTGGATGGAAATGAAACTCTGTGCTCAGTGTACTTCTTTGTGCTACGACTCCACACTGCCCTGCAGCCTGCTTGTTTATGGCTGATCTACACAGCACAAACCAGCAACCAAAAGGCTCATTCCGCAGATGCTTGCCAAAAGCACAACACAAGAAGAAAGGGTTTGCAGGTGAAAACACCAACATTGGTGTACTGGCAGGGGCAGAAGTGTCGAAAAGGGATGCATAAAAAGAGGCACTTTCCAAGCAGGTGTCTGTACTTACACCACACAAATTAAGATGCATGCATCCCGCATGGAAGCTTCCATAAATGGAGTTCATCTACAGATATGTCTAAATATAAACCAACTCTAAGTTATCTTAGGCTAATGAACAAGCTTGCTAATGACTTTTTAATTATTTTTTGGTGCAACCTTTATTTTAAGAAGTGCTAAACATGTTCCAGAGCAGAAATGTGCAAGTAGCAGAGATAAAGTGCAGAAGAGCTCTTGGTTTTCCATAGAGAAACTCTGTGTGGATGCAAACTGTCAAATCACATTATTTGACAGTATAAAAAGTGACCCTTCTCACTGTTACCTCAGTCTTGTTATTTCTTATAGTTTGCTTTAGTTGCACCTAGCATCAGCTATTTTTATCCCTGAAAACAGGTGGACTTATGGACTCACTCCCTGACATGGTATTTGCTTGGGTTTCTGCTTTTGATTTGCTTTGCATGTAAGATCTTGTGAACACTAAGCAAACACTTAAGTATTTAGTTGGCCTGGTTTTGTTTTGCTATGCATGGAATTCATACAATCATAGACTCAGTCAGGGTTGGAAGGGACCACAAAGACCATCTTGTTCCAATGCCCCCGCTCCACACCTTGTTCAGTGTGGCATGACTTCCCAATTAGGGGTCAGGGCTCCAGAAAGGATACCAAAGAGGCAAGGAGGCCACATGAAACTGGGATTATTCTTCTTCAGCTGCTGCACCCCTCAGGTAAACATTTGCCACAGAATCAGTCAGGGTTGGAAGGGACCTCAAGGATCATCCTGTTCCAACATCTCACTCTAGATCAGGCTGGCCAGAGCCTCATCCAGCCTGGCCTTAAACACCTTCAGGGATGAGGCTTCCATCACTTCCCTGGGCAACCCCTTCCAGGCTCTCACCAACCTCATGCTGAAGAACTTCTTTATAACATCCAGTCTGAATCTACTCATTTCTAGCTTTGTTCTATCCCCTCAGTCTTATCACTACCTGACAGTCTAAAAAGTCCCTCCTCAGCTTTCTTGTAGCCTCCTTAAGATACTGAAGGCCACAATAAGGTTGCTTCAGAGCCTTCTCCTCTTCAGACTGAACAGCCTCGACTCCCTCAGTCTCTCCTCACAGCAGAACAGCTCCAGCCCTCTGCTCATCCTCGTGGCCCTCCTCTGGACACCTTCCAGCACATCCACAGCCCTCTTGTATCAGGGGCTCCAGAACTGGATGCAGTGCTCCAGGTGGGGTCTCAGCAGAGTAGAGGAGGAGAATCACCTCCCTTGCCCTGCTGCCCACACTTCTGCTGCAGCCCAGGCTCTGGTTGGCTTTCTGGGCTGCAAGTGCACACTGCTGGCTCCTGTTGAGCTTCTCCTCCAGCAGCACCCCCAAGTCCCTCTCCTCAGGGCTGCTCTCCAGCCACTCACTGCCCAGTTTACATTGCTGCTTGGGACTGCCTCGACCCAGATGCAGGACCTTGCACTTGCTCTTGTTGAACCTCATGAGACTGGCTTGTGCCCACCTCTCCAGCCTGTCCAGGTCCCTCTGGCTGGCATCCCTGCCCTCCAGCCTGTCTGCTGCACCACACAGCTTGGTGTGGTCAGCAATTCATGCACTGTTGTTTTCTGCACCTATCACCTCCTATACACTCTGGAACTAGCCTAAGATTTTGACCTCATTCCCCCCCCACCCTGAGTCTATTATTTAGTTATTTAACAGCTACTAGCAGATGAGAGATTCCTGCTTCATTTACCTGATGGTCATTATCCCATGTTAACAGCACAAAGATATTTGGTAATAACTAAGGGTATTTTAATAATTGGTTACAAACCACTTACAAAGCAACTACATCTTTGCATGACATGTATCCAGGTGCCTGTTCTATCTGCCAGCTTTTAGCTGCTTTTTAACTCAAACAGCATGAAATAGCACTTAGATAGTATCTGCAATGAACTGTTTCACTGTGCCCCAATCTTTTCCATATCAAAATCCATCTTTCTGAGGTAGCTTCTCACTCCAAGTGTTTTTCCTGCTGCATGAGTTATTCCTCGACTGAACAGCAGGACAGATAAGAATTAACATATCCTTTTCATAGAATCAACCAGGTTGAAAGAGACCTCCAAGCAAATCCAGTCCAACCTAGCACCCAGCCCTGGCCAATCAACCAGACCATGGCACTAAGTGCCTCAGCCAGGCTTTGCTTCAACACCTCCAGGGATGGTGCTTCCACCACCTCCCTGGGCAGCCCATTCCAATGCCAATCACTCTCTCTGCCAACAATTTCCTCCTAACATCCAGCCTAGACCTCCTCTGACACAACTTGAGACTGTGTCCCCTTGTTCTGTTGCTGTTTGCTTGGGAGAAGAGGCCAACCCCACCTGGCTACAGCCTCCCTTCAGGTAGTTGTAGACAGCAATGAGGTCACCCCTGTGCATCCTTTGCTCTGTATTCCTTTTCTCTATACTTGTTTGCACAATAAATTAATAACAAGGTAGATGTTCACTCAGATGAGAGCATTTTGATTGTTTCCCTCTAGGTGTCCAAATTTTACCCACATACACTGCCTAAAACCTTGACAAATCAAGTGCCTTCAGAGTCAAACAGCTCTGTTGCTGCTCTCTGCCTTTGTCAAGCTGTCTCCTTCCATTTACATTCCACATCTGAACTCTCTGGATGTGTACTCAGTTACACACTGATAGCATGCATGAGCCACTAGACACTGTCAAAATTCAGAGCAAGGCAACCCCTGAAGACACAGTTTGCTGGTTCTACTGAAAGCCTCTTGTTTCTTGCCTGCTTCAGTATTTTTGCTGTCACCACATATGGGAGATTCCTGCACAGAAGTTTTTCAGTGGGCTCAGCCTGTGCCAAATTGTTCTTTCCAGCCCTGTGTTTTCATGTTGACTTGGATGTGGCACTTATCTGCTTACAGCAGTATTACTGCTGCTTTTATTTGTACCAGCAAAGAGGTTTTCATATTTCAGCTCCTAGCCTTCCTCCCAGACAAACACACACACACACTGTCTTAGAAGAAAAGCAAAACAGAAGAGTCAGTGTTTTGCTCCTGAGAGGTATCCTAGAAGAGAAAGATCAGGAAGAATGCCCAGTTAGTCACTCCATAAAGAAAGAGAAGCTGCTTCAGCTCTTCTCTGACCCTTTTTTCCTGGTAGCCCTTCAGGAAATCACCTTCTTCAGTGTGGCATATCTTCCCAATTAGAGGCCAGGCCTCCAGAAAAGATACCAAAGAGGCAAGGATACCATATGACATTGGGATTATTCTTCTCCAGCTGCTGCACACCCCAGGTAAGGCATCCACACAGCAGCTGCAACATTTGCCACAGAATCACCAGTCAGGGTTGGAAGGGACCACAAGGATCATCCAGTTCCAACCCCCATGTCACACTAGATCAGGCTGTCCAGAGCCTCATCCAGCCTGGCCTAAACACCTCCAGGGATGAGGCTTCCACCACCTCCCTGGGCAATCCCTTTCAGGCTCTCACCACTCTCATGCTGAAGAACTTCTTTATAACATCCAGTCTGAACCTACCTATTTCTAGCTTTGTTCCATTCCCCCCAGTCCTACCACTCCCTCAGAGCCTAAGAAGTTCCTCCCCAGCTTTTTTGTAGGCCCCCTTCAGATACTGAAAGGCCACAATAAGGTCCCCTGGGAGCCTTCTCGTCTCCAGACTGAACAGCTCCAACTCCCTCAGTCTCTCCTCATAGCAGAGCAGCTCCAGCCCTCTGCTCATCCCTCTTGTATCAGGGGCTCCAGAACTGGATAAGTACTCCAGGTGGGGTCTCACCAGAGTAGAGGAGGAGGATCACTTCCTTTGCCCTGCTGCCCACATTTCTCTTGCTGCAGCCCAGGCTCTGGTTGGCTCCCTGGGCTGCAAGTGCACACTGACAGCTCATACTGAGACATCACCTCCTGAAGTGCCAAGGGTTGGCCATGAGACCTCTGGCTTAACAGATGTGTCTTCCACTAGAATCATAGAATCAACCAGGTTGGAAGAGACCTTCAAGATCATCCAGTCCAACCTAGCACCCAGCTGAGGATCACAGTAAATCCAGGACAGGGAACTTTGCTCAGTACTGGGTTGGGGGTTTGTTTGTCCAAGGTTGTAGATTGGGTCCACAGTACCAGTGCAAATCCAGGAGGAATTAACACAGGTCTGGCTACTTTGATCTTGTCTCTCTTGTGAATGCCAAAAGATTGGGGTTTGGATTCCAAACATATTCAGCTCTATCAACATTATTCTGCCTTCCCTTGGCTAACAATGCCACTTCCACTCTGAGCTCCTGTATATTGACAACCATATGTATCAAGCCCTGAACTAGTTCAGCTTAGAATGTCAAAGTCCTTAAACTGCTTATAAGCAGATAATTGGTCCCTTCATAAAGTGCTTCCCAGCTGCTTCTGTGGATTGTTATGAGAGAGATTTAAAAAGAAAACCCCCAAAGCCTCTTTGTTTTGGATGAGAGATGTTCTCTCTGGAAAAGAACCTTCCTGACTACTTATAAAGCAGAGCAATTCACCAAGTTAAAGGCTCCTGCATTTAGCCATATGCCTTTTTCTTTCAATATGCAGTGACAATCAATCCAGCAGGAAAGCCAGCCAGACATCTGACTGCCACTGCCCACTTTAGGTGGAAATTCTCTTTTATTAGAAACTGCAGAGCACGTGGGTGGGTAGGAGAGAGCAGGGTGGAGAGGTTTAGTCCCTGGTTGTCATTCTTTAGGTGTGACCACAGTGCTGCAATCTCTGGAACGCAGCTGAACAGAAAGGATGAGGAATGCCCCTGCCTCCCTTGGGGACATCAATCTGATGATGCCAGGAGCTGTGATTTGTTTCTCCAGGAATGTTGCCACCTGCAGCAATTAAACTTCCTCTCTAATATGATTTAAACAAGAGGATATTTTCCCCCAGAAACTGCCAGATCATTGTTTCCTCCAAGTGCCTCTGACAGGCAAGAAAATGAATGCAATAAGGAATCTCTCAAACGGGGTATGATGGTTGTCCTGAAAGCAGGTGAGGGATGCTGTGCATAGCTTGGCAAAATTAAGAAAGCCTGACAACTCCATCAACAGCTCCCCTGACACATCCATTAAAGGAGTTGAAGCTATGTCTAATCTCTGTGCTACCATTCACCTTCACTGTTTTGTTGGATAGGAAACAAATCACACACATAAACCCACTGCTGGATGCAGTGTGGTCATTCCCACACACCACCAGCTGACTTCCCAACCAACTCCAGTGGCCTCTGCTACAAGCCAGAAAACAAGAACACAGCACTGTATAGACAGGATGGTTTGGAGTTGTTGGCTTTTTTTCCCCCAAAGTCTTTTTTTAAAGCTTTCTAAAGTTTCTTTAGGATCTCTCTGGAAACAAAGCTTTTATGTCAGCAGCAACTCCTGCTGGGATACACTCGTGGCCAAAGAATAGCAGCTTTCAGAGTTAAGAAAACACAGTCACACAGATCACACTTCACCCACAAAAGGTCAGGCAATGCAGCATGCTGTGTGGAGGATGTGCTCACTACAGGCACATCATGCTGGGGAGTGAGGAGGGGTTTAGGAACAGCCTTACAGGACACCCTGCAAAATCCCTTTGGAAAAAGTTCTTCATGGAGAGAGTGTTCAGACACTGGAATGAGCTGCCCAGGCAGGTGGTGGAGTCACCCACCCTGGATGTGTTTAAGGGTGGTTTGGATGTGGTGCTTAGAGCTATGGTTTAAGGTGAATCTTGTAGAGTAGGGATCTAGGTTGGACTTGGTGAGGGGCTTTGCCAACCTGGATGTTTCTGTGATCCTGTGAAAGATCTTACCTGCTCAGTGATGAAGGAGCTGGAAAAAGTGACAGCTGACCAAAAGAAGATCCCACAGCTGAGAATGATCTTTCTGTTGAAACGGTCACCAAGGTAACCGAAGATAGGTGCTGCGACCATGAAGCTGCAGATGAAAACTGCAAAGGAGAGAAAAGGGAAAGAAACGTTTAATAAACATCAGGCCAACAACATGAAAACTAACTCTCTGCAAGCCAAATCCTCTCGAGAGCATTTCCATTTAATTAGACATTCTGCAGCCCTGCCTTGCAAAGTTGTGCAGTCTGATAGGCTTTCAGAAGTCAGTGCTTCCTTAATCAGACAGATTTTTCATCCCCAAAGAAACTTCAGATGAGCAAACTCCTATTATATTTGAAAGCATCAGTCCTTCACAGTCTGCTGTGAGATCAGAATCTGGGGATGGGCAAAACCAGGACAGAATAAATTAAGAGTTTCTGGCTAAAAGTCACCGAGAAAGTGAAGGAAAGGTTGGAAGGAATTTCAAGCAAATAGCAAGCAAGTTAGGAGATCCTTGTAGGGTCTATAGAATCAACCAGGTTGGAAGAGACTTTCAACATCATCCAGTCCAACCTAGCACCCAGACCTAGCCAATCAACCAGAGACCATAGCATTAAGTGTCCCAGCCAGGCTTTGCTTCAACACCTCCAGGGACACTGACTCCACCACCTCCCTGGGCAGCCCATTCCAGTGCCAATCACTCTCTGCCAACAACTTCCTCCTAACATCCAGCCTAGACCTGCCCTGACACAGCTTGAGACCCTGTCCCCTTGTTTTGCTGCTGCTTGCCTGGGAGAAGAGCCCAACCCCACCTGGCTACAGCCTCCCTTGTAGCCTATTTCTCTTTGGTCTCTGCTACAGAAACTGAAGTTCTTTCATCCTTTCTAGCAGTATTTTAAGGCAACCACGAAACAGTGAAGAACTCCAGGAACCACTGCATCACTACATCATCCTACTGGCACCAGCACTGTAGTTAGAGAACTTCAGTCTCCTCATTAGGTCCTTCTCACCAGCACTGAACTTGTAATTAAATCCACCAATGAGCAATGCACTGAACTTGGATTTAAATCCATCAATTAGCAATTTCACCAAAACAAAGAGTTTTAACCTACAAAGCCCTACCAGGCCAGCAACATCCTCATCTAAAATATTGCCAAAGTTCATCTTTTCCCTGTGCTTCCCCCTTAAAAAACCCCAAAGCATTCACCTCAGACCTTCTGTTATGTAGGAATGAGGCTCCTGATAGAATAACCTCTGCAAAATCCTCTCATCTGGAGATTTCACTCCTCCAGCCTAGCATGAAACAATCTGGCCAGTGACACCACTGAAAGCATCTGAAAGGAGGCACTCACCAGATTCATGATTAACTTGGAACTTGGCAGAAACTGTCAGGTTTTAAGCTGATTTGTACCTGGCTTTTGTCTGTCCACATTAGAGATTTGGATGAGAGCAACTACATGGATTTTACTGTCAGGTAATATAAACTTCTTTACTTTCACCAACTGTCTTGAGTTCAATAAAGCCAGAAGGATTTGGGTGGGATGCTGGAATACCTGAAAATCCCTCCTTAGGCACAGAGTTATGACTCTCATTAATTATTGGGTAGCTCTTGGAAGGCAGGATGGGCTTTTGGCACTGCCTAGCCCCAGCCACCTACTTTTAATTCATTAATTGCATAAAAGTGGGGGAACAGAACAGAAAAAGCCACGAGGAGAGGACACACACCCCTTGGGGTTGGGATGTGTGCACTGAATTAAAGTGGTTAAGACCCAAATGATGAATTTTTCATGGATGATGATATCTGATAGCTCAAAACCATGTGGAATGCTGAACTATGAAATTATCTGAATGTTTCCTATTTTTCAGTGTATTAAGATGTCAAAGCTGCTTTATAAATAATACATGTCCATTTGCATCTACCTTTTGTGAGCCACATGGCTGGGTGTGTATGGGTTTTGCAGGGTGATATTTGACTGCAATTAGAGACTTACTCTTTTTACATTTAGAGTAGAAGAAATGGAGATGACAGAGAAAGGTTAAGGCAGGAAAAGAAGCACATGCACCATCCTATCATGGCAATGCTGCAAGTGATGCTGCTGTCAAGCTAGCACATAAACTCCACTGATAGACAGAACACTCAGCCCCTGCATCCATCCTTGTGCCAAACAAAACCTGTTGAATACAACTATGAGCACTTAGGCAGCGTTTCCACCTCTTTTGCCTTGCAGAGAAACTGCACAGCCAGTCCGAATCGTGGCTTAGCACTGTATCCCCAGGAACCTGCCCTACATGACTCTGTGTGGCTGATACCTTTCAGGAAAACCAGGCTGAGACCTTCCAGGAAGCAGCACATCCCTGAAACCATTTCTCTGCAGTGAGCTGAGCTCTAGTAGATCACCAGTGGCTTACATATCTCTACTCTGCAAGAGTACATCTGCACTGGCCCCAGTCCAGCAAGGCACTTAAGTATGTGCTTATATTAAGCACTTCAGAGTAATCAATTCCACGATTAAATGCTTTCCTAAATTAACACCAAAGCTCAGCACCTTGCAAAGCTTCTGCAGCAACCTGGGCATGGAGGGTGTAGGAATGAGAAGCAGAAAACAACTCTGACTCGTCCAGAGCAGTGTGCCCATTGCAATTTGACTTTACCCTTGGAAGGACACTGAAATTCATTCATCTCAGAATCAGATATTCTGCTATTTTTTGCAACGTAAAAAGGCATGAAGCTAAAAGAGCTTCTAAGGGGGGAAAAAAACCCATCAGGAACATCAAGTCAGCATCTCACCATTTCAAATGCCAAATAACCTGATTAATTCAGCTTTGAGACACAGAGGGTGTGATCCAACTTTCACATCAATCGGTGGGGCTATTAGCTTCCATGACCTCTGGATCATAAAGGCAAAGTCAGAAATGCAATAGAAATGCAAAAGGAATTTGGGGAAAACCAGAGGAAAAGCACAAACCTCCTCTTTCCAATAAAACAAGCTAAAAAAAGATTGCCCAGTGCCTTTCCAACAACATACAACCTGCTGTTACTCAAATCCCTTTGGAGGATTTATTTTTGGAAGGTTCTGAACTGAGCTGTGAGCTTTGTCACCGGTAAGCAGCTGACTTGACAGCTCCACAAGGTGTAAAGTGAAAGGACAATGGAATCTAATAAATAAAAGGCAATGGAACACAGCTGTCATAATAATAAATGCAATTTATATCAGAGTATTTATGACCCAAATATGCATCAGAGCATTGATTGACTCAAACAAATGCAGACTGTGATGGCTGTGTGGTCTGTCCAAAGGATCTCATCCATGAATCAATTTTTGCAATTACTCTTGCAAATGACAGATGAGACTCCTGAACAACAGGCTGGGCTGGCAGGATGGAGGTGAATGAAGCCAGGGCATGCTAGCAGGTGGAATGGAAACCTGAGCTACCCTAGACCAGAAGCTGAGGTTCTGCAACAACTAAATGCCACAAAGGAGAGACCTTGCACAGTAGATAGAAAACTGCCAGCACCTTTAGTTAGAGAGAAAGGCAACAGAAACAGGATGAACTTGCAGAGAGAGATGGCTGCAGCATAAGGCAGAGGGACATGCTCCAGTAAAGGAGTCTTGCCCTTGCACTGGCCTCTTCCTATCTGTCTTCCCTCCTCTCTCCCACAGCTTTTTCTGCTCCTTACACTCACCCATTCCCCAACAAATATCCAAGTGACACCACAAGAAGCTTCAGTTTTGGCTCAACCCACTGCCACAAATCTTTTATATTGGGAGAGTGCTGTGACAGAGGCTGGCATTCCAGTTGCCCCTTGCTAATCATCTTCTCCTCTTCCCATCTGCACTCAAAGCCACTTCAGTATCCCCAACTCCTGAAGAGCCATATAGAAAAACCAGAGCAGAGTTGGCCACAACAACCCCATGCAGAGATACAGGCTGGGGTCAGAGTGGCTGAGAGCAGCCAGACAGAGAGGGATCTGGGGGTGCTGATTGATACCCGCCTGAACATGAGCCAGCAGTGTGCCCAGGTGGCCAAGAGAGCCAGTGGCATCCTGGCCTGCATCAGGAATGGTGTGGTCAGCAGGAGCAGGGAGGTCATTCTGCCCCTGTACTCTGCACTGGTTAGACCTCACCTTGAGTCCTGTGTTCAGTTCTGGGCC
Source organism: Pogoniulus pusillus (assembly GCF_015220805.1). Classification (NCBI taxonomy): domain Eukaryota; kingdom Metazoa; phylum Chordata; class Aves; order Piciformes; family Lybiidae; genus Pogoniulus; species Pogoniulus pusillus. The sequence continues at coordinate 7,159,684 of NC_087290.1, forward strand.
CCCCAGTTTAGGAGGGACATTGAGATGCTTGAGTGTGTCCAGAGAAGGGCGACGAGGCTGGGGAGAGGCCTTGATCACAGCCCTACGAGGAGAGGCTGAGGGAGCTGGGATTGGTTAGCCTGGAGAAGAGGAGGCTCAGGGGTGACCTTATTGCTGTCTACAACTACCTGAGGGGTGGTTGTGGCCAGGGGGAGGTTGCTCTCTTCTCTCAGGTGGCCAGCACCAGAACGAGAGGACACAGTCTCAAGCTATGCCAGGGGAAATTTAGGCTGGAGGTGAGGAGAAAGTTCTTCACTGAGAGAGTCATTGGACACTGGAATGGGCTGCCCGGGGAGGTGGTGGAGTCGCCGTCCCTGGAGCTGTTCAAGGCAGGACTGGACGTGGCACTTGGTGCCATGGTCTAGCCTTGAGCTCTGTGGTAAAGGGTTGGACTTGATGATCTGTGAGGTCTCTTCCAACCCTGATGATACTGTGATACTGTGAAGTCAGCTGGGGCTCGTGCTGAGCTGCTGGGAAGGCAGGGATGTGGCCTGGAGCAGCCGGGGGCAGGTATCACTGTGTCACTCACCATTACGCATAAGCTGTACAGCTCATTTCTCTGGGCAAATGACCTCCAGCAGCGGCTGAGTCCCAGCACTGGGTGGAGCTGAGACAGGTTTACTGCAGGAGCAAATTATCGTGGGAGCAGGGGATGAACAAACAGACATCTAACGAATGCCACCCTAGGAGGGAGGCTCTTTTAAGCCCAGGTATTTCCAACAGGAGATCCCATTTGTCACTGAAGCTCCCTTTGCGGCTTGGCTGCCGGAACGCCGGCTGCGGCGAGAAGGCAGGAAGAGGCTAATTGCCCAAACAGGATGGCTGGGTGTCTATTTCTGCTCTGAGTGCCTGTCCCACCCTGCACAGGTGCAGCCAGCCCTGCACAGCTTTTCCTGGGCCTGCTGGAATTACAAAAATGTGCAGTGCTCAAAAAGAGAGAAGTTTCTCAAGATCTCACACTCGCCTCCCTCTCCTCTCCTCTGCCCAAACACAGAGCAGGCAGCCAAAGCAGCTTCTCCTCCCCAGGCTCTGGAGCCTACTCTTTCAGGGATTATGGACAGGGAGCTGCCCTTCAGCCCACACTTTTGCCTCTCAAGAGCTGTCTGTAGGACCCATGGGCAAAGTAAACTCCTAGACAGTGGAAGCAAAGGAGAGGAGGGGAGAGGGAGAAGCTTGTGCTAGTTTGAAGCTAGCTAGAATGTTTTGGTGAGAAGAACCAGATGACAGGCTGTGAAGGGGAAACAAGGGTGATGTCTACTTCACTCATAGGCTTGCTGAGAGGTATAAGAACAAGAATCCAAACATTGATAAGGCACTTCTTCTGCTTGGGAGCTCAGAGCTGCATTTTTCTCCCTCTAGCCTCTCTGCCATGTCTCTGATTAATCCACTTTGCTTCCTAACCTCCTGTCTGAACCTCCATTCTTCCTTGGGACTGGGGTAAGGTTGAGAGGGGTGGGAGAAGGTGGAAGGGCGTTTGGGAGCTCCTCCTGGGGACTCAGGTTTCTGGAGGGCTGTTGTGTTTCTGTATTACCTTTTACCTTGTCTATAACTGTATATACTGTAGATTTCTGCTTGTACATTGAGCTAAGCTGTAAATATAAGCTTCATTCAAATTTCCAGAGCTGCTGAGTCTAGTCTGGGGGATTTCTAAAGTGTGGGGGGGTCGGGTAACACCCAAACCATCACAAAGCTGCAGACTTTAACAGTCACAAAAAGCCCCTGCCTATTGTAACCAAGCTTCATTGCTTTTATCTTTCTCTTCTACTGTTTTTTCACTGCGAGGGTGATAGAACACTGGAACAGGCTGCCCAGGGAAGTTGTGGAGTCTTTCTCTCTGGAGACACTCAGGAACAGTCTGGAGGCATTCCAGTGTGATCTGATCTAGGTGATGCTGCTCTGGCAGGGGGGCTGGACCAGATGATCTTCAGAGGTCCCTTCCAGCCCCTGATTTGACAGCTTGACTCTGCAACTGTTCCCTGAAGCAGCTCTGATCCCTTGATTCCAAAGACACTGTTGCCTCTGTCTCACTCATCATTTCTCATGGGGACTGATGACCCTTTGTATCTCAGAGAGGAACTTCTCCTGCCAGCATAGCCAAGAAGGGGGAGAGGCATTGACAAAGCCACAGGCAGAGGTTGCGTTCCCTCAGTCACCGGGAGGCTGAGAGGATCACAGCACCTCCAAGCAAAGCTCCCTTCTTTCAGTTTTCACTTCAAGCACACTGGGTTTATTTTTTTTCCCCCTCACAGGAATAATGCTGGAAAGGCTCAGGTAAAAATAGCTTGCTCCCTCTGTGCAGGGATGCTCCAGAGGAGAAAAAAAAACCCCACCACCAACCAGAGACTACCTTTGAGCTCTGAGTCAGCATGAAACCGTATATACAGGTCTAATTGAGTGCTGACAATGTGTTTGGCTCTGTAGAAGGCAAACTCAGACAGCCTCTGCCTCAAGGGACTGGCAATCCACTTAGGCACAGCAAAGAAGTATGTGCTGGGAGGTTGTGCATATTTTCCCAACAACAAATTTCCAAACAGTGAGAACACCTAAGCACACAGCTCGCCCTGGATGGGATCATTTATGGGTGTGTACAAGCACAGTCCTGCTCTTTCTGCATGAGGCACTGCCTTGCTGAGCCTCTTCTGCTCCAGAGACTACTTTAGAATGAGAGGAAATGGTCTTGAGTTGCACCAGAGAAGGTTTAGGTTGGATATTAGGATAAAAAAATCTTTAGTGAAAGAGTGGTCAGGTATTGGAACGGGGAGGTGATGGAGTAACCAACCCTGGAGGTGCTCAAAAAGACATCTGTGCTAGTTTGAGCCTAGCTCAGATATTTTGGTGAGGATTAGATGATAGGCTGGGAAACAATGGTGATGTCTACTTCACTCATAGGCTTGCTGAGATGTACAAGAACATAAACATAAATAACAGAGTCTCTCTCTGTCTCTGGTGCTGCATGACCTTCTCTCTAACCTGCCATCTGTGTGACTAATCCTTTTGCTTCCTAACCCCCCTGGCTGACCCTCCAAACTCACCTTGAACGTAAGGCAAAGTCTGGGGTAAAGTAGAGGGGTGGGGAGAAGGTGGAAGGGTGGTTGGGAGCCCCTCCTGGGGACTCTGGTTTCTGGGAGGGCTGTTGTGTTTCTGGATTACCTTTTACCTTCTCTATTGCTGTCTACAGCTGCACAGATTGTAAATACCTGCTTGTATATTGTGCTCAGCTGTAAGCATAAAGCTTCATTCACTTTCCAGACTGACTGAATCTAGTCTGGGTGATTTTCACAAGAGTAGGGGGGGGCAGGTAACACCCAAACCATCACACCATCCAGATGTGGCATTTTCTCACCAGAGAAGGGTGACGAAGATGGTGAGGGGCCTGGAGCACAGCCCTGTGAGGAGAGGCTGAGGGAGCTGGGGGTGTGCAGCCTGCAGAAGAGGAGGCTCAGGGCAGACCTCATTGCTGTCTACAACTACCTGAAGGGAGGCTGTAGCCAGGTGGGGTTGAGCTTGGGCTCTTCTGCCAGGCACCCAGCAACAGAAGAAGGGGACACAGTCTCAAGTTGTGCCAGGGCAGGTCTAGGCTGGATGTTAGGAGGAAGTTCTTCACAGAGTGATTGGCATTGGAATGGGCTGCCCAGGGAGGTGGTGGAGTCGCCATCCTTGGAGGTGTTCAAGCAAAGCCTGGCTGAGGCACTTAGTGCCATGGTCTGGTTGATTGGCTGGGGCTGGGTGCTAGGTTGGACTGGATGATGTTGGAGGTCTCTTCCAACCTGGTTGATTCTATGACCCTTCTGTGCCATAGACTGCAGGAAGTGAAAAGGAGATTTCATAAATGCTTCACTCTTGTGTGCCTGTGTCCTCAGCAAATGAATGAGGAGAGCAGCAGTGCTTTAAAAAGTGTGGACCTAATTCCTCATGCTGGCTGCATTCATAGAACTAGAGAGTCATAGAATGTCAGGGGCTGGAAGGGACCTCAATAGGTCACCCGATCCAGCTCCCCTGCCAGAGCAGGATCACCTCAAGCAGAACACACTGGATTGCATCCAGATGGTTTGTGAATATCTCCAGAGAGGGAGACTCCACAACCTCCCTGGACAGCTGGTTCCAGTGCTCTGTTACCCTCATAGGGAAAAAAATTCCTCCCCATGTTCACATGGAACCTCCTATGCCTCAATTTCCACCCACTGCCCCTTGTCTTGTCACTGGGCATCACCCAGCACAGTCTGGCTGCATCCTCCTGGCACTCACCCCTTACATATTTATAAACATGAATGAGGTCACCCCTTAGTCTCCTCCTCCTCTCCAGGTTAAAAAGCCACAGCTCGCTCACTCTCTCCTCATAAGGAAGATGTTCAACTTCTTTAACCATTGTTGTGTTCCTTAATCATCCTCTAGTATCTCTCTGTCTGGCAGGATGGTCTAGGTTGTGTTTCTCATCAGTATTCAAGCTCCAATCTTGTCTTCTCCATAAGGGAGCATGTTGCACCATCAGGTGCCAGTTTTCTCCTCAGAGCAAACTGATAGAAAACATAAGCAGCATGTTTAGGGTGGGTATACACAGAGCCAGCATTGAGAAGGCTGCTGCACCATACCACTCAATTCCATTTGCTGTGACAGGGTCAGAACCTGGTTACCAAAACACCCTTCTGAAGACAGACAGGGCCTGAAAGCAGCTTTCCTGGCAAAGTCATGACTGACACAACAATACACAAGATGCAGCCCTGGGAAGAATTCAGTACTGATAATTCCACCTCTTTTCCTCACCACAGAAAATAGATTCTCCCAAGATTTAGCCCTTACATTCCCAGCAAAGGATATCCTGAAGCCTTGCTTTGTTCACCTTAGCCAACAAGAAGAATACTTTCAGTGGGAATTGCTGACAAATCCACTCCTTGGAAACAGAAGATCAGATAAGAACAGCCAGAAAACCAGTTCAGTAACACACTAATGCCACCTGAGCTTTGAGAGGAACTGTGCTGGGCAAAGAACCACCATTGTGGTCAAACATAAGTAATTGCTGTCCAAGAAAGTTATCCATCTTCCTTCCTTCCTTCCTTCCTTCCTTCCTTCCTTCCTTCCTTCCTTCCTTCCTTCCTTCCTTCCTTCCTTCCTTCCTTCCTTCCTTCCTTCCTTCCTTCCTTCCTTCCTCCCTTCCTCCCTTCCTCCCTTCTTACCTACCTAACTACCTACCTACCTACCTTCCTTTCTATCTTCTTTCCTACCTACCTTCCTTCCATTCCTAAGTACATCACTGATCCATACAGTGGTGTTAAAGATGTCAGAGACATTTCACTCCATGCATTGCTTCACAGGGATGGAGAAATACTCCTTTTCAGCCCCAAGTCCCAGGAGAACAGCTACCAGAAACAACTCTAACAAAAGTGGAGGGTAAAAAGGGAAACAACCCTTACACATGAGTCCTGTTGCCCATAGACTAGAGTCCAAAGGCCATGTCAGCTCCTTGCATGAGCAGGCTTACAGACAAAATCATTTGACTGCAGATTAAACCATGAAACACTCAACAAATCCATCAGCAAGTACTGCTGCCAGCAGTGGAAGCAGAAGCATGGCTGTAAGACTTGAGCTACTGTCATTTTGGTCTTTGAAAGAGCCCATTTTAAGGGCTGTTTCGAGGACATAGTGTAGTTTGATCACCACCAGTGAGAGGTGCCTACAACCAGTGAGCTGTTAACTCCTGACTCCGGCACTTCTACTGCCTGCAGCCAGCAACAGTAGTGCTCGTACCTAGAAGGCAGAGAGAGACTCTGAAGCAATGAAGCAAAATGTACTGCACACAAACCCTGCCACAACACACACTGCTCCCACATAAACTTACAGGAAAAACAGTGTCTCCAGCCTCCTTTCCATGCACCTCATCAGAACATCTGTAGATCCTCACTCCTATGATCCACAGCACACCAGCAACCCTTAAAGAGTGTCAACAATGCTCTTCTCAGACCTCACAAATACCACTACAACACCTCAAAGCTTGAAATCAGTTTTGATGTCCTGATTCAAGCAATCAGCAAGGGAAAGGCAAGGAAAACATAGTTCTGAATTCAGGAATCAGACTTGTCACTTAAAAAAATCACTTTCCAGTGTTGACAGGATCACAGGATGTTAGGGGGTTGGAAGAGACCCAAGAAGATCGAGTCCAACCCCCCTGCAGAGCAGGACAACACTATCTAACAGATCACAGAGGAACACATCCAGACAGGCATTGAAAGGCTCCAGAGAAGGAGACTCCACAACCTCTCTGGGGAGCCTGTGCCAGTGCTCTGGGACCCTTACAGTAAAGAATTTCTCCCTTGCGTTGAGGTGGAACCTCCTGTGCTGCAACTTACACACATTGCTGCTTGCCCTATCACAGGGAGCACTGAGCAGAGCCTGTCCCCCCCACTCCTGGCCAGCCCTCAGATACTTATAAACATTTATCAAATCCCCTCTCAGCCTTCTCTTCTCCAGACTAGAAAGTCCCAAGTCTCTCAGCCTCTCCTCACAAACCATGCCCTCCAACCACTTAATCATCCTCGTAGCCCTCCGCTGGACCCTCTCCAGCAGATCCCTGTCCCTCTTCAACTGAGGAGCCCAAAACTGAACACAGTCTGTTGTGCCAACTGAAGCTGCACTGAAAGCTTCACTGAGAGCTATCTTGCTTATGACTAAAGCAATTAAGTAGGTGGTTAGTTACTATTGCACAACCATTTATCACATCTGCTGGGGTTCAATTCTATCATGCTGTATTTCAATTGGCTTTCCCCTCTCAGTGTAGAGTGGAAAAGCTTGCATTTTACTGTGCTCTTCAGCCCAGCAAATTGACTTGGAGCAGGAGCTGACTTGCTACCAGATTGAATTTTCAACAGCTGTACACAGACAACACGATTTAAAAAGAAAAGAGGCAAAACCTAAACCCACCTTCTGCTTTCCACTTTGGGAATTACAGAGATCACATTACCGTTGTTTTAAAGGGATTTGGGCAGCCTGAACATCAATTAAACCAGTTACTGTGTTCTTATAGAGATGTGCTGCAGGCAGCAATCCAAAGGAGCAGTTTCAGCATACAGCTTACAGTCCACTGATTCGCTTGTGTCTAAAGTGGGGCTTGCCTCATCCTGCAGGGAGCTGATTCTGGGAGGCCAGCAGATAGCCAGCCCTGAGGAGGATCTTTTACAATGAAATAAATAGTGTACCTGCCAGCAGAATGCCTTCTGTGGGTTTGCTTGGGGATGAAAGTTTACACAGGGGCACATTACACAGGGGTGAGAGGCCTTGAGAACAGCCCTACAGGGAGAGGCTGAGGGAGCTGGGATTGCTTAGCCTGGAGAAGAGGAGGCTCAGGGGTGACCTTATTGCTGTCTACAACTACCTGAGGGGTGGTTGTGGCCAGGGGGAGGTTGCTCTCTTCTCTCAGGTGGCCAGCACCAGAACAAGAGGACACAGCCTCAGGCTGTGCCAGGGGAAATTTAGGCTGGAGGTGAGGAGAAAGTTCTTCACTGAGAGAGTCATTGGACACTGGAATGGGCTGCCCGGGGAGGTGGTGGAGTCGCCATCCCTGGGGCTGTTCAAGGCAGGATTGGACGTGGCACTTGGTGCCATGGTCTGGCCTTGAGCTCGGTGGTAAAGGGTTGGACTTGATGATCTGTGAGGTCTCTTCCAACCTTGGTGATACTGTGATTTGAGGAGGAGCAGACACCACTTCTCCCCATCCATTAAAACTCCCTATCTTCACATCGAGGGCAGATCCACCATCTGGTTCTTTATGTGGTGGCCACAAAGAAAGGGCAGGAATAGGAGGCTGTGGCAGAGTCAGCTTTCCATGGCAGTGCCATACAAAAAGCATGCAAATTGTTGCCAAAGATGGTGTCACATCACTGACACTCAGCAGCAGAACCCAGAAAATGTGCTTGTCTGTCAGGGCTTAAACTTGGCTTTTGCATTCCCTGCAGTTGGGAAGTGAATGATTAAATAAGTCAAGGCAACTTATAGAATCATAGAATCAACCAGGTTGGAAGAGACCTCCAAGATCAGCCAGTCCAACCTAGCACCCAGCCCCAACCAACCAACCAGACCATGGCACTAACTGCCTCAGCCAGGCTTTGCTTGAACACCTCCAGGGATGGTGCCTCCACCACCTCCCTGGGCAGCCCATTCCAATGCCAATCACTCTCTCTGCCAGCAACTTCCTCCTAACATCCAGACTAGACCTCCCCTGGCACAACTTGAGACTCTGTCCCCTTGTTCTGTTGCTGGTTGCCTGGCAGAAGAGGCCAACTCCACCTAGCTACAGCCTCCCTTCAGGTAGTTGTAGACAGCAATGAGGTCACCCCTGAGCCTCCTCTTCTGCAGGCTGCACACCCCCAGCTCCCTCAGCCTGTCCTCACAGGGCTGTGCTCCAGGCCCCTCACCATCTTCGTCACCCTTCTCTGGACACCTTCCAGCACCTCAACATCTCTCTTGAATTGAGGGGCCCAGAACTGGACACAGTACTCAAGGTGTGGCCTGATCAGTGCTGAGTCCAGGGGAAGAATAACCTCCCTTGTCCTACTGGCCACACTCTTCCTGATGCAGGCCAGGATGCCATTGGCTCTCTTGGCCACCTGGGCACACTGCTGCCTCATCTTCAGCCTACTATTTATCAGTACCCTCAGTCCCTTTCCTCCTGGCTGCTTTCCAGCCACTCTGTCCCCAGTCTGTAGTGCTGCTTGGGGCTTTTGTGGCCAAAGTGCAGAACTTTTTGCTTTATAGCCACTGCCACTCCGAGCTCCTTTTCTGCAAAGTGCTTTTAGTGTGCTTTTTAGACTCCTGACCAAAGCTGATGGAAGGAACCCCACTTGATTCAGTGGGCATTAAAGCTGAGTTTTCTGTTTAAGCAGAACTGCTTAAAAATCCCCAGTGGTAGCAGAGATGAGAACCTCTTTACTAGCAAGCATGTTGTAGTGCTTGTAAGTTTACTGCATCCCTGTAATATAAAAGGTTATTAGTGAAAAAAAAAAGTACACAGAGCATCAAAAAGAACTGTCAGAAGGACAGAACAGGTCCTTTTACAGTAAAACATTAAACATACAGGAAAAGGAACAACTGAAATGGGATGCAGAAGACACCTAGCACCACGAGTAGCAGGGGAAAGGGGAAAACTGAATCGCATCCTCTGGTACAAGTCCATCCAGCTGGCATCAAATGCAACTGGCAGCTGCAAAACTCAGATCAAAGCAGATACTTCATGCACAAAACTTTACTAAACATTGGGACTTTGTCAGAGGATGCTATGGGAGCTGTGTTTAGGATATTTCAAAACAGGATTGGACAAAGTCCTGCAAGAACACTAAACTAAGGACTGTTAAAAAGACACCTCCTCCTGTTCAGAAAGTCCTTGGCTATCATTGATATAGCAGGGAACTATCACCATAATCTTGTCCTGTCCTTTAGCGTTTTTTTCCTGTGTGCCATTAATCATAACCAAAGACTAAAAAGACCTCTGGGTCTGGCCTGGTACAGCTACTCCCATGTAACTATGAAAGAAACAGAAAATGAGGAGGACAAAACTGCATCTGCATCATTTCCACCAGCTTGATTGGGTAATGTCTTACTAACATGTTATTGAGTGGGACCTAAAATGACTTCTAAAAGCTGCAACAGGGCTCAGAGTTTCATTTCTAAAACCAAAAGCAGCTCTGCCCCTGCACATGCACTCAAGGGTAAAATAATGAAGCACTCAGTCAGTGAACAGAAGATCTGTCCCCTTGCAATTTCTTCTGCTTTTGATGTCACCAGCTCTGTCTGTTGGGAGAACTCTGCTGGTTAGCACAGTGGAGCGAAAGAGGACATCACCCCTGCCTGGGTGCAGCCTCAGTGCACCCACAGTTCATGACATGGCTCGGTTTGCTGCTGCCCAATCAGCTGCAGGGAAACCTCATTAACTTTGCTAGCCAATTAAGATGGATTTGTATCCATTCTGGTCGATCCTGAACTAGACATGAGATCTCCAAGGTACAGAGACTGCTCAATAGCTCTGCAGTGCTGCAGCTCTGTGGGTGACGCTGCTATGGGACTGGGCTTTGCCTGGCCAGGACTGAAGAACACCAAACCCAATCCTAGCTGCCAGAACAGGAGCAGCCAGCCAGCACTTCTGGCACTCAGCAAAGGCTGCATCTGAACAAACACTTCTGCTTTTCCCTTCCTGAGCAATTCTCCAGGGCGTTCTGCATGTGCCATCCATCTGAGACCTTCAACCACAAATAAACCCCCAGCAGAGAGGAAAGCTGCTCCCACATCCCAGAAGGATGAAGCACCTATCCCCAGGGCTTAGGGTTAGAGAAAGGTGTCTTGAGACAATCATTTAAATAACCACAGAGCCAAAGAAATTCTATTCTATCCTATCCTCTCCTCTCCTTTATTCCCCCTCCCCCCATCTCCTCTCCTATTCTATTCTATCCTATTCCATTCCACAAGATCTTTCTTTTCCCACTGCAGTTACAACACCAGACACACACCACACCTGTATTCACAGAAGCCTTTGGAAAGAAAGGTGAAATCTTCTGACAGAACTGTTCAGACTTATTGTAGTCAGTATTGGAGCTTGTGTGGCCATCAGGAGAGGAAAACCAGGGAACTGTTGAGGACTGCAATCCTGTCTGGCAAGCTCCCTGCTCCATAGCAAAGCAGTATAAAGGAGTGGCCAGACACAGGGCAGTTTCCTTAGGGCAGGAATGTTTTGGTGCACTTTTGCCCCAAAATCCTTTTCAACCATAGTGTGTACTTGAACGAGCCAAGAAATGACAGCCTGAAGCTGATAATGCAGAGTAATCCAAATCCCTTGATCCTTGAAATCTGCCTTGAGTACCATGAATTAGATTTAACTAGCTATAAAATAGGTTCAATCTGGTTTTCTCTTAGCAGAATGGTGCAGCACTTTTATCTGGTCTAAGGAGAAATGATGTTCTTTGTTTCCAACCTCAAATAGAACAGGAAGGCTCTTTCCATCCTAAAATCAGGTTTATCATCCTTCTTTACAACCTCACCACTAATCCTACATCCTAACTCAGCTAACTTTTTCATTTCAAACAACCATCTCAAAGAGAAATCAATCTCAAACTCCACTTCCTACAGCAATAGGGAACAGGAGAGAGAACTCTGACAGGACAGGGTATTGCTAATAAATTCTTTGCTACAAGGAACTTACCAATGGCAGCAGCTTCTTAAGTAAAACACTACAACAGGGAGTGCTTCCCTTTCTCTTTAGAGTGGAATCAAGAGCTTCTCATGGCACTGTACACACAGAAACCTGCTAAAAGAAATGTTCACCTGACATATTCTTATCCCAGAGCTTTTGTCAGGCTTGAGGTTGGCTTGGGTTTGGTTTTAAGGAAAGAGTAGATGTGGCACTTGGTGACACAGTCTAATCGATGTGGTGATGTTAGGTCATAGGCTGGACTTGATGACCTCAGTGGTCTATTCCTGCCTCAATAATTCTGTGTGGTTTTAAAGGAAGCTCACACACAAATGAGTATTCTGCAGCAGAAATGCCTTGCTAAGCCCTGCACAGGAGCTCCCAGTAGCTGCTGGTTGCATTTACAAAGCAAGAGAAACCCTGCAGTGACCAAACATGCAGATAATCTTCTTGCAGACTGCTAGGACAGCTCGCTTGGTTGCAGTTCCATTCCAGGGTAAGGGATCAAGGGAAGGCTGTGGCACAGGTGATGGTTTTGTTGGTAGCCTCAGACAGAAAGAGTCCCTCAGGCACTGCCTTCCACGAGGGCTGCAAGCTCAGGGTGATTTCACAGCTCTGAGTCCTAAGGGCTGTGCTGGTGAGAACTGAGGTGATGCTGTGAGCAGCAGCAAGATCAAAGCCTTGCAAACTCACACAGCTCTGCTTTGGGAATTGGGGGGGGGGGGCACAGTTCTTTGCTAGCATTCCCCCCAGGCAGCCAGTGGGACTGATTGATTCATTTTTAATTATTACTAGAGCTCTTTAGGGGCTGTTGTACAGCAGGCTTGGCACTAAGCTCCCTCTTTTGAAGGGAAAATGGTCATACCCTCACTTCAGTTCTGCATCTGCCTATCGACAGAGACAGCACTGCCAGCCTCAGTACCAACACTTTCTACTCTGGCCACAAGTATGAGACTTTGCTCTCAAGCTCTTGGTGGCTATCACTGACATCCACCAACCATCCCAGTAGTTGTTCTACTGGGAGTGAAAACTGAAGACCTATCTGCAGATGACATGGTCCAGGAATCGCTGGGGCAAGCATGTGAACACTGGGCAAATGGGCAGGTGTGCTAGCTTGAGCCTAGCTGGGATAATTTGGTGAGAAGAATTATACTACAGGCTGTGAAAAGGAAGAAATGGTGATGTCTACTGCACTCATAGGCTTGCTGAGATGTACAAGAACACAAACATAGCTAACAGAGTCTCTCTCTCGGGCTCTGGGGCTGCATGAACTTCTCTCTCCAACCATCTGTGTGACTAATCCTTCTGCTTCCTAACCCTCCTGGCTGACCCTCCAAACTCACCTTGAATGCAAGGCAAAGTCTGGGGTAAGTAGAGGAGTGGGGAGGAGGTGGCAGGGTGGTTGAGAGCACCACCTGGGGACTCTGGTTTCTGGGAGGGCTGTTGTGTTTCTGCATTACTTTTTAACTTGTATATTCCTGTCTATAGCTGTACAGGTTGTAAATATCTGCTTGTATCTTGTGCTCAGCTGTAAGTATAAAGCTTCATTCAATTCCCAGATCAGCTGAGTCTGGTCTGGGTGATTTTCTTAAGGGGGAGGGGTGGGGGGGAGGGACAGGTAACACCCAAACCATCACAGCAGGACACACTCCAGGGTTAACCAGAAGCCTTCAGAGCACTCAAGATCTTGCTTCAGTGTTATCAGCAAAGTGCAGGAGCAGAGACTGCACCAGCGACTGCATAAGGAAGGACAAGGAATCATACTCCCAACGTGTGTAAACCAAACTGGGTCAAGGTTTGGGGAGCAAACTCCTTGCACACTGTGATAGTTTGGGTGTTCCCTGCCCCCCCTACACTTTGGAAAAAATCACCCAGAGTAGACTCAGCAGCTCTGGAAAGTGAATGAAGCTTATATTTACAGCTGAGCACAATACACAAGCAGGTATTTACAATCTATACAGCTATCGACAGAAATAGACAAGGCAAAAGGTAATCCAGAAATACAACAGCCCTCCCAGAAACCAGAGTCCCCAGGAGGGGCTCTCAACCACCCTTCCACCTTCTCCCACCCCTCTACCTTACCCAAGACTTTGCCTTATGCTCAAGGTAGCTTGGAGGGTTGGCCAGGGGGGTTAGGAAGCAGATGGATTAGTCCTACAGACAGCAGGTTAGGTTAGACAGGCTGAGCCCTAGAGAGACAGAGAGAACCTCTGTCATCTATATTTATGTCCTTGTACATCTCAGCACTCTGAGTGAAGCAAACCTCACCACTGTTTCCCTTTCACAGCCTGTAATCTAATTCTAGACGTTCTAGCTAGCTTCAACCTAACACACACACCAGAATTGTTACCTTGCCAGTTCAAGCCACCCTTCTTTAGGATTGCTTTGAGCAGACCAGGAAAAGGGCATCTTTTAAAATCAATAAAAGCTCAGTAACTAAGAAAATTATCAATCTAAAAGGGAAAAAAATATAATGCTGATTCATCTCTGTGTACTGTAGCTAACTTCCTTCAGAGAGGTCAGTTTGGATCTTCCTAAATCCCTAAAGAATTTCTTAGATTGGAAAAGACCTCCAAGCTCCTCCAGTCCAATCCTTAGTTTCACACTGACAAGTTCTTGACTAAACCAAAGCCCTCAGCACAACATCTAATCACTGTGAATCACTGTGCTTGGAAAGGACCACCAGCATCATCCAGTCCAACCTTTATCCCAGCATCCTTCATCACTAGCCCATTGCCTCAAGCACCACATCACTCTCCTTTTAAACACCTCCAGGGACGGGACATGAGAGATGAACTTCACCCTGCTGCCTGCCTCTGGTTAGCTGGAGGAAGGCAAACATTTGTCAGGTTAAACTGAATTCTTATTCTCCCCACAAGAACTTCAAGAAAACATCTGGAATGCTTGATTTGTATTCACTTGCTCTAAGATGCAGGCAGCACCAGCAAGGGATATTGCTCTTAAAATCATGCCATCTGCAGCCTTATGCTAATTCACATTTTTGGGAATAGACATAACAGAGGAATGGGAGTATGTGAAAACTCACAGAAGATAAGGGTGCAAAAGCAGTTGGGGGGGACTGCTTTTCTTTGGTGCTAACCCAACAGTCTTGGACTCTCCTATTTTCCTCAAAGTTGATCCTCCAACCTTCTCTCCTCCCAGAGTTCTTAGTCTGGAGAAGAGAAGGCTGAGAGGGGACCTTATTGCCCTCTACAGCTACCTAAAAGGAGGTTGTAGTGAGGCTGGAGCTGCTCTCTTCTCCCAAATTACTAATGATAGGACAAGAGGAAATGGCCTCAAGTTGTGTCAGGGGAGGTTTAAGCTGGATGTTTTGAGGCAGTCCTTCACTGAGTGGGTGGTCAGGCACTGGAACAGGCTGCCCAGGGAGGTAGTGGAGTCACCATCCCTGGAGGTGTTTAAAAGGAGAGTGGATGTGGCACTTGAGGCTATGGTCTGGTGATGAAGGATGCTGGGATGAAGGTTGGATTGGATGATCCTGGTGGTCCTTTCCAACCATACTGATTCACAGTGATTAGATGTTGTGCTGAAGGGTTTGGTTTAGCCAAGGACTTGTCAGTGTGAAACTAAGGATTCACAGAATCATAGAATCAACCAGGTTGGAAGAGACCTCCAAGCTCAGCCAGTCCAACCTAGCACCCAGCCCTAGCCAATCAACCAGACCATGGCACTAAGTGCCTCATCCAGTCTGGAACTCAATGACCTTGAAAGTCTTTTCCAATCTGAAAGAAATGCTGAAATGCTTCACAGATCTTAGGGATTCACCTTTATTTGTGGAGGAAGCACACACATTCCCTAATGCTGGCCACCAAACCTTTGTTTCTAAACAAGACGCTCAGTTGCCTATTTTTTCCTGACTTACCTGTAAAATACAACAGTGCCTCCTGCAATGGCAGCTCTTGCTCTATAAGCTACCACTCATTAGGGACCAAACCAAAACCACACTAATTTTACAAAGGAAATTTCTGACTGGGCTTTAATCCAAAGCAGCAACACAGAAGAAGAGTAATGCATCTCTCCACGGAATCTCACAGCTCTCCTTAGGGGTGGTGTCCATCTTTCTGCCTCAGGCATTGGCTCTAAATAAATAATGAGTCCCCCAATGAAAAACCTTTCATGTAACCTCGAGAGACCACTTCATAAGAGCACAAGAACAATGGCAACAGATCAGAAAACCATGTAGCCTTGCATCCTGCCTGCGACAGTGACAGCAATCAGGTCCTCCCCAGGAAAGTACACCAAATTCCTGCACAGGCAGCTGAATCACTCAGAGGTTAGCTTAAGCCCTCCCAAGGATTGTAATGTGTTATCCACATAAAGATCTGTTCTTTTAAGCTCTGGCCCTCACAGCACTCCTTGTGACATTCATTTCCACAAGCTCAGTGCTCACTGATAAGTTTCTGGAATGCTTTCCAGCAAACTGACCTGTACTGATTGTTTCTGCATTGTGAGGAAAAGAAGTAAAACACAGCCTGCCCTTTCCAGGGTTCATTGCTCCAGGTGCCTTTACGTGACCCTCCCCTTGGTTTTAAGAATAAGCAAATTAATGCTAGCACTACAGGCTGGGGACAGAGTGGCTAAAGAGCAGCTGAAGAGCAGCCAGGAAGAAAGGGACCTGGGGGTACTGGTAGAGAGTAGCTGAACATGAGCCAGCAGTGTGCCCAGGTGGCCAGGAGGGCCAATGGCATCCTAGCCTGTATCAGGAACAGTGTGGCCACTAGGACAAGGGAGGTTATTCTGCCCCTGTACTCAACACTGGTCAGGACACACCTTGAGTACTGTGTCCAGTTCTGGGCCCCTCAATTCAAGAGAGATGTTGAGATACTGGAAGGTGTCCAGAGAAGGGCAGTGAAGCTGGGGAGGGGCCTGGAGCACAGCCCTGTGAGGAGAGGCTGAGGGAGCTGGGGGTGTGCAGCCTGCAGAAGAGGAGGCTCAGGGATGACCTCATTGCTGTCTACAACTACCTGAAGGGAGGCTGTAGCCAGGTGGGGTTGGGCTCTTCTGCCAGACAAGCAGCAACAGAACAAGGAGACACAGTCTCAAGTGTGCCAGGGGATGTACAGGCTGGATGTTAGGAGGAAGTTCTTCCCAAAGAGAGTGATTGGCATTGGAATGGGCTGCCCAGGGAGGTGGTGGAGTCACCGTCCCTGGAGATGTTCAAGCAAAGCCTGGCTGAGGCACTTAGTGCCATGGTCTGGTTGACTCGGTAGGGCTGGGTGCTAGGTTGGACTGGCTGAGCTTGGAGGTCTCTTCCAACCTGGTTGATTCTATGATTCTCTGATAATGCTCCAGGTTATCTGTGAAAGTTTTGCTGTGAGGAGGAAATGATGTGCATGTGAAGACAGAACGTGGGGGGTGCTCAGGGCCAGGGCTGGCTGCCTGAAAGTGTCGTGTGTGAGAGTGCACTTGCTGTCTGGTTTCATTATGAGTCACAAATTCTCTAAAAGGCAAGAAAGGAACCATTTGTGCTCTCACTTACCCTGTAACCTGAACTAATTCTTATTTTATCATCCTGGTCACTACATTTGCACAGTCACAGACACTGGCTTTAGACAAAAACAATTCACCAGTAGCTGTTAAGGGCCAGGAAATAGGATGCTGAAGCACAGACCTGGGCTTGCTAACAGCACAGCGTGGGTCAGGGCGGAGTCTGGAGGTGCCAGACAGTAAGAGCTAACTTTGGCAGAAAACAAAGCCCTGTCCCTTCCATATTTACCATACTATAGAGCTTACCTGTTCGATACAACAGGTAACCCCACCTATGCTTCACTGAGAAACTGGCATCTGAACAACAAGGAACAGGCTTCCAGACAAGCACCAAACCCTCAGCCATCCTAACAAGAACCACAAGTGAGACAGAGGCACCAGGAGCATGACCTTATGGCTTTCAGAAATCCCTCAACTCCCACAGCTCTGTGTCTAGCATGCTTTAGAGGGAACCTCGCCGTCATTTGAGCAGCAGCAGTCTGAGCACAGGACAGGGATCATAAACGCTTCCTGCCTCCTACAGAATTCCACACGGTGCCCACCAGCGCTTAAACCAACTCCCTGCCAGGGTACAGAGAGCCACAGGCTCAAGCATGTACTGTTTCAAACACCATCAACATGTCACTAGGCTTTTGTACCACAAAGTAAATAGAAGGAAACTTTCCTACCGACTGCAGTTTGCAGTCACCCAGTGACTGGTAGGACAGGAGAGACCAACTGGCAGCTGGCCACAAACACCTGCCATGACAAGCAGTCTTCACCTTACAACTAGGAGGGATCAGAGTACGGCAGGAAGCCTCTCCCATGATTTCTGATTTCTATTGGAGAGAACTTATCCCCTGATTTAATTTTTCTGGCAGTACTTTTTAGGCTGTCAGGCAGCGATAAGAGCAGGCGAATGGAGCAAAGCTAGAAAAGGGGAGAGTCAGACTGGATGTTAGGAAGAAGTTTTCCAGCATGAGGATGGAACAGGCTGCCCAGGGAGGTGGTTGAGGCCCCATCCCTGGAGGTATCAAAGGCCAAGCTGGACGAGGCTGTGGGCAAGCTGATCTAGAGTGAGGCGTCCCTGCCCATGGCAGGGGGTTTGCAAGCAGATGATCCTTGGGATCACTTCCAGCCCTGACTGATTCTATGATTCTTGCTGCTAAATGTGGCAGCTCAGACAAAGAGCAGATGTTTCAGAGTGGTTGGGTGGCCTTCAGAAAGGGATATATTTAAGGGAATTGCTGAAATGCTCATGTTCCCCAGTGTTTAATCTGCCATGGTTTGTCAAAGGATCACCAGAACACAGCAGAATGAATTTGGTCTCTTGTCTGCTTTACACTTGTTATTTCTGAGATTATCACCCACATGAATTTCCAAAGCAACATCTCTAGCTGGCAAAAACACTTTAATCCAAGCTGAACTGCAGCCCCAGGCGTGAGCTTTGCACCTAAGCTAGGGGACACAGTCTCAAGTTGTGCCAGGGTAGGTATAGGCTGGATGTTACGAAGAAGTTCTTCACAGAGAGAGTGATTTCCCATTGGAATGGGCTGCCCAGGGAGGTGGTGGAGTCACCGTCCCTGGGGGTCTTCAAGAAAAGCCTGGCTGAGGCACTTAGTGCCATGGTCTGGTTGATTGGATAGGGCTGGGTGCTAGGTTGGACTGGATGATCTTGGAGGTCTCTTCCAACCTGGTTGATTCTATGATTCTATACAAGATCATGAGCTCTGTAAACCATCTCAGGGTGAACAGCAGCCACAGTGCACGACTGGCCCCTGTCTCAAAGGATGCCTCATTTTAAGTTTCTTCTGGCTAGCATCCTTCTGGTAGAATAAGTGCTACTGGGAAACAACAGACTGAACCCAGCACTGCAATGCACAAGGCTAGCGAATGCAATGCCTTCGTGCATCAGCAGTCACATCAATGGGAAAAAAGGAAAGAGGATATTTGGTGAATGCAGGGATTGTTACCAGATTTTCTAAAATAACAGTTCAATCAGGCCTAACCAGCTAAGAGGTGAGACTGATGACTGAGCAGGAGTCCATCTGAAACTAGCTGGTATTCAGCACCAATTCCGTTCCTCTCCCTACAGACCACGTCATGATACATCTTCCAGGCTGCCAGCTGAGCTTTGGGATCACAGAGGCTGGAAAAGACCTCTGAGATCATCCAGTCCAGCCTGTGACCTAACACCATGACATAGAATCATAGAATCAACCAGCTTGGAAGAGACCTCCAAGATCATCCAGGCCAACCTAGCACCCAGCCCTAGCCAGTCAACTAGACCATGGCACTAAGTGCCTCAGCCAGGCTTTTCTTGAACACCTCCAGGGATGGTGACTCCACCACCTCCCTGGGCAGCCCATTCCAATGCCAATCACTCTCTCTGTGAAGAACTTCCTCCTAACATCCAGCCTATACCTACCCTAGCACAACTTGAGACTGTGTCCCCTTGTTCTATTGCTGGTTGCCTGGGAGAAGAGGCCACCCCCCACCTGGCTACAATGTCCCTTCAGGTAGTTCAACTAAACCATGCCACCAAGTGCCACATCCAATCTTTTCTTAGGGCCTCCAGGGATGGTGACTGCACCACACAATTAACCAGGTTAGAAAAGACCTCTGAGGTCATTGAGTCCAACCTATCACCTAACCCTCCTAATTAACTAAACCATGGCACTAAGTGCCTCATCCAGTCTCCTTTTAAACACCTCCAGGGATGGCAACTCCACCACCCAGGCCCAGAGAGTGGTGGTGAATGGTGCCACATCCAGCTGGCAGCTGTCATTAGTGGTGTCCCACAGGGATCAATGCTGAGCCCAGTCCTGTTCAATATCTTTACTGATAATCTGGATGAGGGAATTGAGTCCAGCATCAGTAAGTCTGCAGATGACACCAAGCTAGGAGCAGCTGTGGATCTGTTGGAGGATAGCAGAGCTCTGCAGAAGGACTTTGCCAGGCTGGACGTGTGGGCAGAGGCCAATGGGATGAGACTGAACAAGGTCAAGTGCAGGGTTCTACACTTTGGCCACGACAACCTCAAGCAGCACTACAGGCTGAGGACAGAGCGGCTGAAAGCAGCCAGGCAGAGAGGGACCTGAGGGTACTGGTAGAGAGTAGCTGAAGATGAGGCAGCAGTGTGCTCAGGTGGCCAAGAGAGCCAATGGCATCCTGGCCTGGATCAGGAGCAGTGTGGCCAGCAGGACAAGGGAGGTTATTCTGCCCCTGTACTCAGCACTGCTCAGGCCACACCTTGAGTGCTGTGTCCAGTTTTGGTTAATTCTATTCTATCCTATCCTATTCTATTCTATCCTATCTCCCCAGGCAGCCTATTCCAATGTCAATCATTCTTGCTGTGAAGAACTTCTTCCTAATATCCAACCTAAACCTCCCCTGGTGCAGCTTCAGACCATGCCCTCTTGTCCTGTCACTGGTTGCCTGGGAGAAGAGCTTGACCCCTACATGACTACAACTTCCTTCTGGGTAGTTGTAGAGTGTGCTACGGTGATCACAGTATCACAGTATCATCAGGGTTGGAAGAGACCTCACAGATCATCAAGTCCAAACCTTTACCACAGAGCTCAAGGCCAGACCATGGCACCAAGTGCCACGTCCAACCTTGCCTTGAACAGCCCCAGGGACGGCGACTCCACCACCTCCCCGGGCAGCCCATTCCAGTGTCCAATGACTCTCTCAGTGAAGAACTTTCTCCTCACCTCCAGCCTAAATCTCCCCTGGCACAGCCTCATCAACCATCCCACACAGCTGAGAGCTGAACCTTGGGGGGAAAACGTATCCTGGCGTTGCCAGCAGCTTGTTTGCCTGGTGACTAGACAAGGAAGCCTACTTTGTGAACTATGAAAGCATAAAGAACAAGTTCAGTGAGTACACAGGAGGAAAATGAACATCTCTTTCACGCACAAGGCAAACGTTGTGCTCAGCATGCTTCTACACAAGGCAAACGGCAGCTCAGCGCATCACACACTGCGGAGCTCAAGGCATTGGAAGGCAGGATACCAGCAGCTGGTAGGAATATCTCACTGGGGAGCTCTCAGGGAAAATTCAGCATCCGTTGTATAAGATCCTGTGTTATTATTACCTTTGATGCCACAAAATATCCTTGGTGAGAACCGAAGGCAACTTTGCTTTTCAGGAAGGTCTCTGTGTCTTTTTGCCAGAGAGATTTGCTGTCACTGTTTTCTCTTTATCTTGCCACCCTCTCCCCCAGGGTAAAACATATTTTATCATAGAATGGTTTAGGTTGGAAGGGATATCAAAGCTCATCCAGTTCCAACTCCCAGCCATAGGCAGGGACACCTCCCACTACAGCAGGTTGCTCAAGGCCTCATCCAACCTGGTCTTGAACACCTCCAGGGAGGGAGCAGCTACAACCTCCCTGGGCAACCTGTGCCAGTGTCTCACCACTCTCACTGGAAAGAACTTCCTAACATCCACTTTCAATCTCCCCTCTGCCAGTTTAAACCCATTACTCCTCATCCTGTCATTACAAGACCTTGTAAACAGTCCCTCCCCAGCCTTCCTATAAGCCCACTTCAGATACTGGAAGGTCTCCTCAAAGCCTTCTCTTCTCCAAGCTGAAAAGCCCCAACTCTCATAGCCTGTCCTCATAGCAGAGCTATTGCAGTCCTCTGAGCATCCTGGTGGAACCTTCTGGACTCTCTCCAGCAGTTCCATGTCCTTCTTGCACTGGGGAGCAAGTCCAGAGCTGCACACAGGACTCCAGGTTGGGTCTCACAAGAGCAGAGTAAGTTTTGTATCGCCCTTGCTGAATTTGCCCTATTGCTACACCCACAGCTTCCAAAGCAGCTGGCATGACTGCTATGTTCACCACAATGCTGGAAGCAATGGGAGGCTTCCAACAGATAAAACAGAAATGAAACCCCCTGCACCTCTTGGCTGGTGATGCCAGCTGATGGAGATGTGGCACTGCGCAGACCCATACGGTGATGCTACCTTAAGACCTCAC
This sequence comes from Pogoniulus pusillus, assembly GCF_015220805.1. Classification (NCBI taxonomy): domain Eukaryota; kingdom Metazoa; phylum Chordata; class Aves; order Piciformes; family Lybiidae; genus Pogoniulus; species Pogoniulus pusillus. Next base: position 7,181,358 of record NC_087290.1, read on the forward strand.
TCATCAGCAGGTTAGACAAACCTGTGGATTTAACTTCACTGGACTTGTGAGGAGCTGGCAGTTTGTGTTTTCAAAGCTCAACTCAGCTTCACTTCACATACCCAAACCTGATTTTGCACACTAACAACCAATGGCCCAGGCTGCTGGGCAGCACAGAGCCAGAGCAGGGCACTAGCCTAACAGATTCCACTTTTTACTGTATCCACATCTAAAAACCTCTGTCCCTTGGCAGTGACCCTGCAGCCAACAGACTCCAAGTACCTTCAGCTTAACAGACAGCTCTCAGGGCTGATGCTTTAACAGATAGAGACAGACACCAGGGAAGCTAAGCAGCTTGAGGAAGTAAGTTTCTTTGTAAGAAGATCTCATCACATTTTATAACACAACAAAATCCTTCTTAGAGGTAGATCCTCTTTCTAGGCCCACACAGTGAAGCAAAAGCAACCACATAGCTAGAATCACAGAATCAGTCAGGGTTGGAAGGGACCACAAGGATCATCTAGTTCCAACTCCCCTGCCATGTCCAGGGACACCCTACCCTAGAGTAGGCTGCCCACAGCTTCTTCCATCCTGGCCTTAAACACCTCCAGGGATGGGGCCCCAACCACCTCCCTGGGCAACCCATTCCAGCCTCTCACCATCTCATGATCAACAACTTCCTCCTCACCTCCAGTCTCAATCTCCCCACCTCCAGCTTTGCTCCATTCCCCCCAGTCCTGTCACTCCCTGACAGCCTAAAAAGTCCCTCCCCATCTTTTTTGTAGCCCCCTTCAGATACTGGAGTGCCACAACAAGGTCACCTGGGAGCCTCCTCTTCTCCAGACTGAACAGCCCCAACTCTTTCAGTCTGTGCTCACAGCAGAGCTGCTGCAGCCCTCTGAGCATCCTCCTGTCCCTTCTGTGGACATGCTCCAGCATCTCCACATCCTTCTTGTAATGAGGGCTCCAGAACTGGATGCAGTACTCCAGGTGGGGTCTCAGCAGAGTAGAGAGGGAGAATCATTTCCCTCAACCTGCTGGCCACACTTCTGATGCAGTCCAGGCTCTGGCTGGCTTTCTGGGCTGCAAGTGCACATTGCTGAGGGCATTTTCAGCCTTGTGAGCCATAGCAACATAGTAGTACCTTAGATTTACACACACACTCCAGTAGTGCTTCTGTGACCTCCAGCCTGGGGGACATCAGGCGAGCAGCAACTCAGTAGTGGAAGATGTCAATTTGAAAACAAACCAGGGAGGGGACCACAACAGCAAAACCTGAGACATTTTCATGTCTCTCTTCTGATGGATTTTGGTAGTCAAACACTTGCATAGTTCTTACCATAACAACTCTTCACATCAGCCCTTCTGAAGTAATACCTATTTTTAGTATTAGGTTTTAAAAGGATCTTCAGCTCAATCAGTGGTTTTGAACTTGCAATTTATCCTGGGAGCAATTTTTTTCAGGTGCAATTAGCACTACTTAACTACTTTGTTTTGCTGGCACAAGTAGTAAGTCGGACATTGATGTGTCCTGAGCTGCACCTCTAAAATGGAAAGCTGCTTTTAAAAACAGCCCAGATCCTTAAATTGAATGCAAGTCACTTCAGTGACACATGGATCTCTAAAAGCAGCCTGCACACTCCAGAGGAAGCACAAAAAAACTCCAAACAAGCCACCAAAAACCAAACCTTGCCTCTATATTGGTGACAAAGCTACTCTTTAACTCACCCATCTTTCCTGCATGGCTCACTGAGTCACAAAAGCCCTCATGGAATAGAACCTTTCTTTGTTAGACTTTGTCAATGACTTCCAGTGCTCAGAAGGTGTGGCCAAGGCCACTCAAGGAATTTTATTGTTATTTATATCAGCAGGAAGGCTGGCCAAATCCACAGGGTGCTGAATATACAAGCATGGAGCTGACAGCTAACACCATCAATTGCTGTGGTGACCACTTTAATCCCAGGGTGGGTAAAGGGAAGGACAGAAAGCAGCAACCGTGACTAAGGCAGAACTTAAACCAAACAAGTTGCAGTGTATTTCAAGCATCCTTCAGGGAAAACCAAATCCAACTCCCCTCCAAAACATCAGGTAGATAATACCTCCTATCCTGTAAAACTCCCTCGGCCAAAACTCTTAACAAGGTCATTTTTAACCAGCACTTCATCACAGGCTTGCAGGGTAGATGATTGCCTTGCCTCTCCAAACTGATGATCAACAAAAGAAAGGCAAGAGAGAAAAGACCTGGAGAACAGAGCACCTTGGCCAGTGCCATCATAATCCTAAAAGGAAATCAAAGCTCAGCCTGCTTTACCTGTTCTGCCTCCCTAATTCACTTCCAAGTCTACCCCAATACTACTTTTGTTGTTACCATCCACTTAGAATTAGTGTTGTTCTAAACAGGCAAATTCAAGTTATTGTAACTTCTCAGTTATGGCAACTTATCATAGAATCATAGAATCAACCAGGTTGGAAGAGACCTCCAACATCATCCAGTCCAACCTAGCACCCAGCCCTAGCCAGTCAACCAGACCATGGCACTAAGTGCCTCATCCAGGCTTTGCTTGAACACCTCCAGGGACAGTGCCTCCACCACCTCCCTGGGCAGCCCATTCCAATGCCAATCACTCACTCTGTGAAGAACTTCCTCTTAACATCCAGCCTAGACCTACCCTGGTACAACTTGAGACTGTGTCCCCTTGTTCTATTGCTGGTTGCCTGGGAGAAGAGGCCACCCCCACCTGGCTATAATGTAGTTACACATATATATACACACACACATATACACTTATATATATATATATATGGACATTTACTTACTTTGTGAGAACTGACTTTGAATTGGGGCACAGTAATGGTCTATGGCCACTGATACTTTCCCTCCAAACCCAGGCTCCCTGCATCATCTAAGCAGAAAATTGCTCCCTGCTCTACAAACTAACCTCAGTATACAAGAGAATCCTGGTTTATGTGCAGTGCTGGGGGTAGGGAGAGTGCACTGGGAGATTTTTTGGGGGATTGGCATAACAATGGAGCATTCATGCAATGTAGACTTACTGGTGTTAATCGGAATCCAGTTCTGCGGGCTGGTGACATTACCAAATACCATCAGGAATGTTCACTTTTTAGGTAATTGCTGCCCTGGAATTCGTTTTCAAAGGCAGGTATATGTGTCTGCAAATGAGTCACTCCTCCTCGAGTGCCTTTGGGTCTACACACAGGATGCACTGCAGCCTGCACTGATATGTAGCTGCTTCTGCTCGGAACACAGGACCTGTTCCAGCAGCTTGGAACAGTTAAAGGCTGTTGGTTCTCAACATGCATGCCACAAGGTAACAGTAAGTTTTTGCAGCCAGATGCACAGGACATTTACTTTTATTGTGATCTGATGATTAACTGCTATAAAAGCTTGATTGTAAGGATGTAAAGTGGTCTGGTACACATCCCAAAAGGTTCAAGAAGCACTGGTTTGGAGGAAAAAACATATGGAACTCAAGGCAGGACATCAGAGAAGCAAAATGATCACAAAATCACAGAAACATCCAGGTTGGAAAAGCCATTTAGGGTCACCAAGTCCAACCTAGAACCCAACAAGATTCACCTTAAACCATATTCTTAAGCACCACATCTAAACGACCCTTAAACACACCCAGGGTGGGTGACTCCACCACCTCCCTGGGCAGCTCATTCCAGTCCCTGACCACTCTCTCTGTGAACAACTTTTTCCTAATGTCCAATCTAAACCTCCCTAGCCTCAGCTTGAGGCCATTCCCCCTTGCTCTGTCTCCAACTACCTGTGAGAAGAGACCAGGAGCAGCCTCTCCATAATCTCCTTTCAGGTAGTTGTAGACAGCAATGAGGTCTCCTCTCAGCCTCCTCTTTTTCAAACTAAACATCTAGGACCAAAACATTTACACTACTATGAAAACACTCCAATACTCCCAGAGTCTCCTAGATGCCTGCTGTAGCACCACAACTAACATCAGTGCTCTTTGCTTCACTGCAACTCAGTTCTGACAGTGCTCCTTCACACTCTGTCACAACTATTTGGTGTATCCAAATGATCTCTCTCTCTCTCAAATTAAACACCTCCTCCAACAGCAGTGCCTCCAACTACACTGCATTAACTTGGAACTCTCCCAGCAGGCAGAGACCAAGCCTGAACTCTTTATCACCTATCACACATCCCTGCATGAATATAGCTGCTCACATTTCTCTGCCTTGCAGAACTGTATGCTTGTGCTCTAAGAAAATGAGAGTTCTTCAGATGTGGGAGGCAAGACAAAACCCAAACAAGCTTAAAATAACTCTTTTAAGAGAGAACACTTGGAGCTTCCCTGGGATGAAGCATATTAAACAAACAAAATATGCAAAGTTAGGTCTATTTTCACACTCTCAGTTTGTAGAAGACCCTGATCCAACTTCCTTTAAAGTCAAGGCATTAACATTTTCCCCTCTGGGCTACCTCCTCTAAAATGGGTCCAGTAGGTGTGAGTGGCAGCTGCAGAGAAGAAATACAAGGCTGCTTCTGATTCAGATCATAGCCAAACATTCCTCTTGAAACATCATACTTGAAAACTAAGCTTACAAGCTGAGTGAAAAGCAAGAATTAAATCTAAGCAGGTGCTCCAACTATTACCAAAAGCTCTTTGAGTTACAGCAGAGGGGAAGAGGAAAAAGCAAGCTACTCATGAGGCATTGAATGAAGCACATACTGCCCTTCCAGCAACTCAGGATGTTAGGGGTTGGAAGGGACCCAAGGAGATCAAGTCCACTGCCCCCTGCCAGAGCAGGACCATACAATCTAGCTCAAGTCACAGAGGAACACATCCAGACAAGTCTTGAAAGTCTCCAGAGAAGGAGACTCCACAACCTCCCTGGGGAGCCTGTGCCAGTGCTCTGGGACCCTTACAATAAAGAAGTTCTTCCTCACGTTGAGGTGGAACTTTCTGTGCCATACTTTATAGATGTCTAAGAACAGCACCAAAAGAACTGTTAACAGAATTCCAACATTCATCTCCTCCTGTCAAAATTCCAAACACAGTGTTAACAAAAAAAGCAGAGGCAGCAAGACAAACCCCTCTGAGCTATGTGTGCATGGAACACACCAGAGTGCAGATGGCTGCTACATGAGATTGCCTGGCTGGTGTTAGGAGGAAGTTGATGTTTAAAAGCATTACACAATGCCAACAGAAATCCCCCCCACTATAAAGAGCCTGAATCAAAGTCTGAGGTTTGAGGAGCATGCGTGGGAGGAGATGGACAGGCTGTGCTATAAACTGTTAGGACACTGGATGGAATCATAGAATCATAGAATCAACCAGGTTGGAAGAGACCTCCAACATCATCCAGTCCAACCTAGCACCCAGCCCTAGCCAGTCAACCAGACCATGGCACTAAGTGCCTCAGACAGGCTTTTCTTGAAGACCCCCAGGGACGGTGCCTCCACCACCTCCCTGGGCAGTCCATTCCAATGCCAATCTCTCTCTCTGTGAAGAACTTCCTCCTAACACCCAGCCTAGACCTACCCTGCCACAACTTGAGACTGTGTCCCCTTGTTCTGTTGCTAGGTGCCTGGGAGAAGTGGGAAATCTTTTCCCTCGTTATTACAACAAAGTACAGAAGTCAACAGGGCCTTGGCAGGAGCTGCTTGAGCTAGAGCCTGAGGGAAAACAAGCCAATAGCTACTTATAGAGCAGACATGCCACAGGCAGCATGAGCTTCTCTTGCAGCTACCAGCCCAAGCACCTGCCCTGTCTCAAAGTGCAACAGTTAGGACAACCCTTCCTTCTGCAAAGTAGGAAGATAGGATGGGAAAATTAATTGTTATGTCGTGTTAGTGGCCATGCAGTACCAAAAAATCAAGATATTGAGGGCTGGGTGTTGAGAGGAAAGGGACAAGCTCTTCTCAGTTGTGCCCTGGACAAGGGGCAATGGGTATAAAGTATGGCACAGAAAGTTTCACCTCAACGTGGGGAAGAACTTCTTTACTGTAAGGGGTGCAAAGCACTGGAACAGGCTGCCCAGAGAGGTTGTGGAGTCTCTTTCTCTGGAGACTTTCAAGACCTGTCTGGGTGTGTTCCTCTGTGACTTGAGCTCGATTGTATGGTCCTGCTCTGGCAGGGGGGTTGGACTTGATGATCTCTTTGGGTCCCTTCTAACCGTTAACATCCTGTGAGCCTGTGATATTAATGAGTACAAAGCCAGCCTGGAGACACCCCTGTGCCAGCAGCCTGCACACACTTGCTGACAGGTACAGTAAGGAGGCAAAGCAGAATGGTGGCTCAAGCATTTACCTGTTATCATCAGGAGGCAAGGACACCTTCCCCTCCCTTCCCTGCCCCTTCTGCCCCATCAAAGATTCCTGGTTTTGCAATCTAGGGCTGTCTAGTGGGAGCACACACTCTAACCAGCATGTTCATACTTTGGTTCAGGGTGCTCAGTGGCCAGGCTAGGGCACAAACACATTTTCCTGTAAGCTGCTCACTGACTCAAGAAAACACTTTCATTCTTGATTGCAGAGAGATTTCCAAATATGCTCATCTGCTTCCATGAATCAGACCCTCTGCCATGATTGCTCTGCCTAGCAGATACCATTCCAGCACACAGCAACAGGAAAAAAAAAAGACTGTTGGAACTTGTAAAGGATTTATGTGGGAAATAATCAGGTTCTGGACTATCTCAGCTCACTTTACCTCGATAAGCAAAAGACCTGCCCTTGGCACAACATTAATCGAGGCACTCTGAGCACAAAGCCCTGCTTTCTCATCTTTATTGCTTGAGCTGGAGCTGTCCTCTACAAGCTGTTTAATCAGTGGCACACTCCAGAAGGATGGAGAAGTTCAGAAAAAAATATATAAAGTCAGGTATGGAGGAGGAAATGAGGAAAAAGGTTTTGCTTATTGTTGATAGGTCTCACAGAATCTCCTTCTGGCAGAAAGAGAGCTCCATCTTATCTAGCATTCAGATTGCCAAGAAGAGTAAACTGGATTTAAGAATGTTCAGCATTTTTAGGGGAGAAGATGACAGTGACATGACCTGCTCCTAGGTAAGACCTGGTTGTCCAAACCATTTGCAGTCAAAAATCACAGAATGACAGAAGTTTGACAGCTGGAAGGGACCTCAAAAGCTCATCTGGTCCAACCCCCCCCGACACAGCAGGATCACCTATGCCAGATCACATAGGAATGCACCCAGGTGGGTTCTTGACTATCTCCAAAGAGGGAGACTCCACACCCACCCTGGGCAGCCTGTTCCAGTGTTCTGTCACCTTCACAGTGAAAAAAGTTCTTTCTCATGTTTCCATGGAACTTCCTATGCCTCAGCTTTCACCATTGCCCCTTGCCCTGTCATTGGGCATCACCGAGCAGAGCCTGGCTCCAGCTTCTTGGCACTCACCTTTACATCTTTATAAACATTGATGAGGTCACCTCTCAGACTCCTCCAAGCTAAAGAACCCCAGCTCCTTCAGTCTCTCCTCGTAAGGAAGATCACAGGATGTTAGGGGTTGGAAGAGACCCAAGGAGATCATCCAGTCCAACCCCCCTGCCAGAGCTGGACCACACAATCTAGCACAGATCACAGAGGAACACATCCAGACAGACCTTGAAAGTCTCCAGGGAAGGAGACTCAACAACTTCTCTGGAGATAGTTCCAGTGCTCTGGGACCCTTACAGCAAAGAAGTTCCCCCTTGTGTTGAGCTGGAACCTCCTGTGCTGCAGCTTCCATCCATTGCTCCTTGTCCTATCCCAGGCAGCAAGTGAGCAGAGCCTGTGTCCCCATCTCCCCCTGACCACCTGCCCTCAGATGTTTATAAACATCTATCAAATCCCCTCTAAGTCTTCTCTTCTCCAGACTAAAAAGTCCCAGGTCACTCAGGCTCTTCTCATAAGCCATGCCCTCCAGCCCCATAACCATCCTTGTAGCTCTCTACAGGACCCTCTCCAGCAGATCCCTATCCCTCTTAAGCTGTTCCACTCCATCATTTTTGAGGGTCTGTGTTGGACTCTCCCAAGCAGTTCTCTGAGGTCCTTCTTGTCCCAGAACTGGACATAATGTGCCAGATGTGGTCTCACCAGGGCAGAGTAGAGGGGAAGGAGAAATGAAAGAGAGCAACTACAAAGCAAACTGTGTCACTTTGTGGATTGGACATTGAGGTACTTGGGAGGTACTCCAGTGTAAGAAGTCATACACCCAATAGTAAACCCCATGAAATTTAAACAGAAAAGAGGAAAACATCCAGAATATGAGTTCCTCTCTCCTAGCAATAAGCGCTAAGCAGGCATGGTGGGAAGGGAAAGGTGATTTGATTCAGTTATGCATGGTGGATATGAGAAGCAGGACAGTGCCTATTCAGGTAGAAGCAGATGGCAGAAGAGAAGTAAGTGGCACCTGCAGCACGTAATACACATCCATTCAGCTTTAGCATCCAGAGGAGGTGGTCTCAGCATAGGCAGTCTTCATAAGTTAATGACAGGAAGATGGGAGTCAAAGGCAGTTGAAAGAAAACCCTTCAATTTAGCAAGTCTGATTTATCCCATCATTGCACTCCATTATTTCAGGTCTCTTTACTTCACACGCTCACAGCTTGGTTGGTACAATCACAGCACACTAGAGCTGCTAACATTGCAAGGTTGCTAGTTAGTGCAAGGTTAGAGTAGGCTGGCTCAAGAGGCATCTGCTCAGGAAGGTGAAGATTCACTTTTCAAACAGAAGTTTTAGTTAGAATTGATCCTTCCAGGAAAAAGTGAGCCTGTGAGAAGACTTAAGAAAGTACCTGGCAATGGTAGGCTTCCTGGGAAACAGGGCTGAAAGGCATTTGGGAGAATGCCCATCTCTCTCCACATGAGAAGACACAAGTCAAGTTATTTCAGAGCCCCACTTATCTTTCATTATTCACCTCTAATGAGTCCTTCCAGATCTCTTGCTTCTTTCTATTTCCTTGCTTCTGACCTTATGCTATCAACTTCCAGTTACCAGGATTTCCTCTAATGACATCCCTCTGCTCTTCCTGACGACAGAACCTTTTCCTCTCTGCATTTCAATGGGATCCTTGCCATACCCTCCCCCATTTGATGCCTCACAGTTTCCACTTGCAGAAATCCTCACTGGTTTATGTGCCCTCCCCTGAGGCTGAGCTGCCCAGGCTACAAGATTAAGGTGCCCATTAAGAAGCACCAAATCTCTGGTTCTATCCATTAACCTAGCTGAATGCTGAGTGTTCAAGGAACTGGACCTCACTTCTCACTCTGGCTTTGCCTCAGACCTGCTGCAAGATGCTGGACATGTCATTTGTCCCATCTGGCTTTCTTGCTTTCCCCATCTGCAGAAAAGAGAAAGCCTCATTATCCCTCTCTCTATAAAACATCCTGAGAACTAAGAAGACAAACTGCCTTGAGAGCCAGGAACTATTATTATTTAGAGCTCAGGTGTGCTAAATAGACACTGGCAAGAGACATAAAGACAAAATTAATCCAAGGGCAAGGAAAGCAGACAGAGCAATAAAGCAGAGAAATTGGAGAAAGAAAGGGAAAGAAAATCCAGTGAAAAACAGAGTACAGCACTAGGGCACTGCTTCTGATACTGGAAGGTGTCCAGAGAAGGGTGAAGAAGATGGCAAGGGGCCTGGAGCACAGCCCTGTGAGGAGAGGCTGAGGGAGCTGGGGATGTGCAGCCTGCAGAAGAGAAGGCTCAGGGCAGACCTCATTGCTGTCTACAACTACTTGAAGGGAAGTTGTAGCCAGGTGGAGTTGGTCTCTTCTCCCAGGCAACCAGCAACAGAACAAGGGGACACAGTCTCAAGTTGTGGCAGGGGAGGTCTAGGCTGGATGTTAGGAGGAAGTTCTTCCCAAAGAGAGTGATTGGCATTGGAATGGGCTGCCCAGGGAGGTGGTGGAGTCACCATCCCTGGAAGCGTTCAAGCAAAGCCTGGCTGAGGCACTTAGTGCCATGGTCTGGTTGATTGTCCAGGGCTGGGTGCTAGGTTGGACTGGCTGAGCTTGGAGGTCTCATCCAACCTGGTTGATTCTATGAATCTGTTCTATGATTCTCTGTTCTAAATACGTATGGAAGGATAACACTGTTGAAGCAGTTCTACAAATGCAGTTGTGCATCTTCTCAGTCTTTTGTTTCTACAGCTCTGTAGTTTTGGTGAATCCAGATTGCTGCCCCTACCTAACTCCACACGTGGGAAAGACATTTGCATGGTTTGGCTCACTGACTGTACTGACTGTCTACAGCTGTAGAGATCAAGTAGGCAAGGAGATGCTCTGTCACCTTTTGAGATCAGCCAGGATTATCCTTTCTCCAGCTGGGGAAAGCAGCGGGTAAGGAATGAAAAGCACAAGAAAGATTTAATGCAGACCTGTAGGACAGTTAAGGGAATTACCTCTATCTGTGCATTCAGTGCTTTATAAAAGATCAGCATACAATCACAGCATCATCAAGAGATAACTGAGGCTCTGGAATCAGCATAGTTGTATGCCTATTACTCCACAATGCTGCTGGGCAAGCAGCAGTTGTGATCCATCTGTCAGCATGTCCTCTGCTGTCACAAGATCCTTGCTGCAGATACTACCACATTCTGCTCCTTTCCATTATGGATGAGGCTGAAGTGCTCCTGTGATTTTTTCCAGGCAGGAGTTACAGTGCCCCTCTAACCAGTTGGGGTGTTTTTGTATCTCCTAGGCAAAGAGCAGCTTAGGTCTTGGGATGAACATAAAAGAAGACAAGAATTCAAATTTCTGTCTTTTGCAATTCCTAAGAAATCAGTCACTTTTGCTTTCCAGAGGGCAGCAGAAGCAGAGAGAGCATGAACTGGCTTTTGAACGTTTGGTGTGAGAGAGCTATGAGATTGGCTGTGCCTGCAAAGAACAGGTCATGGTGTGCATGCAAGGTCAATACACTGCCTTTGGTGGATTTCTTTTTCCACTTACTGCTTGAGTTCTCAGTCCCATCTCTTCCTAACACTGTTTGCAGCCTTCTTTCTCAGTCAAAAGGATATCCTTTATTATTTTTAAAGCCTGTTTGATGAGTGACAACAACTGCCAGAGAATGCTACATCTCACTCCCCCTCATTAACATTGTAAATTAATTTAGGACTCATCTAGATGCAGGATTAACAACGTGAGGATTAATCCACTCTTCATTCAGAGGACATACTTGGGACAAGCAGCCTTTCGTCTCACATCACTCAATTAGTGAGCAGGACCATCTCTTGGGAATGAAATGATATTTCTGTCTCTGCTTGCAAAGGAACTGCTCAAGGTTAAGGCAGAAGCCCTGGGCACATCAGTCATGGTCCCAGCTCTACTGTAGGCTTCCTCTGCAACCTTGGTCAAATGCTTTTACACTCTGCATCCACTTTATCCAATTTGCACATCTAGAGAGGTCAGATGGAGAACAGACAAAGGATTAAGAGTGGTGTTGATGGTGGTCTAGGCCAGCATGGTTTATTTCACCAGGGTTAAGGATACATAGGCTGGGGGCCAGCTGCCAACACACACACTTGTTAAGCTGTTAAGTTTTCAGTTGTGTGTCCCTACCCTTACTCAGGTGAAGCAGTGTTTTATTTTGGGAGCACTCCCTCCCTGTGATGGCACTGGAATACATTATATAATGTATTATATTTTATATATATATATAGTATTATAGTGCACAGGCAAAGTCAAGCCTTTAGGTTTGAGATCAGAAAAACAACCACCTCTCAAAGCCAGCCAAACAAAAACCAAACAGAAAATAGTGCTTTTCTTAGGGAAACAGTTACCAGCTACAGAACTCTTGACACACCAGCAATCCTGCAATATCTCAGTGACTCTGTTCTCAGATGCCCCTGTCTGTTTGCTAGAGAAATAAATAACATTCCTTGCAATTAACAAATGAAATGCCCTGCTGGAGCTTAGCTCCTACTTGCTGTCACTAAATCATCTGCAGAAGGATTTCATCCACTGAGGGGAATGAAGATTAAATACATGCTTTGGCAAGTGTCATTTTCCACCAGAATATTTTCTTGGAGGCACTTTGTGTCTAATGATACACCGAGGACCTGCTCCTCTGAGTGCAATAAATAAACACAAATAATTGCTGTACAAAAAAAGCCTGATGGACAACCAGTGCCACTTTGGGCAAACTGATTGATGCTGCTTACAAACACTAACACTTGTAAAAGCTCAGGCTTCCTGTTCTGGATGTGTACTGTGCCTATCAGCTTAGCTGAACCCTGCTGTCCCAAAAGGAGAGAGCATTTCTAAAGCCCTAATACAAACCAGTGTCAATTGTTTGTATGGCAACATTACTGAGAAGCTGTAAGTGCAGGTGAGGACAGCAGTGTGCCCAGGTGGCCAAGAGAGCCAAGGGCACAGTGTGGCCAGTGGGACAAGGGAGGTTATTCTGCCCCTGTACTCAGCACTGGTCAGGCCACACCTTGAGTCCTGTGTCCAGTTCTGGGCTCCTCAATTCAAGAGATGTTGAGATACTGGAACATGTCCAGAGAAGGGACAGCTGGTGAGGGGCCTGGAGCACAGCCCTGTGAGGAGAGGCTGAGGGAGCTGGGGGTGTGCAGCCTGCAGAAGAGGAGGCTCAGGGCAGAGCTCATTGCTGTCTGCAACTACCTGAAAGGAGATTGTAGCCAGCTGGGGTTGGGCTCTTCTGCCAGGCAAGTAGCATCAGAACAAGGGGACAGAGTCTCAAGTTGTGCCAGGGCAGGTCTAGGCTGGATGTTACGAGGAAGTTGTTGGCAGAGAGAGTGATTGGCATTGGAATGGGCTGCCCAGGGAGGTGGTGGAGTTGCTGTCTCTGGAGGTGTTCAAGCAAAGCCTGGATGAGGCACTTAGTGCCATGGTCTGGTTGATTGGCTAGGGCTGGGTTCTAGGTTGGATTGGATGAGCTTGGAGGTCTCTTCCAACCTGGTTGATTCTATGACCCTTCTGTGCCATAGACTACAGCAAGTGAAAAGGAGATTGGCCCAGGTTAGGGTGGATCCCTCCCCTGGTAGAATAAACTCATCACAACACAGATGGTTTTGGAAAGTCAGGGAAAAATGAAATTGTATTTCTTATAGTTTAAATATAACAGGATGTGCTAGTTTGAGCCTAGCTGAGATATTTTGCTGAGAAGAATTAGACTATAGGCTGTGAAAAGGAAACAATGGAGATGTCTACTACATTCATAGGCTTGCTGAAATGTATAAGACCACAAATATAGATAAGACAGTTTGCTCTCTGGCTCTGGGGCTGCATGAACATCCCTCTCAAACTTGCTGCCTGACTAATCCATCTGCTTCCTAACCCCCCTGGCTGACCCTCCAAACTGTCTTGAGCATAAGACAAAGTCTGTAGTAAGGTAGAGGGGTGGGGAGAAGGTGGAAGGGTGGTTGAAAACCCCTCCTGGGGACTCTGGTTTCTGAAAGGCTGTTATGTTTCTTTATTACCTTTTTAACTTGTCTATTTCTGTCTGTAGCTGTATAGGTTGTGAATATCTGCTTGTATATTATGCTCAGCTGTTAATATAAGCTTTGTTCAATTTCCAGAGCTGCTGAGCCTAGTCTGGGTGATTTTCACAAGGGGGAAGAGGGGGGATGTGGGGAACACCCAAAAAGGAGAAATAAACTACTAGAGAAATATAATAACCTTAACGAAGATGGGGAAGGGGTCAAGAGGCAGCAAAGCAGCAGCAGCAGCCAAAGCAGCAGCGGGGGGAAGATAGCAGCAGGCACAGCTGAAGCAGCAGAAGCCAGCAAGGGGAAGGTCCAAGCTATGCTTCTAGACAAAAAGCTCTTGATGCTTCAATGGAACGATATGAGCTTATCCACTGTTGCCATTCTATGGCCTTTCTCCAGAATGTTCACCTCTCCCCTATGTCTGAGTTAGAAATCTAGCTCAAACAGCCACAGAGATGCTGCAGTGGTTCACATAGTTTCAAATCAAAGGCCAAATGACAGAGCTCCAAAACAGTCTCTCCTCCAGTGTGCCCAGGATGGATTGTATACACTTTATGGTTGGCTAGAGTTTCACAGACAAGCTCCTGACAGCAACTGGTGATAGCATAAGGGGGTGGGGGGGAAAGTATGGAGAAAAATGTCTTTCTGGCACACAATTTCTAATCCTAATTCAAGTCCTTTTTTTTCCCCAGCAACATAACTGCTCCAGTGTGGTTGCCTCAGACAGATGACAGTGACAAGACAACCACAGCACCACAAATGTGTGATTCTGACAACTCTGTAGGAAGTTTGCAAACTGGACTGTTTCTCTGGTTAAAATATGACTTAAGCTCTCTGGCTAGTCCTTTCAGCTCCCCAGAAAGATCACAAGTGATGGCATAATTACATGAGACTGCTGCTCAATGTCAATCCAGGCACTCTTCTAAAGCACCTCTAGACTAGAGGCCAGAAAAGCTGGGGTTGTACATCTCTGCCTGCTAATGTCTGCTGCATTAAAACGTCTGCCACACTAAAAGGACATCACAATTGTAACAATCCTTCCTCTTTAAAGACAAGGAGAGAAATGACTGAAGCTAACAGCACCAAAATCACAGGGATATTGTTAATCCATGAGTTATCAAGAATTCAATGGCTGTCAGCCTTTCCTGCAGCCTTCACCCTCAGGTACTTGTTCTGATGAGGATTAGGTGTTCATGCCACACTGTACTGCCAAATTCTCTGCATTCAGCAGATTGTAGAGCACATGAAGGACATTCTACAGCACACATCAACCTCCAGAGAGTTAAGAGAAGTAAGAACAACAGGATCCTGCTGGTTGGTGTATCATGAGTTTTCTGATTTAGGGAAGCTAGCTGCCTCCTGTTTGCATTTAGCAGTCATCAACAATATCATCAGGTCTGCTTTTAGCCCATTCTGCACCCAAGCCGTTCTGAGCCCTGATGTCCTCCTGCCCACCAGCAAATCAAACCTCAAAAAACCCCTCATGTTCACTCCTCTTCCTATTAAGCATATCCCACAGCCAGTGTGCCCATGGACTGCAGCTGGAGAAACATGAAAGGTCTGAGAAGAGGAAGGTTACAGAAAGCAGTAGGCAAGCAAATGCTGTTACCTGTCTGCAGCAAGCCAGCCCCGCTGTCTTTGACTCCAAAGTGCTGCTGGATGTCTAGTAACACACCTGCAAGGAAAACAGAGAAGAAACTGAGTGTCTTCACTCTTTGAAAGGCACCACAGCTCAAACCTGTGAAGCATCAGCAAAGCTTCAAATTCCAGTAGTTCAGACACACAACTTCTAAAGTTTGTACTTTGGCTTCTTTTCTGTAGGTGCACACTCAGTAATTTGGGGCTGCTACAGTAACAGCAGAGGCAGGCATCACGCAAAGAGTATGGGAATGAAATCCTCATGCATGAGGAATTGATCTTTCCTGGCCTTTCCTTTCTGCTGGATTAAGATCAGGGTTTTCTTTTTAGTCTTCTGCACAATCCATATCTCTCTCTTCTGTTATTTTACTGATTCTGCACTGTAGATCATAGAATCATAGAATCAACCAGGTTGGAAGAGACCTCCAAGATCATCCAGTCCAACCTATCCCCCAGCCCTATCCAATCAACCAGACCATGGCACTAAGTGCCTCAGCCAGACTTTTCTTGAAGACCCCCAGGGATGGTGCCTCCACCACCTCCCTGGGCAGCCCATTCCAATGGGAAAATCACTCTCTCTGTGAAGAACTTCTTCCTAACATCCAGCCTATACCTACCCTGGCACAGCTTGAGACTGTGTCCCCTTGTTCTATTGCTGGTTACCTGGGAGAAGAGGCCACCCCCCACCTGGCTACAATGTCCTTTCAGGTAGTTGTAGACAGTAATAAGATCACCCCTGAGCCTCCTCTTCTCTTCAAATGTTTTGACAAGACAGACAAATTCAATCTGAGATGAGCTTTAGCACATCATCCCTGTTGGGATAGGAGAGATGATGTAAGTTTCTGCCTTTAACTGCTCCTGGGGGGGTTCTCATTTCCAAAGCAAATGTAGAAAATGAAGTTATTTTAGTCAAAGTGGGTAAGTGACCAAACATTCAGCTTCTAAGCAACTAAAAGCAGAACCAAGCCCAACCCTCTCCCTTTCCTGAGCCTGCAAGGTATTAATTGATGTCATACAAAATGAATTGGGTTTGTGGTATTTACACATTCAGCTAGATTTAGCTCTTGGGCATGAAACATTAACACATGCAACATCAGGTACATCTGAACAGACACACATTTGCAACCCACTAGCCAAGAGGGGAAACCCACAAGAGAGATTTTGTAGCTCATCTTGAAGGACACAGATTTGCCAAGCTGTAAGAGGGTCCAGTTGTGTCAGACACAGACCCACCAGCTTCTGTGGTCTAAAAGTGTACTCTTCTTGGGTCTGGAACAGAGACAGTCACTCTTTTATTATCTGAGACTTCCTTACTTAGGCTACTATCACCTCCTAAAATGGGGCTATGCAAGTTGTTGTTTTTTAAACTGAGAAACATCATTCTCCAACTCGGCTGAATATCCATAAAAGTTCACAACCACTCCAAAACCTGAACCCAGGCTTGATCCAAAGTGTTCCTGCTCATCACTGCAGGTCTCAAGAAGCAACAAAGCATCCACCTGACCTCACTCACTGCCTATCTTAGCGTTTGAGGCTGCCAGGATCACACTAAATGACAAGCACAAAGAGATAAAAGACCCGGAGATAACTATTCCCAGAAACAGCCTGGAACAATGCCAAGAAAGCAAACATAAAGTGAAAGTAATATGGGAAAAGAAAAACATACAGAGCAAGAAAGCTAATTTGTCCTATTCCATAGTACCTCTACATCATCATTTACTCAGGGCAGCGTTCAGGTTGGATTTCACACCACCAGCATCCTCCCACTAACATCAGTGCAACCTCCCACAACAATCTCCCCTCTCATAGTTACATCAGGCTGTTTAGCCAGGAGCAGAGGATGCTCAGGGTGGAGAAAGGTGTGAATCTCATCAATGTGTGTCAATACCTGCCGATGAGAGGGCGTAAAGAACACAGAGCCAGGCTCCTCGCAGGGAGATGAGGCAAAGGGCACAACAAGAAGCATAGAAAATTCCCTTTAAACATAAAGAAACGAATCAGTTTTCCCTTCGAAAGCAGTCACACCCTGCAACAGGCTGTCCCAGAGAGGTTGTGCATTCCCCATCCCCGGAGCTACTCAAAACCCAAAAGGACACAGACCTGAGCAGCCTGCTCTAGCTGACCCTGCTTTTAGCTTGTGCCAGATGATCTCCAGAGATCACTTCCAACCTCGATTATGCTGTGTCTGTAATTTTCTCAACTATTAAGTGCCTGATTGCATCCAGCCTGACACAGTTTTCCCCAGCCTGCCTTTTCCATCGGAGCATCGCTGGCTACTCTAATTTCAACAGGCACTTCTTCATTTCCTCTTGGTTGGCAGATTTACCTCCATTTTCAAAGTGCCCTGACATTTCTTGCCTGTCCTTGCCTCACTTGATGCACTAATAACTGGGATATCATTACCCAGGCAATATCTGATGAACTAAAAGAATGGTTGCTTTTGCCTCAGCAAACCCCTGTGTGGTTAACTGACTGACTTACTCCTCTTGATGTCCCACTCTTCCACAGAGTGGTTCTCTTCCAACCCAGCCTAGAAACCTTACTTTAGCCTAACTACCTCTGAACACCTTAAATTCTGTGGAATTCTCCTAATCCCATGATGCATGTCCACATCCAGAGCTCTGAATGGCATCTGAGCTGTCTACAGCAACATATTCCTAGCCATGCCAGAACATCAACGAGACATTAAACCACCAAAAGTTACAAGGAGCCTGGGATGAAATGGAAAACAGCCTCAGAAAGAAGATTTTTCTGGAATTTGCCTCATAAATCAGATGAGGAAGAGCACAGGATTCTACTGGTGCCTACACTCTAAAGCAGAGGAGGTCTTCTAGTTCGTGGCAAAGGAACTAGCTGCCCAGTGACAATGGCTTGAGAGCTCTGCAGTGCTCTTTTCCACAAGAGATCACAGAATCAACCAGGTTGGAAAAGACCTCTAGGATCATCAAGTCCAATCTATCACCTAACCCTCCTAATTAACTAAACCATGGCACTAAGTGCCTGATGCAGCCTCCTCTTAAACACCTCCAGGGATGAGGACTCCACCGCCTCCCCAGGCAGTCCATTCCAATGCCAATCACTCTTGCTGTGAAGAACTTCTTCCTGACATCCAGCCTAAACCTGCCCTGGTGCAGCTTGAGGCTGTGTCCTCTTGTTCTGTTGCTGGTTGCCTGGCAGCAGAGACCAACCTCACCTGGCTACAACCTCCTTTCAGGTAGTTGTAGACAGCAATGAGCTCTGCCCTGAGCCTCCTCTTCTTCAGGCTGGACACCCCCAGCTCCCTCAGCCTCTCCTGACAGGGCTGTGTTCCAGCCCCCTCACCAGCCTTGAATCACAAAGTGCCCCACAAGCTTGACCTACTGTAGCCAAAAATGAAGCACATTGAGGACACTGAAGTGCAGCCACCTTAGATTAAGCCTATAATTTCATTCTAGTGGTGGAGAGAGAACTGGGTTATGTAGATAAGTCAAAGCAAGAGGACAATATAGAACCATAATTATAAGTCTTGTGTGAGCCTGGAAGAAGGTCTCAGATGCTTAAGAGAGATCTGCATGTCTAATTGGCAGGAATTTCCCACTCCAAGCCTATTTTACATTCTCTTTAGGCTTGAGGTGTTCTGATATGGGATTTAGAGGATCGAATTAGAGGCAGCAGCAAGCAGATGACGCAATCCATCTCTGAAGTGATAGGAGTTTCTCCCTGCTGTGGGAGCTCTCCTGCTCAGCCTGCTCACATGGAAAGACACTCCTCTTCTCTTCAATTTGCTCAGCTCTGTTTTCATCTCACCATGGCAATGACTCACCCCAAACTTTAATAAGATTTTGGGACGCAGTTAAGCAATGATAGACCAGGGGAGAGTAAAGGAAAATGACAGAGCTTTTGACTTTCCTTTCTGCTTTTAAATGATGGGAAAGCAGAGATAGCTGGTGCCAGGCTCCAGACGGTGATCGTGTTGCTTGTAGAGATGTGCTCCCAGGTGTCTCACAACACCTGATGCAATCACAGTATCACAGTATCACCAAGGTTGGAAGAGACCTCACAGATCATCAAGTCCAACCCTTTACCACAGAGCTCAAGGCCAGACCATGGCACCAAGTGCCACGTCCAGTCCTGCCTTGAACAGCTCCAGGGACGGCGACTCCACCACCTCCCCGGGCAGCCCATTCCAGTGTCCAATGACTCTCTCAGGGAAGAACTTTCTCCTCACCTCCAGCCTAAATCTCCCCTGGCACAGCCTGAGGCTGTGTCCTCTTGTTCTGGTGCTGGCCACCTGAGAGAAGAAAGCAACCTCCTCCTGGCCACAACCACCCCTCAGGTAGTTGTAGACAGCAATGAGGTCACCCCTGAGCCTCCTCTTCTCCAGGCTAACCAATCCCAGCTCCCTCAGCCTCTCCTCGTAGGGCTGTGCTCAAGGCCTCTCCCCAGCCTCGTTGCCCTTCTCTGGACACGCTCAAGCATCTCAGTGTCCTTCCTAAACTGGGGGGCCCAGAACTGAACACAGGACTCAAGGTGTGGTCTAACCAGTGCAGAGTACAGGGGCAGAATGACCTCCCTGCTCCTGCTGACCACACCATTCCTGATGCAGGCCAGGATGCCACTGGCTCTCTTGGCCACCTGGGCACACTGCTGGCTCATGTTCAGGCAGGTATCAATCAGCACCCCCAGATCCCTCTCTGTCTGGCTGCTCTCCAGCCACTCCAACCCCAGCCTGTATCTCTGCATGGGGTTGTTGTGGCCAAAGTGCAATCCAAGAAAGGGAAGCCACCACATGTGGTTTACAAGGCCTTGCTTGGCTTAAAGTTCATATCTATGTCCCAGGAGGATGACAAAATAGCCATGAGCAGCTAACAGGCACCACTCTTCCTGAGACAGCCTCTCAGCAGGGCTGATGGCCATTTGGGACGCCTTTGTGATTACATGGCATGCATTAGGGCTATCACTTTTTCTTTCTGAAGCACATGTGGCAACTTCAGGACCAAGCAAACACACAGGAAACACAGAGCCAACCTTCCAAAGTATCTTACCAGCTGAACCAGACACTGCTAATGCTGACATAAAGCTTGGAACTCAAAGAGGTGAAACACAGGTAGCACCTAGCCAGGAATGCTGATCAAGATGGGCACAGAGACAGGACTTACTGGGGACACCCAGACTGCAGAATGACAAGTCACATCGCCCTGTCTAGGTTACTTTCCTGGTGGTGCTGCTAAGTACTCAAAGACACCAAGGCAGTTATAGGATTTTTGTGGGCAGTGGGCATGAAAAGGCCTTTTAAGAGCAATTTGGAGGATAAAAGGTCTTTGGGTGTGGAGTGTTAGATAGGGAGAGAATGTCAAGTAAATGGGGAAGAGGAATGCAGCTGACCTCACCCACCCAGAGTGTCAGATGGTTTACAGGATCTGCTCCAGCATCCAGCATACACTTTCCTCCGAGTCTTTAATGGCCAATTCACAAACACTGAATATAAGAGACTTGATTGTGAGGCTTTCAGAATGCAGACCCACGTTTCATAGCCTAAGTTACCTCTGATTTAGAGCATAGCTCAGGCTTCAAACAGGGAGGCAGGTGGTCAGATCACAGAACCACAGAAACACTCAGGTTGGAAAAGCCCCTCAGGATCACCAAGTCCAACTGATAACCCTACTCTACAAGGCTCACCCTAAACCATATCCCCAAGACCAAGCAGAAGGCAAAGCTGCCTGTCTAAACAAGCTCTGTATTCCTGACCAGAGCTACAATCAAAGGTTGGAAGGTCATTTGATAGGGGGTTGAAAGATGTTCTGAAGAGAAGGTCATCTTAGTACACCTGTCCTCTATGGTAACCACCATGTACAGAACTGCTCCACAGCAGGTCCAGTGTGCAGTGTTTTGGTTATGGTTTATATTTAAAAGGAATGTGGGCACTACCTCTATATATGTGTAAAAACTTGCCATGGTAAGAAACAGCATTCACAAGCTAAGCTACAATGAAAATCACTGCTTGAAAGGAAAAAAAGACATCAGAGCTTCTCTGGGAGAGTCCCATTTTCCACTCATCAAGACAAAACATCAGGATTTGATTTCCAACTGCTCCTAAGGCAGGTACAAACTACAGAGTGAACCTGTGCACGGAGTGCAAAGCTACAGAAAACAAAGCCACAGGTTTTCAGCTCACCAAACCTTGCACCAGTAATGCCAACGCACAATCTGTAGGTGCTGCACATGCTGCAATGCCATGACCCAACCTAACTACTTTAAAAGCCCTTTTAAAGGTATCTTTTAATGGGGGAAAATGATGGTGCTTGACAGCACACAATGACCCACACAAGGCAAGGCAGGCACTGACAGCAATCCAGCGTGTGCCCAGCACTCTCTCTCCTGCCCCACTGCAGCCCTGGGCTTGCACTACTCTGTGAGGAAGCCTCAAAGGAGATAGAGGAGAGCTCAGAACTTCCAGAGATAATGCATAATGATTAGGTTCCTGTGCTCAGAACCAATCTGATACTTTTACATCTTCTTGCTTATATTTTAACCATTTCTCTATCTGTAATGTTATATATGTAATCTTTGAGGGCATACTATCATGCCCCATGGAATGCTGCATGCCACCTTATCTAGTAAAAAAGGCACATTTTACTCACTTGGAGCCAGCCAAAGTACATGCAAATATCTTGCACCTCAAAGGAGATAGAGAACCCAGCCTCACACTACTTTAGCTCCCAAAGAGCCAGAGCAGACAATTTGCTGCTTCTTCTTCTATTACTTATTGCTACATACCTCTCCTTGTGAAAGCATTCTCCTTCCCAGGCTGTGCTCCCTGGTTCTTCCAGGACCAGCTCCTACAGGTGAAGGCAACTAAGCAGGGATAGCCAAGCCTGCCCTCCTAGCCATTAAAGGCACAAGTCACCTTCCTACCACCAAGCTCTTCCTCATGCCTGCAGCCATATTCAACCTGCTTCAAACAGTGCATTAAGGATGCATAGGAGTGGTGCACTGCACACACCTGTCTGTTCAGAGACATGTGAAAAGATTAGGTGGAGAGGAGTTTATTCTGAGGTCTCTGTGATTGTATCTTCACTGCAACCCCAAGGTGTGACTGCAGTACACACACAGATCCCTAAGCTTCAAACGAGCTGGCTTCAGCTCAGCCACCCACGACCTATTAAATATCAGCTTCACAACGTGGACCCTATTTAAATGCCCATCTGCAGAAACCACCAGGGCAGCCCTGCTGACATTTGTACCTGGAGATAAATGCCCATCACTGGCAGAACTAGCAGGTTCTGTGGATTGCCATGGAAGTGTTCCCTGGCTTACAGGCACAAAGATGCAGGCCTGCTCTTTAAGGACTGGTAAATGAGTGCTGACATCTTGCTTGAAAACATTGACAGGAGCTTCCTTAGGACACAGGCAGACACTGCCTTGCATTCTGCACAGCTGATTTCCCCTGCTGTACGACATGACAGCATGCACTGGTGAGATGCTCTCTGGTTTTGGAACAGCGTGGCAGGATTAAAAACAAACTAACAAAACAAAGGCAGCAACTAGACAAAGCAAAACAAGGGTTTGAGATCTGCTCACGCTGGCATGAAAGAAACCTGTGACCTAGAAAGCATTGAAAGGAAATCGCCAGCACCCACAGGGGCACGTTTAGGAAAGGGTTTCTCTGAGGAACAAAGCAGAGCACTGGGATGAGAGAACTCCAGCACAGCAGTTCAAGCTGAAGATCAGAGTGAGCCAGGGTCTTGGTGCCCAGCACTGCATCATTCAGAGGCCATGAAACAGCTGCTTAGAAGTCTGCTAGGAAAAGCCCAGAGCAGGTAAGTGTGATGGTTCAAAGCCTTCACAGATGCTGATAGCTTCCCACCACCTGAGTGTGCAGAAAGGTGACAGGGTGAAGGCTCACCTCAGAAGGTGGTTTGAAGTGGAGAGCAAACCCATGAGGCTGTAGCCCTGTAGCTCTGACACAGAGGAGGACTTGCTGTGTGCCCTGAGGACCACTTCCAGCAACCATCCTTTAGGACATGGGCTGCACACTCTACCTAGCCCACTGCTGCCTGGGATATTCCCATCCTGAGTCTGAAACCAAAGTCATCCTCAGAGACTGGCACTGCCTGTCACACCCACTTATTCCAGTCAATGTTTTTATCACCATTATAACATCAGGGGGGAAGTATCTGAGCCATTCATTCATTCCCAAAGGCTATTGGCTTACCTGCATGGCATGTAACAAGCAATTAGCATTAGGGGAAAAAATATAAGCAATGCAATTAACCAAGGGCTTGGAGAAGAAAACTTATTAAACCCCAACTTCTCTGTCTCTGGCAGAGGCTAGGTGGTAATAAATGATGGTTCCTCTAACTCCAGCTCCACTCTAACACTGTATGCAATTGCCTGCAAGAGTGGGAGGAGATAAAGGAGGCTCCTCAGGTGCAGAATCGATTAACAGAAGCCATCATTAACAGAAGGCCAGGGCCTCTAGGGAAGGGAGCACTGGACAGCTAGTCCTGCTTGGATTAAACAAAATCCAAACAAAACAAGGAAGACTTTGAATGCAGCCATGGCTGCCAAATGCTGGGTGCCTCACTGGCAAAACCACACCCTAATCAAATACTTCATCTCCCTAATTACAGTGTAGGCCTGTTCCCAGGACTATGGCTGGGAAGGAAGCCCTTGTTAAATGGGGAACATGGGATACTAGGTCAACATGAGCCCAAGAGCTTAAATCAACTCCAAAACATGGAAGGTTCTCCATTTATGATCCAATGCAACAACAGCTTTCAGCAGCAGAACTGGAAAATGACACAGGCCAAGTCTGACACTAAGCTCACCATGTTGCTTTGGTCTCCTTTCCACTCCCAACACACAGCTCCTTACAATGAGATCCTTAATTCCACTCCTGCCTTAGCCTATCTTCATCAGCCTTGCAATTCCCACAAGCCAAGGAAAGACTTCAATTAAAGATAAGTTACATTGCTAAAAGGACAGGCTAAAATGAGCTGGCACCTAGACTTGAACTTCAAAACCAACCTCATTCACTGAGACCTGGAAAGATCCCTTTATGTGGAATGGCAAAGATCACAGAATCACGGAGCCTTAGAGGTGGGAAGGGACCTCCAGAGATCGAGTCCAACCCCCCTGTCAAAGCAGGATCACCCGGGGCAGTCCATACAGGAATGCATCCAGGCAGGTTTTGAAAGTCTCCAGAGAAGGAGACTCCACAGCCTCTCTGACCAGCCTGCTCCAGGGCTCTGTCACCCTCAACAGGGCCAAGAGTAAGGTCCTGCACCAGGGTTGGTGCAATCCCAAGCACAACTCCAGGCTGGGTGGCGAATGGCTGAGAGCAGCCCTGAGGAACAGGACCTGGGGGTCTGGGGCAATGAAAAGCTCAACAGGAGCCTGCAGTGTGAGTGCAGCCCAGACAGCAACCCTGTGCTGGGCTGCAGCAAGAGCAGTGTGGGCACAGGGCAAGGGAGGGGACTCTGCCCCTTGGCTCTGCTCTCCTCACACCCCACCTGGAGTCCTGGGTGCAGTTCTGGAGCCCCCGGCGCAGGAAGGACACCGAACTGTTGGAGCCAGTCCAGAGGAGGCCATGAAGATGCTCAGAGGGCTGCAGCAGCTCTGCTATGAGGACAGGCTATGAGGGTTGGGGGTCTGCAGTCTGCAGAAGAGAAGGCTTTGAGGAGACCTTACAGTGACCTTCCAGTATCTGAAGGGTCCTACAGTAAGGCTGGGGGGAGACTGTTGACAAGGTCTCATAATGACAGGACAAGGGGTTGGGTTTAAACTGGCAGAGGGGAGATTTAAACTAGCTGTTAGGAAAGGGTTCTTTGCAAGTGAGGGTGGTGAGACACTGGCACAGGTTGCCCAGGGAGGCTGTGGCTGCTCCCTCCCTGGAGGTGTTCAAGGCCAGGCTGGATGAGTCCTTAAGTGACCTGCTCTATGATTTGCTGTGAAGAATTTTCTCCTCATGTTGAGGTGGAATCTTCTGTGTTCCAGTTTGCAGCCCTTGCTCCTTGTCTTATTGCTGCTGACCACCAAAAAGAAAATCATAGAATGGCTTAAGCTGGAAGGGACCTCAAAGCTCATCCAGTTCCAACCCCCGCCATAGGCAGGGACACCTCCCACCAGAGCAGGTCGCTCAAAGCCTCATCCAACCTGGCCTTGAACACCTTCAGGGAGGGAGCAGCCACAACCTCCCTGGGCAACCTGTACCAGTGTCTCACCACCCTCACTGGAAAGAACTTCCTAACATCCAGTTTGAATCTCCCCTCTGCCAGTTTAAACCCATTCCTCCTCGTCCCACCGTTACAAGACCTTGTCAACAGTCCCTCCCCAGCCTTCCCGTAGCACCCTTCAGATACTGGAAGGCCACTGTAAGGTCTCCTCAAAGCCTTGTCTTCTCCAGGCTGAAGAGATAGGATGCTGAAGAGATCAGAAGCTGTTACAACTTCAAACAAACCCATAAGGTTTATGATAGCTCTCTGAACTGGCAGGAACCATGAAGAGGTTTGAGAAGATGGCCAGACCTTGTCCTACACCCAGCACCTCTGCCTCAGGACTCAGTTCAGACCTCATTTCAGCAAGGCAATACCTCTGGTCTGACACAGACTGCAACACAACCAACCTTTGCCAAGAGAAAAACCTCCTCTTGGGACATGTCAGATCCTAATGAGCAGCCTCAAAAGATGTTCAGACCGAACAGAAGAGCCTCAAAATCCAAGGACATTATTGTCACATTTATTCAGATGTTAGAAAACCCAAAGAGTCTTCCCCCTTGTACTCTTTCTGCATGGTATGGCAGGAAAAAGTGGCACCAAAAGCTCTGGTTGTCTTCTGGCTTTCTAATCTTTATGGGGGACTAACCAGTCTAGCTAATTCTTGCAATGAAACATATCTCAGAGACTTTGTATGTGAACTAATTAAAATAAATAAAGCCAGCAGAGATAATGAGAGAGCAAATCAACTGCATATGAATTCTGCCAGTGACTCACCACTGCCTTGTTTTCCTTATTGGAAAACTTGGCCTCTCACCAGACCAGAGTGACAATGAGTCAGGAAACTGGCATGAGCCACAAACTGCAAGGAAATTAAAATAAGCATCTACAAAATCTCTTTTTTTGGAGAGATTTTGGAGATCTTTGCTAGCTTTGTACGGATGTGGCTATGGACTTTGCAGCTCTGCCCTCCTGGTTTTCTGGCTAGGCAAATTCAAAAAAGTCACTTAAATCAGTCAGTGTTGGAAGGGACTGCAAGGGTCATCTACTTCCAACCCCCATGCCATAGGCAGGGACACCCCACACTAGATCAGGCTGGCCAGAGAATCATCCAGCCTGGCTTGAAACATCTCCAGGGATGAGGCTTCCACTATTTCCCTGGGCAACTCACTCCAGGGTCTTACCACCCTCATGCTGAAGAACTTATTCCTAACATCCAGTCTGAACCTACCCATTTCTAGATTTGCTCCCTTCTCCCCAGTCCTATCTCTGCCTGACAGCCTAAAAAGTCCCTCCCCAGCTTTCTTGTAGGTCCCATGAAGATACTGAGAGGCCACAACAAGGTCATCTCAGAGCCTTCTCCTCTCCAGACCAAAGAGCCCCAAGTCCCTCAGTTTCACCTCACAGGAGAGGTGATCCAGCCCTCTGCTTATCCTCATGAACTTAAAAGTTCTTCCAGAGACAGTGAATCATAGAATCAAGCAGGTTGGAAGAGACCTCCAAGATCATCCAGTCCAACCTAGCACCCAGCCCTAGCCAGTCAACCAGACCATGGCACTAAGCATCTCACCAGGCTTTTCTCGAACACCTCCAGGGATGGCAACTCCACCACCTCCCTGGGCAGCCCATTCCAATGCCAATCACTCTCTCTGCCAACAACTTCCTCCTAACATCCAGCCTAGACCTCCCCCAGTACAACTTGAGACTGTGTCCCCTTGTTCTGTTGCTGGTTGTCTGGCAGAAGAGACCAAGACCACCTGGCTACAGCCTCCCTTCAGGTAGTTGCAGACAGCAATGAGGTCTGCCCTGAGCCTCTTCTTCTCCAGGCTGCACACCCCCAGCTCCCTCAGCCTCAGGCTCTTGTGCTCAGAATCATTTTGATACTTTTACATCTTCTTGCTCACATTTCTCTATCTACAACGTGATATGTTCAACCTGTGAGGCATTCTGCCATACCCTATGGAATGCTGCATACACCTTACCTAATAAGCAAGGCACATTTCCCTCACTTGCAGCTGGCCAAAGTAGAATCACAGAATGATAGAAGCAGTCAGGGTTGGAAGGCACCACTAGGATCATTCAGTTCCAACCCCCCCTGCCATGGGCAGGGACACCCTACCCTAGATCAGTACATGCAGATATCTTAACTGGGAGCTCCTGGCATGCATGACATGAGGATAACAGTTCTCAGCCTAATTCTGTGTAAGCATAACCTCTAGCTGGACTCTTCGCTGCCTGCCTCTTTCATGCAGACCACAAGAAGTTGCACAGTTATCTTCTGGCACAGCCTCTCTTGGACTCACAATCTTCAAGCAGGTTGGGAATGTGAAACCCAGCAAAAAGGCTGTGCTATCAGGAGTACCTTCTGTGCACAAGCAGCCGTGTCTCCAGGGCTAGAAATACAGCACATCGCCCTGTAAGAAGATATGACTCAGAAAGCTGCACTAAAAGAAAATTTAGAAAGAATTCCTTTTAATGCAGATTTCAAAGGTTGC
Organism: Pogoniulus pusillus; assembly: GCF_015220805.1. NCBI lineage: Eukaryota > Metazoa > Chordata > Aves > Piciformes > Lybiidae > Pogoniulus > Pogoniulus pusillus. The sequence goes on from NC_087290.1 coordinate 7,209,099, forward strand.
AAATGCCAGCAGAAAGAAGTTTCTACATCCTTCAATATCACCAGACTCCAAGGATGAGGGTTTGTTTTTAACCCACTCCCTCTCCTCTCCGAGCCACACACACACTTTAGTGACACACAAGATCTGAGATGCGAGGGAACAACTCTGGTAATTAGTGAGTGCTGATTTACAGCAGATGACAGCTAATTTCTACAGTTAAGAAGAATTCCATCAAATCTGTGGGTTGGACATGCTTCCAAGTGACTGCATCTCATTTCTCATTTGCATTTTGCTTCTCCTTAGCAATGCCTCGAAGCTATTCTGGAACATCACAAGCTGCCCAGAGCATGTTGGTATATTCGTGTGCAATTCTAAAGAGCTTTCTATTCTTTTCTACTACAGAGACTGCTCTCTAAAATGAAAGGGAGATGCCAGATGCAGAGGCATCCTGTACAGAGTGGACTGCAGAAGAGCAGCAGCCAGGTGATAGAGTAGCCTGGCAGGGAAGATTGGGCACATTCCTCCCAGTTTCTCAGTCAAAGCATGAGAGATCCACTCTCACGGGCCTGAGCTAAAAGAAAGTTCTGGTAATCAGCTTCATGGTAACAGAGGGGTGTACAAGCACATGCCCAGTGCCCCTGCCAAGCTGCAGACTGATCTTTAGAAGTACCTCTGCAATGTTAGTTCACATCCAATACACAGATCTCCTGCTGCGACCTAGATAGGAACATGGGAGCTGGGGGTGTTCAGCCTGAAGAAGAGGAGGCTCAGGGAAGACCACATCACTGTCTGAAGAGAGGCTGTAGGCCAGGTGGGGTTGGGCTCTTCTGCCAGGCAAGCAGCAACAGAAGAAGAGGACAGTCTCAAGTTGTGCCAGGGGAGGTCTAGGCTGGATGTTAGGAGGAAGCTGTTGGCAGAGAGAGTGATTGGCATTGGAATGGGCTGCCCAGGGAGGTGGTGGGGTCGCCGTGGCTTGAGGTGTTGAAGCAAAGACTGAAGGGAGCACTTAGTGCCATGGTCTGGTTGATTGGCTAGGGCTGGGTGCTAGGTTGGACTGGATGATCTTGGAGGTCTCTTCCAACCTGGTTGATTCTATGATGAGGGTGAGGGCAAAAGCCAGAATTGCCTATAGAGTATCCTCCAGGACAAAAGCTGGACAGAACTGTGTTGCAAACTTGGTGCTTGTACAAACTCACTTCTAAGACTACAGGAAATCTGTAAAAAAACCTCCAAGGCCTCCTATTTCAAGTAGCTACCTAAATCTTATTTTAACTTCCAGATGAAAGAGCTTTTGGCAGACAAAAATACCTGTCCTAACTTTAGGAATCCTTGAATTGTCCTCATTGTTAAATATACACTTTAAGCTTTTCTGAGACACTGCTGCTGAACGTGGCAAGTAATCATAGAATCAACCAGGTTGGAAGAGACCTCCAAGATCATCCAGTCCAACCTAGCACCCAGCCCTATCCTACATAAAGGAAGGATAACTCCAAAGCCACCCAATGCATGCTGCTCCCTTTTGCCCACCTGTCCCCTTGTTCTGTCTGGAGCACCACAACCAGGACTCTCTGGGGCTGCTGAGCTGGAAGGCATCACCCAGTGCACATTCCCTTCCTCCTTCCCCCTCCCCATTCTTGTATCCACCTGGGGAACTCTCCCATCTACACATGAATCTTACTCCATAGATGATGTAAATAAATCAAAAAGGTCCTGTTTAAAGAAGCTTTTCTCCTATCCTTATGTGACCCCAGAAAGACATTTTTCCAGCAGATGAAGCTTGTAGGTATATTCCCACACACTGTCAACAGAGCCTCCTCCAACCCTCTTGTGTTTTCTTCCATAACTGTTCAAAGCAGCCCCTGCAGCCCTCTAATCGTGGGCATTTTTTCTCATCTGTGTGAGTGGAAATGCCCTTCTGTCATTTGCCCACTCCAGCATCTCTCACTGACTGGGATACCTTTTGCTGAGCAGCAGCCCTCCTCCTCTGCACACATACATGCAAGCACACAAATGCATTGAGCATTTATATTTCATCTTGGGTCCTGCTCAAGCTGTGCTAGGCAATGATCTGACTGTCAATGGCTGCATTATTCATTCTAAGCAATGTGTCTTTAAGTTTCTCCAGCTGCCAAGGCCAAGTGGCTTTGTACAGCTAATTAGTAAAGCACCCAGATATTCAGGGAAGACCTGTGCAGGGCATGAGAGCTTATTAAGGAACCCAGGGCTTACCCACAGCAGTGTTAGGGAAAAGAGAAAAGAAATCAGCTTTGAGGTTATCACAGGAGCTATTTAAATGAATCAGACTAGCTCCTTAAATAAGACCTGTGAAAGGATTGGCTGTGCTCTACAATTGCTCCATGGCTGATAGCACAGTGAAATCCATGTATGAAGCCTTTCCACTGCATGAGGGTGAGTCCAGAGGCGAGAGGAGAGTGCACTAAAACAAGCCTGACAGCTTATTGGGCTTCTCTGTGATTGGAAGGGGTCGCTGCTGTTGCCATGTGGCTGCAGTGATAGCAGGAACTCTTGGTGGCACAAGCAGAACTTGTCCAGGTTTATCTCTAGAGTGTTTTATTCCATGCTAGTTGGGGCAGCTTTGGAAGCTGCAACACCCTCCCCAGCCACGGTTTGGGGTTTTTCTTTTGCCTAGCTGCATCGCCACAGGACTTCTCTGAGAAGGGCTATGGTAGAGGCCAGTGACACACACCCTGAAGGACACACCCAGGTTAGCAAGACCTGAATTCAACCCAGGATTTAGAGACAGGGCTGCTTTGTTCCCAGTCCTGACACTACATCACTATTAACCTTGGCTACGTTATTTGATCATGCAAACTTTCAGAGTCTGCATTAGCCTAATGAAGATAATAACAATAATCATGTGTGTCACAGATACAGGAGGCCTTGGTTATTATGCTCTTGTGAAGTGCTTAGAAGAGCCTCAGATGAAAGGGAAATTAGGAGAAGGAAGATTAATTATATGACATGTGCCTCCCCAAATAAAAAACAGACAGGAACGTTTTTGCTGTTGCTGTTATTAGCAGAGAGAGTCTCCCTGATTTAGGGCAGCTTTCATTTCTCTGTTGGTAAAGCAGACCCACTTCAACCACCTTCCATGTTCAAACTTTATTTGCAGATTGTGGGCAGGTGATAAAGGCTGCTAAGCCTCTGATACTGCAAACATAAAGGCCTTTGATCAAAGGCTTGATGCCACGGTGAGTGGTGTCTGTGATGTGACAAACTGACAGGGCTGCCTGTCTTTTAACTGGTTTCAGAGCACTGGAACAGGCTGCCCAGGGGAGGTTGTGGAGTCTCCCTCTCTGGAGATATTCAAGAACTGCCTGGATGGGTTCCAATGTGATCTGCTCTAAGTGATCCTGCTCTGGCCGGGGGGGGGGTTGGACCAGAGGAGCTTTTAAGGTCCCTTCCAGCCCCTGACATTCTGTGATTCACTGTGACAAGGCAAAACGAGGTAGCAAACATTTGCTGCCTCTCTGAAGGAAAGAGTGGAATTGAGGAAAAGGAAACATTTCCTGTGGGCAAAGACAGCAGAGTGAGTATGGCCACTAGTGAGAAACGTGGCAATGAAATCACATTAACAAGTCCTTGGGAATTTACCAAGACTTGAGTAAACAAAAGTATCTTCTCAGCAGTGCTTTTCACCCAGGAAGCACAAGCACTTATCACTGAGGTCAGTGCCTTTTAAACATGGGCAAAGTGACACAGTGAGAGATGTGGATTCACCTGAGCTCGTGTATGATCAAGCAGCACTGCCTAGAAAGAGACTCAATCTGCCCATTTGCCCCCCAAGCCTCAGCCTGGACTGCTATCATAGAATCACAGAATCAGTCAGGGTTGGAAGGGACCACAAGGATCACCTAGTTGCAAAACCCCTGCCATGGGCAAGGACACCCTACCCCAGAGCAGGCTGCCCACAGCCTCATCCAGCCTGGCCTTAAACACCTCCAGGGATGGGGCCTCAACCACCTCCCTGGGCAACCCATTCCAGCCTCTCACTACCTTCATGGTAAAGAACTTCTTCCTAACATCCAGGCTGAATCTCCCCATTTCTAGCTTTGTTCCATTCCCCCCATTCCTATCACTACCTGGCATTCTAAAAAGACCCTCCCCAGCTTTCTTGTAGGCTCTCTTAAGATACTGAAAGTTCACAATAAAATCCACTGGAGCAGTTTCACCCTCCTTTGCCAACCATCCTTAGCTCTTCCTGCAGCACACCACTTCAACACCATCCTGTGACAAATACAGTTCTAACTCCTAACTTCACTGTGTGCATTTCAAAGTGATATCAAATTCCATGAACTGTCCCTCAGGGCAGTCAGTAATGAAATTTCTTTTAAAAATAGATGAGTACAGGAACCTGGGGAAAAAAAAAAATCACTTCATAATTGTACTTTCCTCCCCCCCACCCTCCAGAAGCCAGGAAAACCTTTCCTTCATCTTGCACAGAAAGTTTTCTGGGTTGAAAAAAAAAAATAAAACAGGGTAATATTGAATCCTTCCTTTCTCAAGAGTCAGACTTGTTGTTGTTGATGTTTAATTGCTGTTAGCCAGTCACCTACACTTTAATTTGTGATAATTGACAATGCAGCAGCAGAAGAAAAGGACCTGGGCTCCACTCATTTCAGGAGACACTGCAATACACAGCTGGCTAAAGAAGGAGCCTGGGTTTCTCCCCCCCTCCAACTACAAACAGTGACAGGCTCTAATTTGTTAAGCTTCTGCTCACAAAATGTGCATTAATTCCTTAATGACAGGTGCACCTCAGAGTCAGGACAGCTAATCACAAGATCAAGAGTCAACCACAGCACAGAGCTCACAGGAACCCTCATCTTTTTCAAGGAAAGGCCCCACAAGTCAGCTTGCAGTCATTTTATAGCAAAAAAAAAGTTATTTCCTAAAAGCAGAAGCAATCATCTCTCTTTTCCTATGGCTTTGCATCCTGAGACAGCATTCTCAGAGGTGGCAAATGTCCAAACTCCTTGGCCTTTGTGGTTTCTTGCACATCTAATAAACATTAAGCTCATGTTACAGGGACTCCCTCATTTCCCTGGCTCCAAGTTTCTATGAAACCTCTAGTAAAACTGCATCTTTGAAAAGTCTTCCTTCCTCCAGTGCAGCCAAAGCAGTAAGGGCTGAGGGAAATAAAGTCGAATCTAGGCAGAGACTGACTCAGAAGATAGCCCCTGTTGGAAAGAAACTGCTTCCATTGCACTTTAGGTCTTTATTCACTGGAATCCCTGAGGTTTATTTTGGTCACTCCAGAGTGAATTGCCTGGTTCAGACAAGCTATATGCATCACACATTTGAAGCCAGCCAGTGGCTTATGACAGAATCACAGACTGGTAGGGATTGCAGCAGACCTCTGGAGATCATCCAGTCCAAGCCCCCACGGTAAAAGCAGAGTTGCTCAAAGCAGGTTGCACAGGACCACATCCAGGTGGGTTTGGATTCTCTGGGCAGCCTGCTCCAGCTGCAGCAAAGAAGGTTTTCCTTATGTTTAAATGAAACCTCCTGGGTTCCACTTTGTGCCCACTGCTTCTTGTCTAATCACTGGGCAGCACTGAAGAGAGCCCAGCCACATCCTCCTGGCCCCCACCCTTTAGCTGTCTGTAAGCACTGATAGGATCCCTTCTCAGTCTTCTCAAGGCTAAAAAGCCCCAGGACTTTCAGCCTCTCCTCCTCAGAAAGATCTCCAGACTGCTCCACAGAGAAACACAGCAGCAGAAGTACTGCACAGTCCTTTCAAACTCAGCAATGTGTGCATTATCCCACATCAGTTACAACTCTCACCTTCTGTTCATCAGAGTTCTCAGTCCTTTAGCACAATATAAAACACAGCTTTGGTGGAAAAAAAAACCCCAGCCCTAGCAAAATTCTTTGCACTGCTGTTTAATCATCTGAAGTTTCAGAGCTGGCCAATAAAACAAGACTTTTAGAATGGACAGTTCCTAGCTCCCATTCCTTATCTCAGGATGGTTTGGTGTGTGAAGTGGAAAACTGTTAGACCTTCAGAGATAATCAAGATTGGACATGGGTGCTGCACAGGAGAGACTACCACTGTAGAAAGCAAACAGTATTTATCAGCCCTTCCCTACCCACATCCTACTTCTGCACAGAAGAACCTAAACAGCCAAAGAGATGGGGTCAGGAAGAAAATGCCTAGCCAGTGAACTTGTGCAGAACACAAAAGGCAACACTCCCTTTGAAGAAACAGCCTGTTGGAGTCCTGTGAATATGCTTTCAGACTGAATGGAGAGGAAAAATAAAAGATCCATCTTAAAAGTAAAAGGCAAGCCAGTCCTCTACCTGAACAGTAATCCACATTCTTTGGTCCTGCACTCCAGGCACTGCTTTGAGAACCCATGTCGATCCTTTTGATCAGTTATTCTTGGGTTAGATGTTGAGCAGAGAATAAAAGATCTTAATTGCATGCCCATCAGAATGCTGCATAATATGGAAGGGATGAAATAAAGAAAGCAGTGTTGGTGTAAGTCAAAGGGGGGGAAAAAAAAACAACCAACCAAACTCTCAGTGCTGTCAGATGGTGGAGAGTAGCTCAGAGAAGCATTGCAAGGTGCCCGTGCGGTCAGCACACAAAGTAAATGAGGATTCAGGAAGCACTGCAAACTCTGGGCACCAAAACTGCTGCTATCAGATAAAGTGAGTCCCAGATAATCTAAGAAACTCCTTGTCAAGCATTCTGCTAGGGGGTTATACCCACTGTAGGTGGAGAGCAGACTTGAGATCTTGCATAAGCATGCCATGCCCAAAGCCTTTATTCCTTCTGCTCACGACATTGGCTGGAATCATGCCTGACTCCAGGTACCCACACGGTGTGCAAGATCCTCCTTGGAAAGCCAAGATATAGAGCAGGGCTGTCTGCTGCTTATGTCAATCCCTCAGTGCTGAACCAAGAGAAGTTTGGTCTGGATAGAAGTGCAGAACACACCACAGTAGTGCTGCAGCTCGCTGCTGAAGGGGCTTTAGCACTTAGAGGTGGTAGGTGAATCCACAAGAGCCTGACAGGATGGATATGAGACCTACCATAGCACCAAACTTTATTTTCAAGCAGGCAAATGCCAAGCTAACAAGGGCACTTTCAAGTCAGTCCAAGAGGCAGACATGAATGCCACCCAAACTCCAGCAGATAGCTGTGTGCAGGTCTGAACAGGCACACCAGGTGTTCCCAGGAGGTACACACTTTACCAAGGGAGCTGCAGCATTCCTCACCAACCTCCGCACTGCAATGCTTTTCAGATGGGGTCCCAGAAGTCATTTACTCTCTAAGCTGTTCCCCGCAAGGTATTGGGGATGATGGAAATGAAAACAAGAGAAAATTAGTCTTTTCATTAATTTAGAAGGATGCAAACCATGACTCACAGCGAGTTTGTATAAATAGATGGCATTGTTTAAACCCTATTTGTAATTATACTTCAAGCCAGAGACTTTCAAAGCTGCCCCGAGAATACAGCATCCAACTGCCTGATTTATTGTTATTTTAAGCAGGTACTGCATGCCCAAATTCCCTTGGCAGATTGTATCTCAGCTTAAGTGTTTTGCTAGAGGTAATTTTCACGTGTTCATGACAGCAGCAATGAGAGGAAGGAAATCAAACAAAAGAGAATTTCATCTATCTTGTCCAATTTCTGCCACTCTCCGTGGCGAGCTGGAAGAGATTTGCACACAGCTGCAGCCTGTGCACTCGCTGCCCTTGGCCTCCTTTGGCACTGAAGGGCAAGGGGAAATGAGAAGGACCAAGCACAAGTGGCCTGGCAAAGGAAACAAACCAGCAGGCTTTCTTCACCTGCCTCCTGAGGAACGGGAGACACTGCTCCTTGTGTGCTCTTGCTGCCCACTGGGCACCTGTTCATAGCATACAGAGTGGTCTGGGCTGGAAGGGACCTCTACAGGTCATCTAGTCCAGAAGTGACCTCATCAGTGGTTATAGAGATGTAAAGGTGAGTGGCAGGAGGCTGGAGCCAGGCTCTGATGAGTGATGGCTGATGACAGGCCAAGGGGCAATGGCTGGAGACTGAGGCATAGGAGGTGTCACTGAAACACGAGGAGGATTTTTTCCCCTGTAAGGATGACAGAGCACTGGAACAGGCTGCCCAGAGGGGTTGTGGAGTCTCCTTCTCTGGAGATATTCAAAACCTGCCTAGACCAAGTTCCTGTGTGATCTGCTCTGGGTGATCCTGCTCTGGCAGGGGTTTGGACCGGATGAGCTTTTGAGGTTCCTTCCAGTCTCTGACGTTCTATGATTCTATGATCCCTACTAGCCCAGGTCACCCAGGGCCCCATCAAGCCTCACCTTGAATGTCTCCAGGGAAGGGGCCTCAATCACCTCCCTGGGCAACCTGTTCCAGTGCTCCACCACCCTTATAGTAAAGAACTTCCTCCTAACATCCAATCTAAATCTGCCCTTCTCAAGCTGGAGCCCATTGCCCCTCATCCTTTGTAAACAGCTTCTCTCCATCCTTCCTGTAGGCTCCCTTCAGGTACTGGCAGGCTGCTATTAGGTGCCCCCTGAAGCCTCCTCCAAGCTGAACACCCCCAGCTCCCTCAGCCTGTCCTCATAGCAGAGCTGCTCCAAATCTCTGATCATTTTCGTGGCCTCCTCTGTACCTGCTCCATCAGCTCCACATCCTTCCTATAGTGAGGGCTCCAGAACTGGATGCAATACTCCCAGAGAGGTCTCACCAGAGCAAAGTGGCAGAATGACCTCTCTGGACCTGCTGGCCACACTTGTTTTGATGCAGCCCAGGATATGATGTGCCTTCTGGGCTGTAAGCTCACACTATCTGCTCACATCCAGTGCAGGAATGATCCGATAGGGACAGCCTGGTACTTTTAGCAATGGTCATGAATAAAGGACTGCTGCTCAGTTTCTGTCATCTGTTCTAACAACAGTTGCATATCTTCCCAGCCAGGACTGGATAAGGTGCTGCCTTATCAGGAGTTGAAAATATTGAGCAATGGTCATGAATAAAGGACAAAAGCTCAGAAATAGATCACCTTGTAAGTCTTGTTCATACTTCCTCATCAGGTTCCTTCAGTCCCCAACCACAGACTTCAAATTTCATGAACACCAAAAATGTATAGAAAGCTACAGGTTACCAAGGGGAAAGTCAGCATTTGTGCTAATGCACCTATAGATCTGGAGCATCTATACCTGCCTCGCTTGGAATAGCCCAGGCATGCTTAGAAGGCTCCTGGTGATGCTTAGAACTGATGGAGTTGAGGCACTGTCACGTAGCTGGATGCTCTTGAAAAGTTGAACTCGGAACAAAAATGGCTGGAGAAGCATCTACTGCTTTTTCATACCTCTCAGAGTGCTGCAGTGCTGTGTGAAATCAAAGACACCTACAGCAAACACATGCAAAACGAGCAGCCTCCAAACATCTATCACTGCTAAGAGCTGGAGGACCAGAGTCACCCATTTGTTCACCACAGAAGTTGAGTTGGGAGCTACCATCTGTCCTTTTCTCAACAGTTTTAACCAAGAAAGATTTCTGTATGAAAGCACAATCAAATCCTAAAAGGCTCTAATAATTAGGACTCTAAGATAGACAGACAGATAGATAGATTCAGACAGCAAATGTTCTCTTTGGGTCCCTTCCAACCCTTGTGAGCCTGTTCCCTAAATCAGTTTACCTTTTATTTTCTGCTGCTAGAATATCTGAACTGCTCCCTTCTCAGTTAAGAAACTGCTGTTTCAAGTCAACTCAAATTCCCCTACAATGGATTTGAATTTGGTTTCATCTCCTGCTCATTTTTCTCCCACTTTGTGATGGAACTGATGCGGATGGATCAGAACTGCTCCACGCACACTAAACCAAAACTCCTCCTTCTCTGTTCAGAAACACAATCAGAAAACCTTGATTCTTATATTGCCATTGCTTAAAAACCCACAGCTAACCCTATCCAGTCTTGCATAGACTTCAAATTTCTTCCTTTCCTTAGCTTCATTCCTACCAAGTGTCTGCCACGGGTAAGAAAATGCAACTTGAGCTCTGAAATAGCAGAGACCGAGGGAAATCTCTGGCAATTACTTCTGAACGACCTGGATTTCAGAGCACACTGCTATTTGATCTCCTCGTAGAAGGAGTCACAAATGGCTGTTCTCTGTCTTCTGATGCTCTAAAGGCCCAGAGGATGATTGCAGAACTTGAGGGATGCAGGTGTTAGAAATGAGAAAGATGTTTGTCAAATCCAGGCATACTCCATCCTCTACCTACCTTTGGGTTTTGGAGGTTTGGAGGGGTTTTTTTGGTGTAATTTCCCAGTTTTGTGCTGTTATTAATACCACTTGGGGGGGGAGGGGATGGAGAAGAAAGAAAATATTCACCTCAGGCACACTGCCCTGAGATACTGCCAAAAAAAAAGCAAAAGACTGCACAAAACATCTATAGGCAAAAGGATCCTGCTGTGTGCTAGAGGCATAATGCATCTCCATTCAGCTAAACAGGGCGATAGAGAAGTGGAGAACTGCAGAAATTGCTTTGAAAACGAAAACCACCACCAAAAACAACAAAAAAAAAATAGGCTTTCCTACAGCCATCATCAGGTTTGCTTGTCAGATCAGATGTCTTTTTTGTTTGTTTGTTTGTTTGTTGGTGTGTGTGCCCCATTCAAATGCAAAGAAAATGCTGGAAGAAAATTGCTAGTTCTGGTATTTACACCCTTCAGATACGCAGCTGGAGTGAGATTTCTGCTGTGCTGGAGCAACAGCATCAACAAAATAGTCTAAACCTAACAGCAGTCGTACTGGAAGAGCTGCTTAAGCATCTAATGCAAAAGATTTCTTGACTCCATGCTCTCCAGTAACATTTTATGCTTCTACAATTTTTAAGTACTTATCTTTTTGCTACAGGATTCGAGGGAAATGGTCCCTGTCAGGGTAGAGATGATGATCATAGGATAATAGAATGGTCCGAAGGTCATCTAGTCCAACCCCCCCTGAAGTAGGCAGGGACCCTGAAGTGAGCAGGGAAGGACTGAAGGAGGTTAATAAAGGTAGTTAGAATAGAATCAACCAGGTTGGAAGTAACCTCCAAGATCATCCAGCCCAATCTAGCACCCAGCTCTGTCCAATCAACCAAACCATGGCACTAAGTGCCTCATCCAGGCTTTTTCTTGAACACCTCCAGGGACAGCAACTCCATCACCTCCCTGGGCAGCCCATTCCAATGGCAATCACCCTCTCTGTGAAGAACTTTCTCCTCATATCAAGCCATACCTCCCCTGGAGTCATGATAAACCTTCTCATTAAAAGCTCACACCTCAGAAAGACGGGGACAGGTTTTTTAGCAGGACCTGTTGGGACAGGCTGATGGGAGAGAGGAGATTTAGACTAGATAGAAGGAAAACTTTTTTGTTTGCTGATGGGAGAGAGGAGATTTAGACTAGATAGAAGGAAGACTTTTTTGTTTATGAGGTTGGTGAGACATTGGCCCAGGTTGCCCAGGGAGGTGGTAGGTGCCACATCCCTGGAAACATAAAGGTGTTTAAGGCCAGGCTGGATGAGGCTGTGGGCAGCCTGATCTAAGGCAGGGTGTCCCTGCCCATGGCAAGGGGGTTGGAACTAGATGATCCTTGTGGTTCCTTCCAACCCTGACTGATTCTATGATTCCAGCTTAGGTTGGTTGTGGCTCTGAACAACCTGATCTAGGTGAAGATGTCCCTGCTGACTGCAGGTGGTTGGGTTAGATGACCTTTAGAGATCCCTTCCAACCCAAAACTTTCTGTGATTGTCCCCATTTCAGCAAGTAAAGAAGAAGCTCCACAGAAGACAAATCTCCTTGTAGTCACCAGCAGACATTTGTCTTGTTTTAGCTTCCCCTCTGACAACAGCATAGACCCATTAGAAAGCTACAGCATGAGGCAGGAACAGAATGGATTCCACTTTTTAAGAAGCAGGAGCTGTGTTCATTTACCCTTGTGATACTTGGCAGTGTCCAGGAAACAGCTGTTCCTGCAGTTCCCAAAGTCTTCAAAATCACAGGACTAGGCAGAAAATTCCCCCAACAGGGGAAAAAAAAACCCAACAACCCAGGCTCCAAATCTAACATACAACTCAGTGACACCCAAAAACCTTGACTGCAGACTCCAAAGGCCTGCTTGTGATTGTGGCCACGCATATCCATAAGGTGTAAGCTTCCATCAGACACACACAACCCTCCTTTTCATTTAGAACAGAACAGTGATGATTCCCAGCACAAAAAGTATGCTCAGACATAAGACTCTAAGGATGCAGGTGAATAGAGAGACAAATGAAAGGAGAAGACAAGCACACACCACATGGTTTCTGTCCCTCTGATAGGTATCCTGATAGGATGAGAGAAAACAGCCTCAAGCTGTGCCAGGGGAGGTTTAGATTGGATATGAGGAAAGATTTCTTCCCCAACAGGATTGTCAAGCCTTGGAAAAGGCAGCCCAGGAAGTGGTGGAGTCATCATCCCTGGAGGTGTTTAAGAGACCTGTAGATGTGCTGCTGAGGGTCATGGTTTAGTGGTGGACTTGGCTGTGCCATGTCAATGGTTGGTCTTGATCCCAAAGGTCTTTTCCAGCCTAAAGGATTCCATGACTCTATTGAAGAGCCTCTTTTCCATGAAACAAGCCTGCACCTGTAAACCTAGAAGGAAATAAAGTCCTCTGACTTTTGCTTTGCAGCTGAGGTACTGCTATGGCAAATCGACTCGCTAAGGACAAATCATTTGTTTGGGGTTTTACCTCCACAGCAAACGTTAACTGCTTTATCTCTCTTACCTCAGCACCTGTGTGTCAGTGCCTTTGCTTATCAGCTACCTGCCCTGCCCTACTTGCTGCTTCTCCCCAAGTCACCTGCCAAAGCAACTTCTTGGGTGGCCATGGCCGCAGTTAGAGAGGAGCAAAAGCAATTGGAAATGAAGGGGGAGGGAAAGGGGAATGTGTGCTTCTGCTTCACTTTCTCCCCCCTGCAGAACTCAGGAACTAATTTGCCTTTCGAGACAACCTTAACAATGCTACTGCCTACAGACATCCGAGGCAGCCTTTAGCAATAACCAAGCAAGTTATTCCAGGAGAAGGAATCTTTGTCTCCATTGCTCCAGCTAGGCACAGGCTAGCTCCAGAGCCTCCTGAAGTGTTTGGAGTTGCATTCATTTCCTCTTCAAGTCCTTCATACCAAATGATATGGTCTGAATTGATGATTAGGGGATTGGAGCACTGCCTGATGAGGAGAGGCTGAGGGACCTGGGGCTGTTTAGTCTGGAGAAGACTGAGAGGGGATTTGATAAATGTTTATACGTATCTGAGGGCTGCCAGGAGTGGGGGGACAGGCTCTGCTCACTGCTCCCTGGGATAGGACAAGGAGCAATGGGTGTAAGTTGCAGCAGAAGAGGTTCCACCTCAACACAAGGGGGAACTTCTTTACTGTAAGGGTCCCACAGCACTGGAACAGGCTGCCCAGAGAGGCTGTGGGGTCTCCTTCTCTGGAGCCTTTCAAGGCCTGTCTGGATGTGTTCCTCTGTGATCTGTGCTAGATTGTGTGGTCCTGCTTTGGCAGAAGGGTTGGACTGGATGATCTCCTTGGGTCCCTTCCAACCCCTATCCTGTGAGCCTGTGAATTGTATCATTAATTTCTGTTAATGTACAGATATTTAAAGCCACTCATCATCACAGCTTTACTTAAAATCCCTTCTCTTCCTTCTCCCTTTTGAGCACACATGCCCTTTGTGCTCTTTTTCTTAGTGCAGCACAGGGAAAGTTTGGTGTTTTTATATGCACTAACATTAGCTGCAAACAAGAGGTGTGAAAGGAAATTGGGTATGCAAGTCAACTCATTCACAAATTAACTGCCTGTTCATTTGCAGGAGCATGGTGCTTTGCCACACTGGAAAGCACTTCCCAAACAAGAGGCAGCTAGGGGAGCATCACTGATTTTCTAGCAGCTTGAAAACAACTGGAGCAGGTAGATGAAAAGACACCTTTGATTCTCTGAGAAGTCATTTCAGGATAGATCTCTTCTTGTTGCCATTCTCAGTCTCTAAACACAAGGTAGATATCTGCAACACCACCAACGTTGTGACATTAATAATCACTAAGTTACAGGACCACTGTGAGCATTGATTATTTGTGAGTTCTTATGTGCTAGACAGCCTTGCTGTGCCCTGTTACCCCAGAGCACATAGCCTGACAGGATGGTCACTTTGGAACAGGAGCTGTCTATGTTTCTCATGCACTCCTGCTGTGACTGAGCATCCTCCCACATCTTCTGCGCTGTTCTGCTTCCAGCACCACATACAGGGATGCAGCAGGGGCACAGGGATGCAGCAGGGGCACAGGGATGCAGCAGGGGCACAGGGATGCAGCAGGGGCACAGGGATGCAGCAGGGGCACAGGGATGCAGCAGGGGCACAGGGATGCAGCAGGGGCACAGGGATGCAGCAGGGGCACAGGGATGCAGCAGGGGCACAGGGATGCAGCAGGGGCACAGGGATGCAGCAGGGGCACAGGGATGCAGCAGGGGCACAGGGATGCAGCAGGGGCTTCTTCAAGAGGAGCCTCTCTTGTGTGCCTATGGACTCTGCAGTGATATAAATAACAGTGTCCAAAACCTAGCTTGAGTTCTCTGCTCCTTCTTCCTTTCTAACACAGGAAAATAAGAGTAGCAAAATCCTGACCTTGGTTATACAGTACTAACACTCTGCAACTGCTCTATAGTCACACTAAAAGAAAGACTTCAGCCCAGTTCTTTCCCTTGTAAACTTTACCCAACTTTGATGAAGATATGAGTATCATTTCTTTTCTGGAACTTCTCAACCCCAAATAAGCATTCCTCCTGGACACTCAAACAGTTTCACACAAACTCATTACTAAGGTTCCACAGAGTGTTTGAAAGATAAATGGTTGCAGCCTATCAAGTAAAGCATTTTGCTTACATTCACACTTTTCCTTCAGTCAATAACAGAATGTGGTTTGCCTTCCCAACGTGCCAGGGTCTGCACTGAGGCCACCAGAGATTGAGAGAATCATAGAATGGTTTGGGTTTAAAGGGACCTTAAAGAATATCCAGTTCCAAGCCTCATGCCATGGGCAGGGACATCTTCCAATAGCTCAGGTGCTCAAGGCCCCATTCAACCTGACCTTGAACACCTCCAGGGAGGGGGCTTCCAAGACCCCCCTGAGCAACCTGTTCTAGTGTCTCACCACCCTCACTGTAAAGAATTTCTTCCTAATACCCATTCTACATCTGCCCTCCTCAAGCTTCAAAGCAGCAGAGATGCACCACATGTGCAAACTGCTTAGGGCCAGCCTTCTGCTTCATGTTAAACAACACAGAACCCCCCATTACTTTGTTCAGGAGCAGCCTTACTGGCTGAGGGCTGCCAACAGCAGAGAGGTGCCCACTGTACATCAGGAAGGACCAGTGAAGGAAGTGGTGCATGCAGGTCTGGTGCAGGGGATCCCTGTGCTAGGCAGAGCTCTGCTCTCCCAACAGCCGCTGTTGTCACTCGACTGCACAGAGCACAGCACGACAGTGCCCTTAATTGCAATCCCTAACTGTAAGTGGAAATAATACATCATTAGTGCACATCCTGCCCTTCCCCAGGCATTTCAGATCTGTTTAAACATCATCCATGACTCCTTTGGTAAGCATCAAACCCCTGCTGAAGCAGAAAAGCAAAACTATCTGGAGCTTAAAGCAGTCTTTGCGTCGACCTCCATCCACAGGTTAAGTTACATCAAAAGCCCTTATAGATCTGAATAGTTGGGTTAATTGCATCTACTTGTCATGTCCTCCTACTTGAGGATCCATACTAAGGCTATGACTGTAGTAACAGTTACAACAACAACAGAGGATGCCTAGAAGACCAAATTGATGTTAAAAAAAAAAGGGGCAAAAAAAACTCAGGTTCAATTTCTCAGGGCTCCTTAAAATACTCAACAACCAAACAGCACCAAGATGAAACCCAACTGAAATTATGAAAACCAGATGAAAGTGCAGCTCAGACCCATCTCTCCTTTCATCCCAGCATTTAAAGTTTTCAGACTCTAAAATAAATGATATAATCTCCCACTTTATGACATGGTGAGAGGCCTGAAACACAGACCCTATGAGGAGAGGCTGAGGGAGCTGGGGGTGTGCAGCCTGGAGAAGAGGAGGCTCAGGGCAGAGCTCACTGCTGGCTACAACTACCTGAAGGGAGGCTGTAGCCAGGTGGGGTTGGTCTCTTCTGCCAGGCAAGCAGCAACAGAACAAGGGGACAGAGTCTGAAGTTGTGCCAGGGGAGGTCTAATCTGGATGTTAGGAGGAAGTTGTTGGCAGAGAGAGTGATTGGCATTGGAATGGGCTGCCCAGGGAGGTGGTAAAGTCGCCATCCCTGGAGGTGTGGAAGCAAAGCCTGGATGGGGCTTTTAGTGCTATGGTCTGGTTGATTGCTAGGTTGGACTGGATGAGCTTGGAGGTCTCTTCCAACCTGGTCAATTCTATGATTCTATGACATAACAATTAAACAGGCAGCCTAAAATGAGTGGCTGGGTGATAGCTGAAGCTCCAAGCATACAGCTAGTGACTTCAACACAGCCAAAGGCTCACAGCAGCATCTGACCCTTCCACTAGCTGACAGGAATTAAAAAGCAGAGCACACTGTTTGGGAGATTCTTGGATTTCCCATAGCAAGTTTTTCAGGCAGTGGCTCTCAATCTCACATTTTGAAGCATTCTAGAAGAGGACAGCCTGGTTCTCAACACATCTCACTTCTGGGGGGTTACACTGCTGATAAAGGAGATCAGCTTCTCTCTACAAGCAATGTGCAAACCATGCATTGTCTTTGCACATACAATAGGCACGTTCTGCACCCCAGCACACTGCTCATTGCCACTGCTTTCTCAGGGCTTTTACTACAACACAAGAAGCAGCTTCTCAGTCCTGCCTGAAAGGCAAGAGTCCCCACCTAGGTTAAACAGAAAGAGAGTTTGAAACATTCAAAGATCCAGCTCAGAGAAAGCTGCCAGTGGCCAACGTTTCCAAGAGCAAAATTACAGCATGTGGGAATTACAGATCTGCAGGCAAACCAGCAATTTGTGAGGAATTCAAGTCACCAGAAGCAACAAATTAGGACCACAATGCTAACAAAATTAGACACAGTCTCCTTTTAACCTCTTCCCTATTTTTAAGGCTGTGCCTTTTTATATATATATATATATTTAAGGGTTTGCATTTGTTTTGTTGTTGATGTTTCCATGAAATCGAGTTGAGAGCAACTGTTTAGGAACGATCCTTCCCCATCATTTACTCTCATTACCTTAGGATGTGTGAAGTGATGCCCATCGTCTGCACAATCACAGAATCAACCAGGTTGGAAGAGACCTCCAACATCATCCAGTCCAACCCAGCCCTATGCAGTCAACCAGACCATGGCACTGAGTGCCTCAGACAGGTTTTGCTTCAACACCTCCAGGGACAGCGACTCCACCACCTCCCTGGGCAGCACATTCCAATGCCAATCACTCTTCTCTGCCAGGAACTGCCTCCTCACATCCAGCCTAGACCTCCCCTGCCACAACTTGAGACTCTGTCCCCTTGTTCTGTTGCTGGTTGCCTGGCAGAAGAGACCAACCTCACCTGGCTACAGCCTCCCTTCAGGTAGTTGCAGACAGCAATGAGCTCTGCCCTGAGCCTCCTCTGCTGCAGGCTGCACACCCCCAGCTCCCTCAGCCTCTCCTCACAGGGCTGTGCTCCAGGCCCCTCACCAGCTTTGTTGCCCTTCTCTGGACACATTCTGGTATCAGTATCTCAACATCTCTCTTGAATTGAGGAGCCCACAACTGGACACAGCACTCAAGGTGTGGCCTGAGCAGTGTTGAGTACAGGGGCAGAATAACCTCCCTTGTCCTACTGGCCACACTGCTCCTGATGCAGGCCAGGATGCCATTGGCTCTCTTGGCCACCTGGGCACATTGCTGGCTCACATTCAGCTACTATCTACCAGTACCCCCAGGGCCCTTTCTTCCTGGCTGCTTTCCAGCCACTCTGTGCCAAGGAAGCTTCTCTCAGCTGTTTAACCTGATCGACCAAGTCACTCAGCGAGGCAAAAAAACTCAGTGGCAACAGGAACATTTTCATAACCTTTGCAAATATGCTGCTCAACAGGAGGCTGTCAGGTGTGGGGTTTGGGGCTTTTTTGAGGTTCCCTTGCATTCTTCAGTCTTCTCTCCAGCTGAGGACACAGGCAGCTCTTTCCCAACGTGACTCTTGCTCACCTACATGTCAATAGACTGAACCATGGAAAAACAAGCCAAGAACCAAGCCAATTTTCACCCCTACCCCTCCCTCCACTCAATAACAATAAAATCACACAACAGCACCTTTAAAAGCATGCCCCTTCCTCTTGATAATGACTCTAGCAGTCCATCTAAGCGTGGCCTCTCAGCCCCCTTTCTCCAAAGGAGAAACCAAAACCAGCAGGAGGAGGAGGAAACTGCTCATCTGCTGAACACAATGTTCGGAAACGCGAGGTGAACATTCCTCACCCAAGCAAGATGAATGTTCCCACACCAGCACAAAGAAAGGCTTCATATATTTTCTATTGTTTGAACCTGCTTGTACAGAAGTAACTACATTCAGCAATCATCAATGGGAGACACAGAACAGCCAAACACGATTAAATGCTTTTAGGATTGCAGCAGCAAGAAGGCTGACTGCGCCCTGCTTCAGTTCTACCAACGTTCTGACACGAGAGATCAACCCTTTCATGGGTACTGTTACCTCTGTGACACCCTCAAGTCAGATAGGCAACATCCACTGCCCACGTGAAAACATCACATGGAAGCTACCCACAGTGAGGGGGCTGCAGCAGCAAACCCCAAAAGGAATCAGGGCTATGAGGATGATTAGGGGACTGGAGGGCATGGCTGATGAGGAGAGGCTGAGGGACCTGAGGCTTTTTAGTCTGGAGAGGAGAAGACTTAGAGGGGATTTGACAAATGTTCATAAGCAATTGAGGGCTGACCAGCAAGGGGGGAACAGGCTCTGCTCACTGCTCCCTGGGATAGGACAAGGAGCAATGGCTGTAAGTTGCAGCAGAAGAGGTTCTGCCTCAACACAAGGGGGAACTTCTTTACTGTAAGGTCACGGAGCACTGGCACAGGCTGCCCAGAGAGGTTGTGGGGTCTCCTCTCTGGAGCCTTTCAAGGCCTGTCTGGATGTGTTCCTCTGTGATCTGTGCTAGATAGTATAGTCCTGCTTTGGCAGAAGGGTTGGACTGGATGATCTCCTTGAGCCCCTTCCAACCTCTAACATCCTGTGAGCCTGAGAATCAAATGTCATGGTTAGGTGCTTAGTCTAAGCAGGGCTTTCAGAAAGCTCCACTGCACAGAGTTGTCTCAGTGGTTTTCAGTGGCAGAAAGGCTCTTGGAATGATCTGCCCAGGGAGGTGGTGGAGTCTCTCACCCTGGACATGTTTAAGGGTGGTTTGGATGTGGTGCTTAGGGATGTGGTTTAAGGTGGATCTTGTAAAGTAAGGTTATAGGTTGGAGTTGGTGATCCTGAGGGGCTTTTCCAACCTGGATGTTTCTGTGATCCTGTGAAAGAGAGTGGACACAAAGTCTGTGTGGAACCAAAGAATTCTGGACTGAAGCAAGCGAATGCTTTGAGCTGTGAAATGTTTAAACAAGTTGGCTTCATGACATAAGGAAAGATCCCTTTGGTAGTGATGGAGGCAGTGGCTTCAATTTTCCACATTGACAAAGTGCTGGTTTGACTCCAAGGTGTCCATCAGACAGTGGCAAGCATGGTGGGCAGACTCTGCATCGGGCAGAGCAGGCAGATCTGGCAGGTCTGACAGCCTGATGGCCATTTCACACTCGTGTGCTGCAACACCTCGCTCCTGCTCAGCACAGGGCAGCTGCTGAGGCAGGTGTGTCTGGCACATCAGGTCCTGCATGGGGAAAAGGCAGCAGCCCTCTGCCCCAGGGAAGGCACAATGCCCAGAAAAATCTAAATAGAAACAGCAAGAGAGGCTTTGCCAACCTAGAATGGGTTTCAAAGAGAAGCCTGCAGTGTTCCACAAGTGACTGCTGCTGTCTTGCATGACTCAGCATCCTCGCAGAGTTTATGGCTCCACACCAGTTGGGGGTGATTTGGGTTGCTGCCTTTGCTTTATGTATTTAACAGAAACCTCCTAACAGTGCCCTTTCTAGCTTTCATGACGTGCTCTGAAAGCACTCTTCAACTGGACCCCATAAAAATATAAAGCAGGGTGGCCATGGACAAAGACAAGCTTCAGAAGACTGGCAAGGAATTAAGTATCCTTAACACCACAAAGCAAGATAGAGGGAACAGGGAACACTTATGAGCAGAGGCTGCTGGCACATGAGGTCATCTCAGCAGCCAGCAATGGCAGGTGCAAATGATGAAAGCTGTGTGCAAATTCTAGAGGGACAGCTTTGGAACAGAGGAGCTCTTCTCCACTGGGGCTGGG
This sequence comes from Pogoniulus pusillus, assembly GCF_015220805.1. Lineage (NCBI taxonomy): Eukaryota > Metazoa > Chordata > Aves > Piciformes > Lybiidae > Pogoniulus > Pogoniulus pusillus. The sequence goes on from NC_087290.1 coordinate 7,229,561, forward strand.
GCCGCTGTTTCATTTGGTTACACACAAGTGAGAGCCTTGAGGGAGGGACAGAAAGAAAGAGAAAGGGAGAGTGAGGACCCTCTAAGCATCCATGCTGAACTTAAAGAGCTCATGCAGCTGCAGGCTCAGCAGCCAGGGTACTGAGCAGTGGTCCATGGCCAAATTACAGGGGATCAAAGAGCTGACACGGCATGATCCTCCAGCAGACAAGAAATGCCTTGCTTTCCCCTCAGCTAACCACAGGCCACATAGCAATTTGGACTGGAGAGATGCTTTCCAGATTTAAAGGGAAACAAATCTGTTAGAAGAAATACATCACAGAGCAGGAGAGGCCAGAACCAGCACACGAGCACCTCCCCACACACAGCCTGCTGCTCCGACCACAACACATGCAAGTGCTGCACACCTCCAGCTCACCACCAGCCAAGGCTTTCAGCACCTAGCTTGTTAGGAGCTGCCAAAAGACTCTCCTCTAACCATAGCCTGTAAACTAAAAGAACCCAAAAGTGCTCACTTCCCTCTAGCCCTGAAAGCTTACAGAACCTCCAGGGATTGTTTCTTTAAAGGACCAAATCATTCAGTCTCTATTGCATTTTAGGTTAAAAGATGTGCTAGCTTGAGCCTAGCTGGGATATTCTGGTGGGAAGAATTAGACTGTAGGAGGTGAAAAGGAAGCAATGGTGATGTCTGCTGCACTCATAGGCTTGCTGAGCTGGATAAAACAAGAACACAAACCTAGATAATACATTTTGCTCTCTGGCTATGGGGCTGCATGAACATCCCTCTCTGACTTGCTGCCTGACTTATCTGTCTGCTTCCTAACCTCCCTGTCCAACCCTCCAAACTCACCTTGAATGTAAGGCAAAGTCTGGGGTAAGGTAGAGCGGTGGGGAGAAGGTGGAAGGGTGGTTGAGAGCCCCACCTGGAGACTCAGGTTTCTGGGAGGGCTGCTGTGTTTCTGTATTACTTTTAAACTTGTATATTCTTGTCTATAGCTGTATAGGTTGTAAATCTCTGCTTGTACATTGTGCTAAGCTGTAAGTATAAAGCTTCATTCAATTTCCAGATCAGCTGAGTCTGGTCTGAGTGAATTTCTTAAGTGTAGGAGGGGCAGGTAAGACCCAAACCATCACAAGAGAGGAAGAAGTCCCAAAAGAAACAAACAAAAAAAACCCAGAGGCCAGGATCAAGTTCTCCAGATTAAGCCCAAGAATATCACTAAAGAAAATTATCCTTGTTGAGATATTTAGTTGTGGGGCTCTTTTTAAACCTACCTTAAAATTGCCAAGACACTACCTACCAGAGTCTAAACTACACAAAGTGTGTACTTACAAAGGAGCAGATATATTAACATCATACTTATAGAAACCTGGGGTTTAAAGTAGAAGCTTTCTGTGTGACTGCAGGTGCCCTGTCTTTAGGACTCAGTAGAATCATAGAATCAACCAGGTTGGAAGAGACCTCCAAGATCATCCAGTCCAACCTAGCACCCAGCTCTGTCCAATCAACCAGACCATGGCACTAAGTGCCTCAGCCAGGCTTTGCTTCCACACCTCCAGGGATGGTGACTCCAGCACCTCCCTGGGCAGCCCATTCCAATGCCAATCACTCTCTCTGCCAGGAACTGCCTCCTAACATCCAGCCTAGACCTCCACTAACACAACTTGAGATTGTGTCCCCTTGTTCTGTTGCTGGTTGCCTGGCAGAAGAGACCAACCCCACCTGGCTACAGCCTCCCTTCAGGGAGTTTTAGACAGCAGTGAGGTCACCCCTGAGCCTCCTCTTCTCCAGACTAACTGATACTAGCAGAGGCAACTGGAGTCCACATGTGGGAGTGGAAGCTGCAAACAGTGATCTTCTATAATACATGAGTGGCATTAAGGAAGAAAGAAAATGCAAATCTAGCTCCTGCAGAACAAAAGAAACCCTGAAAACAGCGGGGAAATTGTGCTGCTAACATTTTCTTCTTATCAGCTTCCTTCACTAAAGGCAAACTTCTGCAAGCACAATGTTCTGTGCATTTGTTTCAGTACACCAAGAAAACTGTAGTGCTGGAAAGTGTTGGCTTGCCTCTTGCCAGCCATAAGTACGGTTAATGACCTTTAGCAGTACCTTAGGCAGTGACTTACATCTCCTAACTAGTGATGTCTGCACCATACAATCATAGAATCAACCAGGTTGGAAGAGAACTCCAAGATCATCCAGTCCAACCTAGCACTCAGCCCTGTCCAATCAACCAGGCCATGGCACTAAGTGCCTCAGTCAGGCTTTGTTTCAACACCTCCAGGGATGGTGCCTCCACCACCTCCCTGGGCAGCCCATTCCAATGCCAATCACTCTCTCTGCCAGGAACTGCCTCCTAACATCCAGCCTAGACCTCTCCTGGCACAACTTGAGACTGTGTCCCCTCATTCTGTTGCTGCTTGCCTGGCAGAAGAGCCCCAACCCCACCTGGCTACAGCCTCCCTTCAGGTATTGTAGACAGCAATGAGGTCTGCCCTGAGCCTCCTCTGCTCCTACCTGTTGTTTTCTGCCAGTCTCCACATGGAGCAGAGAATGAAAGCCTGCAACTACCCAGACAAATCCAACTCTCCCACTCCTGGTTTTGTTCTGTAGATACAAACCTCTTGCTACAGACAGCAACAGCACAGGCAACCTCTCCTGCTCACGATTTGAGGCAGTGCATACTTCAGTTGTACTCAAGTCATTGGGCAAATAAAACCTAACATCTTCAGGTTACAAAGTCCAGTAATTCCTACATGGTGATGAAGACTGCTCCTATTCCCACAGAAAACATGAAGGGGTGGTATAACAGAGCTTGACTAAAGATTTAAATGGAGATGTTAAAGCCTGCTTCACGTTCTATTGCACGTGCTTGCAGACACAAACCTCCAGCCAGCCGCTCACCTAACTGCTGGGTTTACTCTAACATCACCTCTGCTAATTTATCCTTGTTAAGTGGCTCTCAGCAATGCAAGTGATTTAAATGGACACTTGTGAGGCAAAAGTAAGCCTGCACCACTGTAGAGTTTGACATTTAACCACTATATATTTCTGAACATAACATGACCACAGAAGCATTACTAATTTTGAGTCACAGCCAGATCAGAAAAAGAAGTTGAGCAAGAACAAAGAAATGTGGAGTAAAAGAGATTTACCTCTCTCTCTCCTTCAGTTACTGCTGCAACCCCTCTTGACCCACAGCCCCCAAATCTGTTAATTTTGGTATCTTTGGTATAGCCTAAAGCACACCCACTGCAGCTTCAACAGCTGCCAGAAATGTGCCTTAATATCAGATGCATCTTAGCACACCTTTAAGGACAGAGGTAATTTTAACCCTACTTGGAAACGTGGTTTAAGCTTCAAAGAGCTTTACTGAAGCATGACAGGAGAGGCAAAAAATCTCTGGAAAGGGCACTAAGAGGCAACTCAAACATGTTTCCACTAGAACCTGGAGTACTGTGTACAGTTCTGGAGCCCCCAACACAAAGAGGACTTGGAACTGTTGGAGAAAGACCAGAGGAGGCCATGAAGATGTTCAGAGGGCTGCAGCAGCTCTGCTATGAGGACAGGCTGAGAGAGTTGGGGCTCTGCAGCATGGAGAAGAGAAGGCTTTGAGGAGACCTTACAGTGGCCTTCCAGTATCTGAAGGGGGCTACAGGAAGGCTGGGGAGGGACTATTGACAAGGTCTTGTAATGACAGGACAAGGAGGAATGGGTTTAAACTGGCAGAGGGGAGATTTAGACCAGATGTTAGGAAGAAGTTCTTTCCAGAGAGGGTGGAGAGACACTGGCACAGGTTGCCCAGGGAGGTTCTGGCTGCTCCCTCCCTGGAGATGTTCAAGGCCAGGCTGGATGAGGCCTTGAGCAACCTGCTCTAGTGGGAGGCATCCCTGCCTATGGCAGGGAGTTGGAATTGGATGAGCTTTCAGGTCCCTTCCAACCTAAACCATGCTATGAAGTAAGCTCCAAGTAGTGCAGCTGTTCTGCCTGCACCACATCAGTAACTTCTGAGACATCCTGGGTCAGAAAGATTCCCACTACTCCACTGCCTCCAACCCTGGTCACTTCAGGGTATGACCCAAACTCCATTTCAGTAGTGAAAGTCCTACCCAATTTCATGGATGTTAAAGCACAAATAAAATGCTGCAGTAGCTTCCAGAACTGGTCACACCTAGCTGGTCACACACCTAAGCTTACAGAAGAACTGGAAGCAATATCCAGTTATGCCAAGCTGGAATTTGCCAACATGTAAGGGGTACAAATTACCCCCACCTAGAAGGACATGTTTTATGAAGGAAATAGCAAGTGACCCTACACTTTAGCAGTTCTGCCAAGACCCTGCTATCATGAAATAGGCAAGCAGAGAAAACTCATTAATTTTATTGCCTCTTCAGCACTTCCACACACTTCACAGCACGCCACAGAGCCAGCAAGCACACAGCAGCTAGGGAAGAACTGCAACGTGCTGGTGTGCATCCAGCACCTGCATGCTATAAAAGGTAGATTAAATGAAGATAGAGGTAAATGAAATAAACAATGTTTGTTCCCCCAACAACTAATAAGTGCTGCTGGGAAGAAGCAGAAAGGGAAGGGAAGGGAAGAAGATACACTCTGTGTGTTGGAGTTCTAGTGGGTGAAGGGCCAACCTCTGGCCAGAACTAGCACCCAACAACCTCACCTTCTGACCAGTGACTCAAGGTTTTTCACTGGTGATTGTGTAATTCATAGAACCATGGAATCAGTCAGGGTTGGAGGGGACAGGTAACAGGTTAAGGAAAACCACATAGTTGAATATGGAAAAGGTCTGGAATTTCATTGTCAGCTATTGTGCAAATATTACCAGGATGCCCCCTGAGTACAGGAGTCTCCACTCCTGCATGCTGAAAGAACCTGAATATAGTGGCAGAAAGTGTTGGAAGGAGAATAGGATCACATAAGTGGAGAATTGTACCATCAGCCAGGGCTGGAAGGGACCACAAGGATCACCTAGTTCCAATTCCACCTGCCATGCCCAGGGACACTCTACCCTAGAGCAAGCTGCCCACAGCCTCATCCAGACTGGCCTTAAACACCTCCAGGGATGGAGCCTTAACCACCTTCCCTGGGCAACCCATTCCAGCCTCTCACCACTCTCATGCTCAACAACTTCCTCCTCACTTCCAGTCTGAATCTCCCCACCTCCAGCTTTGCTCCACTCTCTCCTAGTCCTATCACTCCCCAAGAGCCTGAAAAGTCCCTCCCCAGCTTTTTTGTAGGCTCCTTTCAGATACTGAAAGGCCACAAGAAGGTCACCTGGGAGCCTCCTCTTCTCCAGACTGAACAGCCCCAACTCTTTCAGTCTGCCCTCCTAGCAGAGATGCTGCAGCCCTCTGAGCATCCTTGTGGTTCTTCTCTGGACACACTCCATCACCTCCACATCCTTCTTGTAATGAGGGCTCCAGAACTGGATTGCTCAGGCTGTCTGTACACAAGGACAGAAGAACAAAGCCACCAGGATTCCTCTTCTTTAAAGAAGGAAAAAACCCTTGAATCTCCCTTACCTCATGCATACACATTTTAGTGCCCCAAACATCCCAGCTTAACTCCCTGCCAGAAGCTCAGGAATTTCAGCACATTGATGCTGCAGTCAAAAAAATCCATGACTGAAAAGCACCACTTCAGTATTTCCCATATCTTGTTATAGGACCTTCATGATGGAGAGATCAGTGTTTGCCCTTCCAAGCACATTACTCAGCTAGCTTCTTTGCTTCTTCAGAGTTACAAATTCATCAACAACTGAGAAGTAAATAAAAAGTCTCCTCTCCTAACATCCCTTTTTGTCCTCCTCCTTTCCCTTCCCTGTCAGAGAAGGAGCTAACACATCCCAGATGAAGCTGATCAAGAACTGTCAGTTTCAATCAGAACTCTGTAGCTGTCAGTCACTGGTGGCCCTTGGGTATTTTGTTTCCTGAATGTATAGAAGGTTGCTACCCTGGAAGTTAGTCAGCATTTCTGGCTGCTAGATGGAAACAACAAGACTATTATAAATGCTCTAACATTAGTATAGCAGCAGCAGGATTTCAGTTCTAATAGCTTACCAAACACACACTTGCCATGACCACTCTTTATGAGCCACGCTGGTGCATTAGAAATCAGTTGTCCTTATTGCATAGTATGTTTCCTAACTGACACAGTCAGCATTTATTAGGAGTGCTGCAATTCTTTATTAATTATTATTTAGCACTGACAGGATGTCTAGTACCATATAAAATTAGCCTCCTTGTCCCAAAGTGCCTAAGCAGCCCTGGTTGGGTCCCATAAACAGCATTTCACACACCAGCCTGCTAAAGCCTGAGCAGCAACATAACTTGGCTAGCTAAGGTCACATCATGTACTTGAACTCATGCTGCTTGGGACAGCCAAGCCACAGTGGGTCCAGCTGGGAGACAGTTTACATGCACAAGCCTCCTGGGGAAAATGCTCAACACTAAAGGCCAAGTTAAAATGAGAATCCAGTGTCTGGAACATTCCTTTGCCACTAGGAAGATCTTCCTTACTATGAGGGTGGTAGAACAGGTTGCCAAAGGAGGTGGCAGAGTCTACCTTGAATATCTTCAAGGATGGAATGTCTGATGGGGCTCCAAGTTGGGTATTCACAGACTGTATGGTGTTGAGCCTCAAAGGTCATCTTGTAATCGACCTGCAGTAAGCAAGGACACCTCCAACTTGATCAGGCTGCCCAGGGCCACAGGGATGTCCCTGCTTAGTGTAGAGGGATGAGGCACTTATTGCCATGGTCTAGTTGATTGGACAAGGCTGGGTGCTAGCTTGGACTGGATGAGCTTGGAGGTCTCTTCCAACCTGGTTGATTCTATGACCTTTAGTGGTCCTTTCCAACTCCATGCATTCTATGATTCCACCTTAGGAAAAAAAAAGTTCTATACATATAGATATATATATAATCCTGTCACAGTCTGCCACACAAAAAGCTGCACTTCCCACACTGCACACCTGGCAGAAGAATGTGCTAAAGCAACTGTAGAAGCCAGCATAAATGCAAGATGTCCAAGGTCATCACTGCCACCCAGGCACAAATCATGAAATACAGAGGAGACAGCCAGAAGGGTGTGAAAATTGCAAAGCAACAACAGGGCAAGACACCCCCCCCCCCTTTCAGATCTGTGCTGCTCTGTTGCTGTGCTCTCCCAAAGGATCACCTCTCTGGAATGAGAATATGCAGAGAGTGCAGATCACAGGACAGCCATATGAATCAAAGTTAACCTTGGGCTAGGTTTAATTCGAGCCCTGCAGGCTTCAGACAGATAGAAGTCCTGGCAGCTCTGTCTGTTCAGCCAACTCTTGCTGTTTTCCATGCTGCCAAGAACACAGGGCTCACGTTCTAAGAGAATAATGAGATGTTTCTAGTAGAATTAGAGAGAATAGGAAGTTATGAAACAAGTAATTAACTGTGTTCTGATATTTACATAATTATTGGCAGAAGCTTGAACAAGGAGTAAAAATGGATTACTCCACTTTGGGTTCAATGCAGCCTTGAAATGAAAGTAAGAAACAAAACAAACCCAAGAGCCATCGTCACATGCCAAGCTCTGGAAGGATTTTCATTCCAGCATGAGGTTCTCTCATTCTGCCAGCCAAGCTCCAAGCTGCTGCTGAAGCTATTCTCCAGATAAATCCTAATCCTTTCCCCTCTGCTGTTCTGTTCAGCCACTGCAGTTGCTGGCTACCAGGAGAAACACAGGGAAGTTGTTTAAAAGCTTGTAGGTTGTTCACCAGCAACACAGCTTTGGTAGGTTCATGTTGCTGAAGCCTGAATTTAGGTCTGGCAAAGCATAACAATGAGTTTTTCTTCTGGATATCTCTTCCTTTTCTTCAGCTAAAATTGCTCTGTGATTCAGAAGATCAGTAGTTCTGGAGTAGGACAGTTGATATTTATCCCCCTCAAAACCAGAAGTACAGAATAGGTGGAAGCAGCTACGTTACTCTCACGTCATGCTCCAGCGCTGTCTGGAAGGATCAACCTGACAGAGAAACTCAATGGCTTACTCTGGCACTTTATGTTTTGAGAGGTAACATGGGGCTTGAGAGATAACATATGGAGTTCTGGGCTCCTCAATGCAAGAGAGATGTTGTGATACAGGAACCTGTCCAGAGAAGGGTGACAAAGCTGGTGAGGGGCCTGGAGCACAGCCCTGTGAGGAGAGGCTGAGGGAGCTGGGGGTGTGCAGCCTGCAGAAGAGGAGGCTCAGGGCAGAGCTCATTGCTGTCTACAACTACCTGAAAGGAGGCTGTAGCCAGGTGGGGTTGGGCTCTTCTCCCAGACAACCAGCAACAGAACAAGGGGGGACAGTCTCAAGTTGTGCCAGGGCAGGTCTAGGCTGGATGTTACAGGGAACTTGTTGGCAGAGAGAGTGATTGGCATTGGAATGGGCTGCCCAGGGAGGTGGTGGAGTCACCATCCCTGGAGGTGTTCAAGCAAAGCCTGGCTGAGGCACTTAGTGCCATGGTCTGGTTGACTGGATAGGGTTGGGTGATAGGTTGGGCTGGATGATTTTGGTCTCTTCTAACCTGGTTGGTTCTATGAAGCACTCAGCAATGTTAAGAGTGGAAAAAAGAGACTGCCAGAGGGACCTGACCCTTCAAGAGCCTTCCAAAAGAAACCTTCAGCCACTCCTGACTGTGGCAACACGTCCACAGAAAGGACCTTAAAAATGAAAGGCTCTACATCCTTTCAGTCACACAGGATCCCTTAGAGTCTCTCTTTCCTTCTTATTGAGACTGTTGTAAAAACAGAAGGATGGAAATGAGTGCTCCCTGCCTTTCACTTCCTTTCCCTGCAACCCTACAGAAATAGCTAGGTTACATAAGACAGAGACACCCACAAAATAACAAGGAAAACAGATGTGCCCAAGTAAAAAAAGGAGGGGAAAGCTGTGCATGAGATGCCCACAGTGCTTGTCAGCTCTAACTAAAGCACCCATCCAGGCCATGAATAGCAGAGTGGCTATTTTAGTAGTGCCAAACTCCAAAGGAGGTTCTAGTAGTTAGGACCTCAGAACTATGGGTTTGTGCTTGGTTTTCAATGGAGCTTTTTTAACTTTTGGGGTTTTTTTGGTTGGTTTTGGTTGTTGGGTGGTTTTTTTTTTGCCTGTGCCTGTTTCAGATTTAGCTCTTGACTTTCTGGCTAGTTAACCAAACATACATTTTTCAAGAAAGGTCTAAGTTCTGTAACCAAATTTCTCTGGAAACCACCAGAGGTTGTTCATCTCGCTTATACCTCTCTAGGCTCTGAGCCCAAGCCCATTTTGCTCAACTCCCATTAGGCTCCATGGCCCCTCAGGCATTTCACAAGTCCTTTGTAGAACTCATTTTGAACACCCATTATTTTTTCCTGGAACACTCATCAGCCTACCTCCAGAGTGACAGCTTCCAGAAAACTCTCTCAACCAGCAGATGGGCATCATCCTCCATCATCCATTTCCAAAAGACAACTTCATGCTTACTCCTAGGATGCTCATTGTGTTTGGCAGATGCTGTCTGCACTTGCTGAAATCTACCCTCTAATGCTTCCTCGATCTTAGGCTAGGCTGCTACCAAACATGTCCTATGTGCTACTCTCCCAAGGCCCCTTACAGTAACCAACTCTTTCTCTTATGTCTTTCAGGCTCTCCTACCCCTGGCTGTTAGACTCCTTAGGTGTCTTGAAAAACAAGGCTAGCAAGCACCTTGGGTGTCCCACCTGATTCAGTAGAAGCTGTAGAATGATGTCCTGGCATAGAAAGTAGATAAAGCAATGATGGTGCAAACAAGCTGCTCAGCAAGAGTTCCCATCTCTGCAGTTCTTAATTTCTAGCTGCAAAACAAAACAATGGTTTCCCATTGAAGCTCCTGAATCTTTCTGAACAGCTAGAAGGAACCTCAAGGCTTTGAAACACTTGATTTGATTCAGATGACACATTAGAACATCTTCAACCAGCAGATCCTCAGCACCTGGATGCCCAAACAAGAGCTATGGGACTTCAGATTAATGGAAGAGTCATCAGGTTTTGACAACAGCTGTTGAACTTAGCAGCCCACCACATGACCTAATCAGCAGCTTATTTGCTTCAGATGTAGAGGGCACCAGAGGGAATAAAGAATAAATAGGAACAACTCAAAACAAGCTGACTGATGGAATCGAGCCCTGTTACAGCTTGGTGTGGTATTAGACAACTCCTAAAGGAATTACTACAGAATTCCCACACTGCTGACCAGAGAAGCTTCTGATATTGACAGTCTTAGAGATCAAGGGACTAGTAAGATCATCACATTATTCTTAAGGACACACTCAATATTTATGAGGCTCTTAACTCCATGTAATAAAGGCCACATTCACTGACCAGGATGACTTGGATCCTTTGGGGGATAAAATTAATCAACACACAGGAAAGAAAACCTCGGAGTCCAACAGGAAAAATCTGCACATACCAACAGAGAGAGTTACTATCTGGCAAACCTACATCACAAGGAAGAAAAATACTATGATTAAACTTAAGTCTTCACTTGAAATGTAAAATACTCTGGAACAAATCCCACCAACTCGCCTAAGAAGCAGCTGACTATGCAATGAAGCCACCACTCAAGGAAAATACAACCTTGGAGAGCTAGGTGCTACTGCACAGCCCCCCCACCACTGTGCTGCAGAGTGCACCTGCTTTGGAAGTGCATGAGGTGCAGTACTTCTAGCTTCTGCTCACAGTGAAGTGCTTCTTGAAGTGTGCACCAGCAGCTGGCACCTATTGTCCAAGCAAAACGTTGGCATCCTCATGGCAGTTCTTACACGCGTGAGCTGCTGGCACTGCTGGCTCGGGTAGGTTCTGCCAATATCCCTTCCTAATGTTTTCCAGCATTATTCTCCTTCCATAGCTGAGCCTTAGGTTGAGGTTAGCTCAACAAGAGACAAAATAATGAAGAGCTTGCACTGCCACTTAATGCTCTCCTGCCTGAAACTGTAAGCACTGAGCACAGTGTTGTTACAATGGGAATAAGGGCCTCTCTTCAACCCATTGCACATTGCACACCTTGAGTGCTGTGTCCAGTTCTGGGCTCCTCAGTTCAAGAGAGATGTTGAGGTGCTGGAATGTGGCCAGAGAAGTGCAACGAAGCTGGTGAGGGGCCTGGAACACAAACCCTATGAGAAGAGGCTGAGGGAGCTGGGGGTGTGCAGCCTGCAGAAGAGGAGGCTCAGGGCAGACCTCATTGCTATCTACAACTACATGAAGGGAAGTTGTAGCCAGGTGGAGTTGGTCTCTTCTCCCAGGCAACCAGCAACAGAACAAGGGGACACAGTCTCAAGTTGTGCCAGGGCAGGTCTAGGCTGGATGTGAGGAGGCAGTTCCTGCCAGAGAGAGTGATTGGCATTGGAATGGGCTGCCCAGGGAGGTGGTGGAGCCACTGGAAGTGTTCAAGAACAGACTGGATGGGGCTTTTAGTGCCATGGTCTGGTTGACTGGCTAGGGCTGGGAGATAGGTTGGACTGGATGACCTTGGGGGTCTCTTCCAACCTGGTTGATTCTATGGGACCCCAGACAGCACAAAGATCATTCGCCGTGAAGCACACCATGAAGTACTCTCTTATTATCACAAATATGAGCTCACAAGTGAAAATAAGTTTGGGCTTTTAACCTCTTGAATGTCTTTGCACTTGAGAGTTAGTGCTGAACCTTTCCTAACCCTTCAGTTGCAGGTTGCACTACGTAGTTTCAAACTTGACTTTCAACTTTCAATCACCATTTGCATGCACATATCTTCAAAGAACGGGATTTGATTTGCAACTACGTGTTGTAATGAGAGGCTAATTAACACAAATATAGTTATTAGCAAGTTACAGACATTTGCAGGACAAAAACAGCAGACCAAAGCCTTTGGCATACTGCGTCACAGGGATGGAGAGCCTCAAGGATGAGCTAGCAGCAGCCAAGACTCTGCCACTAACTGCATTGCCACTGGCACACTGCCGACACTCTCCAACTCGGGTTCCCCTTCTGGAGTGGGAGAGTAAGACTTCTTCATTTTGCTGGGTACCTCTCCATCTTAATTAAATCATTACCTTTAAATTAAAGGCACTACAGAAATGCCAGGAAGTAGTGTCTGAATTAGAGAGTAGAGGTGACACTCTAATGAAGCAAGACTATTTTCATCGTCAACAGACGGCATAAGAAAAGGTCATCCATGGCCTAATTGTGAAACCACATTCCAAGCTTCTGAAAGAAAGGGAAGATGGCTTTTCCCAAAACTTCATTAAGGAAGAAGGTAAGGCCCAGTATCCCCAGATGGCTGAAACGCTGTAGTTTGACAGGTAATCATAGAATCAACCAGGTTGGAAGAGACCTCCAAGATCATCCAGTCCAACCTAGCACCCAGCCCTAACCAATCAACTAGACCATGGCACTAAGTGCCTCATCCAGTCTTTTCTTGAAGACCCCCAGGGACGGTGCCTCCACCACCTCCCTGGGCAGCCCATTCCAATGGCAAATCACTCTCTCTGTGAAGAACTTCTTCCTAATATCCAGCCTATACCTACCCTGGCACAACTTGAGACTGTGTCCCCTTGTTCTATTGCTGGTTACCTGGGAGAAGAGGCCACCCCCCACCTGGCTACAATGCCCCTTCAGGTAGTTGTAGACAGTAATAAGATCACCCCTGAGTTTTGCTAGTGCTTGTCTTCCCTTTTCCTAACTCTTTGCTTTCCTAAGAACAGCAAAAAGAGACAGCTCCTGTAAGGATGCTTTTTCCACAGGCAACTGTTTTCGGTATGATCAAAGACCTATTAAGAAAATTGCAGAGGATCATTTCCCTTCAAGCCAGTGACATTCAACACAGAGTTTTCAATCTTTCCTTTAGCAGAGCCACGGGAGAGGCACTCCCACTTTTCGTCTGGGACGGCTTCTCCCACATAAAATGGTGTTTGAACTTTCTCCACACGCACTGGAAATTTCCAGCTCTCTGTAAACTTAATGACATTATCGACACATCCACTACCACTGTGCAGGCTTTTTGTTTTTCAAGTGTTGGAAAAAAAACTCATTCTTAAACTGTCAGCAGCCTCAGTGGAGGCCCAGTTTCATCCCAGCTGCAACTTTACATCAGGTGTGAAGCTGTGCAAGCCCTGTTATCTCCCAAAACTGCACTCAAGTTGTGTCCTGGAATGTCCCAAGCACCAAAAGGCACATCCCATCCTAAATTCATTTAGTCCATGCTGGCAAGCCATTAAACCAAAACTAGGCAAACATGCAGCTACTTCCTTGTTTGTTACACCTGAAAAAGATAATTACTCCAGAACAACTCATTACACACAGCCTTTGTATCCAGAGTGTAAACAGTGAGAAGCACCACATTGGCTGTTTACTTTTTAGCAATGCATAAGAATTTGCCTTTTTTGTTTTCCTTTTTTTTTTTTGTGTTTGTTTTTAGGAGCAAGATGTGCTGTAGGAGAGGCCAGCCCAGTTCTTTCTATTACATAAGATCCCCTGGCATTGACTGGATGGATATTACCTACCTTCTGCCTGGTTATGTTCGAAAGCAGTGGAAAACACCCAGGGAATTACTTCTTTTTTTTTTCAGTGGCTAAATATATACTGGCATATACTTATTTTATATATATGCACACACTAAATATATACTTGCTTATTTTTACTTGCATTTGTGAGCAAAAGGATTGCAAGTAAGTTTTCAAGTCAAATAGAAGGCATGCTCACAGTATCGTCCCCATCCACAAGAGGATTCTCTGTTTGCTTGTGTGTCCGTCTGTCAGCTGCCTACTAATCGCTCTTGAGTTCACTGACCTGCTTTTGACTGAATTTGACAGCAGGAAGAAATCCCAAAGCTCCCAACACTTTCATTAAAACAAAAAAAAAAAGGGTTGGGTAGACTCTTATAAGACAAAAAGAGAAAGGTTAATGACAAAGGTCAAGTCTTATTTGACGTCAGAGAGCCCACAGGAAGGATCACCCTAAAGACACAAATCCTCAGGAATCGGTTTCCATTGGCACTGCTGCTCTTCTAACACTTGTTTCAAATACAGCTGGAACCAGGAATTAATTCCAGTTCTCACAGCAGTAGACTGGCCTTAGGTAAATCCTAACTTCTGATGCTCCTTCCCCTGTCATAATGTGGCTAGCGTAAAACTCCCTTATTAGGTTGCTGCAACAATTCGTGTTTGAAACGCACTTTGAAGGTCTGAAGAGTTGTATTCACTAATTAATACCTGTCTTGAGACATGAGCTGAATATTCAAAGTGCTTGCTTGATTCATATCCAAGTGCACGTCACATAAACATGTGGTATGCACTAAGACACAAAATATAAATGCAAAGATGGCTTCTGGACAAGGCTTCATAATAAATCAGTGTTCGGCTCAAAACACATCATTTTTATTACCACAACTCTTCTCTTTCAGTGGATTTAAAATTCTGCCTCCTTCTGGATTAGCATTCTATAAAACATCAGTCTGAAAACGAAATACTAACTGAGAGAGGGCAAAATGCTCGTGCAGAAGTTGATTCTGCCCCCAAAGGAAAGTCTGACGTCTGAGTTCTTGAACTTTTGATATCAAAATGGATGCTAACAGATAGGTTCCATGGGGCAGTTATTGAGCACCATAAAAACAGAGATTATCCTTAAAAATACTGGCAATCACAGCACTAGGATTGGCAATTCTGTATCACAGGAGGCAGGCACTTTCATCCCCTCTGGGGTCAGGCATTTCCCAGCCTTCCCAGAAATGAAGGTGCTTCTCGTTTCTTTTGCCAGAGCATCCCATACATTCTGATCTTGCAGGCAGCAAAATTAGATGACAAAGGTCTTGCTGAAAGTTCTAGAGCTAATGCAAGGACCAAGCAGTGATTTAAAACAGGAAAAGAAAGAAAGAGTGCATGGGGTGGGAGTAAGAGCTCCCTGAAAAGGAAACTTTCCATGCATTAAAGGAAAATGGTACTTTTGCTAAAGAGATTCCTATTTGAGGGTGAGGGAGCAAGCTACAATTTCCTTCCACAACAACAGATCAACCATGGATCTTCAAGCTTCTTCCTGTAGCACACTGACTACCAACCAAGTGCTCAGTACTATCCAATATTGGCTTTTACATCTCCTGAAGGAGTAAACCCTGTCTAAAAAGAACAAGCAGCCACAAAAGCATCAGCTACATTTTAAGTCCTAATCCTCCCCATCTCCCTACCCCAGACAAAACAAAGCAAGCCTGCCCAGTTTATTCTGACAGCAGTGAGGAGATTTACGTCCCTTGCACTCTGTTACTGCCCTACAAACATACATTATTTTAATGCAGTATAAACAAATACCTGATTTGTTTAACATCACATCGAGCTCCAGTGATTAAAATATGTACATGCATAGAGTAAGATTTATCCATGCACAAACCCCTTTATAAGCTCTGATGATAAAATGATCAGTATTGCCAAACACCGAATATGTATTACATTATAATCACACAAGACAGTTGAATGCTAACAAGCCTACTTCATTTCTAATTAGAAAAAAGTTCAGTAATCATCTTCTTCCCTGCTGTTATTGCCTGACAAGAATAAATGAGGAGTCCCCTCTAGGGACTGCACAGTAAACATCCTAAAACATATTTGTTTCGGGGCAGAGCTCCGTAGTAGTAGTAGTGACTGAGGCAGCTAGAGGCTCTCTCCCGGTACAGCTGGTAAAACACACCCGTCAGGGAGGGCACGGTTTGAAAAGCTTTACTTCCAGAAGCCAGACGCTTGGCAAAGTGCAATGCAGCTGCCTGGTTGCTCCTCTGCGCATCGCCCCACCGCCAGCCAGCACAACCTAGCAGGCAGCCTGCTGTCACCTACTTGTGACTTCTGCAGGGAAGGGACCCTCCTTGGCAAAGGACTGAAGGGCAACCTGGCTTTTCGGGATGGAGGGGCTCGGCAGAGACAACGCAAAGGTGATTTGCTTCAGGGTGATGTTTACTGAAGGGATGGCAGTGCTCTGTTTCCCTCGATTCATAATCACAGAATACCGTGAATTGGAAGACCACCTCCAAGATCATCGAGTCTAACCATCAACCTAACACCACCGTGGCCATTAAACCATGTCCTGAAGTGCCATGTCCACACATTTTTGCAGCACCTGCAGGGACGGTGGCTCCAGTTCACAGCAGCACCTGCACCTGTCACCTACCCTGGGCTGTTCAGCTCAGGAAGGCTTTTCGCATCAGCCCGCAAACCCCCATAGAGTAGCCGCCAGCATCAATCCCTCCTAACAGACCCCACCACGCATTTACTCCACCATCAAAGCCGTGACAAACAAAGGACATCTCTGACTTGCAGTCAAAATGGGACAAACAGAACAATACCCGAGGGTCCGCACAATGGACCACACCGCATCCCTTTTACCACCGCTGAACTCCAACACGGGCACGGTTCTCTACGCTGCCTACCCGCCGCCACCGTCCCGGCGGCAGAGGTCAGCGTGGGGAACCGTGCCCTAGGCAGAGCTTTTTTCCCTACCCCTCACCTGCCACCGTGTACCGGTCCAGGTAGTTGAGCACGTTGCCCACGCTGAGGATACCGGCGGCCGCCACCCGGGCGCGGCCGAGCCCCGGCGCTTTTGGGCGAGCACCAGGACGTTCCGAATGTTTGCCGGTTGCCGGCGGGTTCATCCTGCCCGACAAGGTTTGCACCTCTCCTTCCGTTCCCCGTCCACAGCAACCCCGTTCACCGTCGTCCTCTTCTTCTTCGTCACCGGCACGGAGCCGCCCGCCACAACCAGGGCTAATACCGGACGAACCGTCGCTTTCCAGGCACATCATGGACTAGCGGGGAGGCAGCCGCGGCGTGCAAAGAATCGGGCGCGGAGTGACCGCCGGTGAGAGCGTTCAGCGCCGCATCCCGTTCCAGCCGCTGCCTGCGGGACCCACCGCCGCCGCTGCCGCCGCCTCTGACAGCTGCCCCGGGCGGGGCGGGGCCGAGCGCAGGCTCCGCCTCCCCACACTCCCCCGGGCGCGCCCTCGTGCGCGCCTCCCGCGGGCGCGCGCGCCCCGCCGCCCCACCCTGCCGTGGGTGTGGCCTCCGCTGCCTGCCTGCGGCTGCCCCCCCGGGCCGGAGCCGGCGAGAGGGCAGGGGCAGCGCTGGGAGCTCTCTAGGAGCCTCGAGTGCGGGCACGGACCAACTGTGCCAAATGTGCTGCTGAGCCGTGCCCCGCAGACACTCACAGAACGCACTGGGGTGGAAGGGACCCTCAAAGGGCATCTTGTCCCACCACCAGAGAGCCGCAGGTTTAGTCTGCTTGCAAAAGACCTGGAAGGGCACCGAGTCCAGCCACTGACCCACCGCCACCGCGCCCAGTGAGCCACGTCCGAAACACCTCTACGGGTTTTTTTCACCACCTCCAGGGATGGCAACTCCACTACCTCCCTGCACAGCCTGTCCCAAGGTCTGGCCACTCTTTCCATGAAGAAAATTTTCCTGCTACCCAATCTAGACCTCCCCTGGCACAATTTCAAGCTATTTCCTCTCATTCTATCACTTGATATTAAAGCAAAGAAGGCTGAGCCCCACCTCGCTGCAGCCCCCTTTCAGGGAGCTGTAGAGGGCAATGAGGTCTCCTCTCAGCCTCCTCTAGACTCAAACCCAATTCTCTCAGCCCCTCCTGGTAAGAATTCTCTAGACCCTTCACCAGCTTTGTTGCCCTTCCCTGGACATGCTCCAGCAGCTGAGTGAATCATCGAATCAACCAGGTTGGAAGAGACCTCCAAGCTCAGCGAGTCCAACCTAGCACCCAGCCATATCCAATCAACCAGACCATGGCACCAAGTGCCTCATCTGACATTCCAGGTCCTGAAGGCAGCCTACAGGAAAGGACTTTTTACAAGGGCTTGTAGTGATAGGACAGAGAGAAAGGATTGAAGCTTGAGGAGATTCAGACTGGATATTACAAATAACTTCTAATTATTAGAAGAATTTTCTTCTAATACCCAACTTAAACCTCCCATGGTGCAACCTGCAGGGTTGAACCTGCACAGTGCAACTGGGGAATAGCTTTCCTGTGCCAGTCTTTCATTCTTGGACAGCACTGTGCAGCTTCTCAGAACACAGTGATTGGCAGAATTGTGTAGTTAGCTGTAAACACAAAACACCTTGAACAAAACCAAGGACTCTGGCAATGTTGTATTGTATCCAACAGTAAACTCCACACCATCACCTTTAGACTTAGTTTTAAGAATCCATAAAACAGTCCGTGCAAAAAAAATAACACAACATCTTGCCTACTTTTGATGCCCAGAACCATCCCCAGGGACATGGTTTAGCAGCAGACTTGGCAGAGTGAGATAATGATTGGATTGGATGATCTTGTTGAGGGACCTGGGACTTTTTAGTTTGGAAAAGAGAAGACTGAGAGGGAATTTGATAAATGTTTATACGTATCTGAGGGCTGGCCAGGAGTGGGGGACAGGCTCTGCTCACTGCTCCCTGGGGTAGGACAAGGAGCAATGGGGGTAAGTTGCAGCAAAAAAGGTTCTGCCTCAACACAAGGGGGAACTTCTTTAAGGATCACAGAGCACTGGAAAAGGCTCCTCAGACAGGTTGTGGGGTCTCCTTCTCTGGAGACTTTCAGGGCCTGCCTGGATGTGTTCCTCTGTGCTCTGTGTTAGATAGCATTGTCCTGCTCTGGCAGAGGGGGTTGGACTGGACGATCTCCTTGGGTCCCTTCCAACCTCTAACATGCTGTGGTCTTAGAATCATAGAATCAACCAGGTTGGAAGAGAGCTCCAAGATCATCCTGGCCAACCTAGCACCCAGCCCTGTCCCATCAACCAGACCATGGCACTAAGTGCCTCAGACAGGCTTTGCTTCAACACCTCCAGGGACAGCAACTCCACCACCTCCCTGGGCAGCCCATTCCAATGCCAATCACTCTCTCTGACAACAACTTCCTCCTAACATCCAGCCTAGACCTCCCCCGGCACAACTTGAGACTGTGTCCCCTTGTTCTGTTGCTGATTGCCTGGCAGAAGAGACCAACCCCACCTGGCTACAGCCTCCCCTCAAGTAGCTGTAGACAGCAATGAGGTCTTAAAGATCTTAAAGCATCATTTCTGAACAAAGCAATTCTGTGACTGCTGCCAGAGAGGGAACAACATAGTGAGCAAGCTGAGGACAGGCTGCAATATGCTACCAACCTCCCTGCTTGCTGTTTGGTCCCAGACGATTTTCCTGTTGCACAGAAGTTGCTTCAGGAACAACATGCATCATCAAAGGAGCTAAAATTGCTCCAAAGTTCTCCCCACTGAAAACAGTTTCATCCCATCCCCTAACAAAGTTCCACCTTTGAGCTAAGAAAGGCCAAGAGAAATTTGATTTCAAAAGGAGAAGTCTTCAAAGAGGATAAAAGTGTTCCCAACCAGAGCGGCTCCAGCCTGTCGTACCTGTAGTAGAACTACAAAAGGGAGCTGCAACGAGAGAAGCAAAGTGCCTGCTAGAGAGCCAGCATGCACAAAGTCCTGATGGCAGGCTTCTCTCGGCTTGTTGCTCATGCCTACGAAACTGCATCACGATTAAAGCCTTTATCTCCAGGTTACACATTTAAACAGAGCTCCTGTCACCTACCTCTGAGGAGCTGCTCACACAGAATGTGCTCTCTGTGTGCTCAGCATACCTGGGCTTTGTCACACCCTTCCCACACAGCCCACACCCATGACACCAGGGCTGGGCTATGCCAGTAATCCGCTGAGATACTGCGGAAGGAACCCCCGGGATGCTGCTGGTGAAAAGGGCACTTTCTGGTGAGTCAGCATGGGAGTCGGTGCTGCTTGAGCAATGCTGCTGAGCAGGGGAGCAAGAAGGGTTTCCGATGACACACTGTGCCCCCCAGCAGTGGCAACTGACATTTGTTTGTTGAGAGTAGGTCTGCACAGATGCTCACGGGACGTTAGGGATTGGAAGGCAGCCAAAGAGATCACGGAATCAATCAGGTTGGAAGAGACCTCCAAGATCACCCAGTCCAACCTAGCACCCAGCCCTATCCAGTCAACCAGACCATGGCACTAAGTGCCTCAGCCAGGCTTTGCTTCAACACCTCCAGGGATGGGAACTCCACCACCTCCCTGGGCAGCCCATTCCAATGCCAATCACTCTCTCTGCCAACAACTTCCTCCTAACATCCAGCCTAGACCTGCCCTGGCACAACTTGAGACTGTGTCCCCTTGTTCTGTTGCTGCTTGTCTGGGAGAAGAGATCAACCCCCACCTGGCTACAACCTCCCTTCAGGTAGTTGTAGACAGCAATGAGGTCACCCCTCATCAAGTCCAACTGTCCTGCAAGAGCAGGACCATCTAGCTCAGGTCACAGAGGAACACATCCAGACAGGCCTTGAAAGTCTCCAGAGAAGGAGACTCCACAACCTCTCTGGGGAGCCTGTTCCAGTGCTCTGTGACCCTTAAACTAGCCTTGTTTTAGGGCTAGTTTCAGTAACAGAAACAGCATAGCTGGATTAACACAGGCTAAGGTTCCAGCTGACTTGTTGAAGCTTAGGGGATCAGTTTTTATCCCCTAGCAGCATCTGCAGTTCAGATGTGACTGAGCACATGGCAAAGGTTGTACTCACAAAACTGCTTCTTCACACTCCCACTAATTTCTGAATTCAAGTGGTGTACATAACGTGGCCAAGTGACACTGCCTACCCAGAATATTACCTAGCCCAAAAGGAAAAACAGAAGAGGGGAAAGAGGAAAGCAGAAAAAAAGTGTGAAATAGCTTCACTAAGACCACACAGCTTGCCAGGGGTGGAGGCAAAACTCTTGCATTAAGTTAGCCAGATCAGGCATTAAACTCAGCTCAGAGTTCCACACAAGCTGGCCACAGCATCCAGCAGTCTCCAAATGTGTATGGTTTCCTCCAGAGTCTATTCCATTTCTTTTTGCCTTTTCATTGTTTGGGCTACCCCTGAGCTTTGTACACAGAAAACAATGTTCAGAAGATGTTAATGAGATTAAAAAGGCAAAAATTGAAGGCCTTAGCCTTGCAGCTCAGATGTTTCCCCTGGAAGCAACTAAGAAATGGAAGTTTAATTTCATTTCTTTCTTTCTTTTCATTTGTAACCAATATCAAGCAGGCAAACACAGCTGACACTGAGGCCAAGGTGGCTTACTGCACATTAAAATAACTGCCTGAAAAGGCTGGAGAATGACTTCTCCAAATCCCCTTGATCCAGCAATCCCTAAGAAAAGAGAAACCAGCCCAAATACCAACTTACTATTAAAAGTCAGTGTATGTGCTCTGATGTTCAGGCAGGCTTCTGATGGCCATAGAACACAGAGCAATGCAGGACCAAGCTGAGAACCAACTGCCTTCTGTTTCTGACACAGAGGAGCTCCAGCTCAGAGACATCTACAGATACTGCAGGAAGAGGCATTGGTTAGGCAGTTAGTTACATGAACACTCAGGGTCTTACAGCCAACTCTAACACCTTCAACCCTGCATGGAAACTCACAAAGGGCAGATGCCAGTGCATGCATGTCATGAGATTTCTGTAAAGGAAAAGCAGATAGAGCTGGAAAAAATGCAATGGAATTGGCTTTGCTGGCAGGGTGATTCATGAGACTGAATGCTAAAATCAGTGGTTACCACCTCTTAAGAGGAACAGAGTAGATTCTAGCTTGGAGACTGCTGGGGTTTGCTGCTACAGGTTGTTGAGAGGCAGTTTGATTACAGCATGCAAGTTCTGTCATGGGGAGAAAAATGCTGGTTCTGAGAGGTCTAATCAAGTGGGAAAAGGCAAAGCAAGAGCCAGAAGAGTGGCTGAGAGCTGGAGTTAGAAAAATCCTAATGAATCATCTGGTCCACATTTGTTACAGAGCAATTATTCTGTGGAACAAAATACTAAAGAAGGGGCCTGTTCTCCAACCCTTTATGTCCTTGGATCCAGGTTGATTGCCTTTCTAGAAAGTGCATTCCTGAACTCAAACGTGAGTGACTGAACCCCATGCAGAGAGCTGATGGTGGTGTAATGATATAGGAGGTCAGGCTACATGGCTTAAAGTCCCAACCCTGAAGACACAAGTCCTGACTCTTACTGAGCACACAACCTTTTCTGCACCCACCTCAGTTGCTGGACTGATCTGAGCACAGCCCCCAGGAAAACACATTGCACCAACCTAACTTTGAAAGGGTGATTGCAGTGCAGCAGCACTCTCCTAGCTCTGGGGAAGGTGGACAGCATCTTTCTGAAAAGCAGTGATCCTGTGTTCTACCTACACACTCCCTCACGCTGGGAACACTACCAGGAGGTGTGCAGATACAATTCCAAGCAAGACTGAACTGAGCTAGCTCATTCTGGTGCTATTTTTCCCTGGTTATGCATGTCACCTCTGCTCCAGAATCAGCTCTGGTCTGTCTAGGGAGATTCCAGCTAACAGCTATCAGGGAGGGATAGGAGAATCAGCAGCCTTTGTGCAGAGAAGTAACTCTTGGGCATGTCTCTAGAAGCACCTCAACCCATACCCCATCACTGTCTTGTCCCAGTGGCCTCAAACACAGATATGCTGTCTGGGTGAGGCCAAGTGAATCCATGCTCTGCTGAAAGCTACTTGCAGACATCTTGATGAGATTCAGTGAAGAAACTATCTCCATGGTTTCCAGTCTGAATACTTGCTGGGACTTTCTCAGTTACAGCATGCTTCTACTGCTCCAGCCTGCCTGTGTCTAGTGCCTCATGCCAACCAAAACTAACACACAAACAACCCAAGAACCCCCTCCAACACCTCCAAAGCACCCTCCACTCCCCACATTCAACAAGAAAAAGCCCAGACCAAGAATCTCCAAGCAGAGCAAACTGCTCAGAATCCCAGTATCTAGAGGCAGTTGGTACAGCAGGCAAGTGTCACCACTGGCCAAATGCCAGCTCCTGCACTTGGATCACAACAACCCCAAGCAACCCTACAGGCTTGGGACAGTGTGGCTGGAGAGCTGCCTGGCAGAAAGGGACCTGGGGTTTGTAATAGACAGGAGCTGAACAGGAGCCAGCAGTGTGCCCAGGAGGCCAAGAAGGCCAATGGCATCCTGGCTTGCATTAAAAACGCTATGGCCAGCAGGATCAGGGAGGTGATTGTCCCCTTGGACTTGGCTTTGGTGAGGCCACACCTTGAGTACTGTGTTCAGTTTTGGGCACTGCAATGCAAGAGAGATGTGGAGGTGCTGGAGCAGGTCCAGAGAGGGGCAACAAAGCTGGAGAAGGGCCTGGAGAATCAATCTGATGAGGAGTGACTGAGGGAGCTGGGGATGGTTAGTGTGAGGAAGAGGAGGCTGAGGGGAGACCTCATTGCTGTCTACAACTACCTGAAGGGACATTGTGGAGAGGCTGCTGCTGGTCTCTTCTCACAAGTAATTGGAGACAGAACAAGGGGGAATGGCCTCAAGCTGAGGCTGGGTGTGCTAGTTTGGAGCTAGCTAGAATGTTTTGGTGAGAAGAACCAGATGACAGGCTGTGAAAGGGAAACAATGGTGATGTCTGCTTCACTCATAGCCTTGCTGAGAGGTGTAAGAGCAAGAATCCAAACATAGATAAGGGAGTTGCTCTCTGTCTGGGCTTTGAGATGCATTTTTCTTTCTCCAACCTAACCTGATTAATCCACTTTGCTTCCTAACCCCCCTGGCCACCCCTCCATTCTTCCTTGGGCACAAGGCAACATCTGGGGTAAGGTAGAGAGGGGTGGGAGAAGGTGGAAGGGCAGTTGTGAGCCCCTCCTGGGGACTCAGGTTTCTGGGAGGGGGGCTGTGTTTCTGTATTACCTTTTACCTTCTCTATTCCTGTCTATAGCTGTATAGGTTGTGAATACCTGCTTGTATATTGTGCTCAGCTGTAAATATAAGTTTCATTCACTTTCCAGAGCTGCTGAGTCTAGTCTGGGTGATTTCTAAAGTGGGGGGAGAACACCCAAACTGTCACACTGGGAAGGTTCAGACTGGACATTAGGAAAAAGTTTTTCACAGGGAGATTGGTCAAGGACTGGAATGAGCTGCCCAGGGAGGTGGTGGAGTCACCCACCCTGGATGTGTTTGAGGGTGGTTTGGATGTGGTGCTTAGAGCTATGCTTTAAGGTGAATCTTGCAGAGTAGGGTTCTAGGTTGGACTTGGTGATCCTGAGGGGCTTTTCCAACCTGGCTGTCTCTGTGTGGTTTGGGATTTCTTAGTGAAGGACCTTAGATCTTCAGGGCTTCTGAGTGTAACAATCCCTCTCCAGAAGCCCTGACCTTCACTGTGCTCAGAGGAGTCTCAATGCTCCAAATAATTGGATTTTGTGGTCTCACCTCAGGCCCCAGCAGGGACTACAATTACCAGAGTGCCACAGTTTTGGCAAGTTCTGTCCCACGTTTGGATGAAGGATGTTGAGCCTGAACTGCTGCCTCCTCCCACTAAAGGAGTCAGACTCTGCAGCTGGTAACACGCACGTTTGCCCTTAGCATCCCACTTCTCAGAACAGCTAAATACTTGAGGTCTGATTAACTAGCACTTCAGAATCCAGTGTGGAATGGATAGTTACAGAAATAGCATTCCTGCACCAGCCCAGCATTTTAGGGAGGGACAGCCAGGTCCATGTGGGAGCAGAGGAATCCCAAAACAATAAGGACAGACCCAGCAGATACCAATTTGTGAACAGCTTCCTGGCATCTTACAAAAGGGCTCAGGCCATGAGAAGGGGATCCTTACAAAAACAACATCCACAGACACAGTCCCACTGTTTGCTTTTGCCCACATGAGGACAGATGAAAGATGAGGTCACACAAAGTGGAAAAGGCTGAAACTGTACAACTCTGCCTGGTTTTCTCAAGCAAGTTGTCTTTGCTCATTTCAAGACCAAATTTCCTCGAGTAACTTTGAAAGTTCCAGCTCAATACTAGCAGCTATAAAATTAGAGCTGAGCATCCACTGCCCCAGACAGTGGCCCCAAAATTACAATCCCTATCTCATAATCACAGGATCACAGGATGTTAGAGGTTGGAAGGGACCCAAGGAGATCATCAAGTCCAACCCCCCTGCCAGAGCAGGACCACACAATCTAGCACAGATCACAGAGGAACACATCCAAATGGGCCTTGAAAGTCTCCAGAGAAGGAGACTCCACAACCTCTCTGGGGGGCCTGTTCCAGTGCTCTGGGACCCTTACAGTAAAGAAGTTCCCCCTTGTGTTGAGGTGGAATCTCCTGTGCTGCAACTTACACCCACTGCTTCTTGTCCTATCCCAGGGAGCAGTGAGCAGAGTCTGTCCCACCCACTCCTGGCAGCCCTCAGATATTTATGAACATTTATTAAATCCCCTCTCAGTCTTCTCTTCTCCAGGCTAAAAAGCCTCATGTGCCTCAGCCTCTCCTCACCAGGCAGTGCTCCAGTTCCCTAATCATTCTTGTAGCCCTCTCCAGCAGATCCTTGTCCCTCTCCAACTGGGGAGCTCAAAACTGAAGGCAGTATTCAAGATGCCATTCCCCCCATGCCCAAAGCCCTACTCCAAAATCAGAAAGCTGAATTTCTAGCCAAGGTAAGGGTGGTTACAGCTACTAATGAGATTCTCTGGAGGAATCACAGTTTGAATGTGGCCAAGATCAGGGAATTCAAGAGCAATTCTACCCAAGGTAAGGGTGGTTACAGCTACTAATGAGATTCTCTGAAGGAATCAACAGTTTGAATGTGGCCAAGATCAGGGAATTCAAGAGCAATTCTACCCAAGGTAAGGGTGGTTACAGCTACTAATGAGATTCTCTGGAGGAATCACAGTTTGAATGTGGCCAAGATCAGGGAATTCAAGAGCAATTCTACCCAAGGTAAGGGTGGTTACAGCTACTAATAAGATTCTCTGAAGGAATCAACAGTTTGAATGTGGCCAAGATCAGGGAATTCAAGAGCAATTCTACCCAAGGTAAGGGTGGTTACAGCTACTAATGAGATTCTCTGGAGGAATCACAGTTTGAATGTGGCCAAGATCAGGGAATTCAAGAGCAATTCTACCCAAGGTAAGGGTGGTTACAGCTACTAATGAGATTCTCTGGAGGAATCACAGTTTGAATGTGGCCAAGATCAGGGAATTCAAGAGCAATTTCAAGAACATCCAAATTATTCTGAGATCATTTATGTATCACAGTATCATCAGGGTTGGAAGAGACCTCACAGATCATCAAGTCCAACCCTTTACCACAGAGCTCAAGGCTAGACCATGGCACCAAGTGCCATGTCCAAAGATGAAGAAGGAGGTTCTCAATCCACTATCTAGGTAAAGAAGCATGGAGTAGGCAGATTTGGACTCCAGCTGATCTTTTATGGCATGGAGAGCTAAAGGAGAGGAACAAGATAATCCACAAGATAACTGGTGGCACATGTCCCTGTGCTCTGCAAATTATTAGCTACTGCTTTGTCCAAGCAATCCTGTGTTCTACTCAGAGAACTTTTCAATTAGGCTTAATTTTCATCAGCAAAAGGAACTGATCACGTAACTAAATGTTAGCTGTGATTCATGCAGGCACATGGATCATCTTTCTTGCGTGCAAGGAGATTGCCAGTGAGTAATTGCCTGACCAGTGATGTTTTAACAGGGCCCATTTCACAGAGCTGAAACAATCACGACTCTAACATTTCTCTTAACTAGCTTAAGGATGATACCTATCTAGCAAGCTGCTCATTTACCAAGAAAGAGGCTAAAAAAACCCATGTTCTTACCATAAAAAGGACAAATTCTGATAAACTGGAGTCAAGAAGTAGAACAAATTGATAGAGCAAAATGACACAGAATATTCTGAGAGCAGTATTTTCACTTGTAAGTCTATTTCAGCATCAGAGTAGTGTTGACAGTGCACTACCTATCATTAGATAAAGGAGCAGAGCTGTCAACAGCAGACTGCTGCAGTCTGGAGCTACTAAGGCCTGGACAGTAAGTCAGAACTTCAGAGGATGTAAAAAGAGCAGGTTGAGAGCTGCTGATAAGTGCTAAGAGAGAGAACTTCCAGGAGCCTGGAGGGATGCGTATGTTGTGCCGGTATTTAATAGACATAAATATAGGCCTGCCAGCCTGGCATCAGTCCTGAGCAAGATAATGTCAGGGCTGACATGGGACTTGATTAGCAGAGACACAGAGTGATCATGTAATTAGTGCCAGTGAACAAAGGTTTATTAAAAGGCAGGACTTGCCAAACTGATTTGTTTGTTTGCCAGAAGTTTGCTTGCCTGCCGTTAGAACAAGGGGACACAGTCTCAAGTTGTGCCAGGGTAGGTATAGGCTGGATGTTAGGAAGAAGTTCTTCACAGAGAGAGTGATTGGCATTGGAATGGGCTGCCCAGGGAGGTGGTGGAGGCACCGTCCCTGGGGGTCTTCAAGAAAAGACTGGATGAGGCACTCAGTGCCATGGTCTAGTTGATTGGTTAGGGCTGGGTGCTAGGTTGGACTGGATGATCTTGGAGGTCTCTTCCAACCTGGTTGATTCTATGATAGGTAGCAGAGCACTGTAGCAGACTTTTGACACCACTCACCTTGGTACTAACATGACCTGCTGGTTAGGGATCCATGGCAGCTCAAACTTACCCTGACACATGAAGTGAAATCTGGCTGTATAGCAAGTCACAAAACACAGCCATAAAGGAGCATTTATTACTGAGCATATTTCTGAAGGAGCCCCTCAGGAACTTTTGCTCTGGCTTAATGCATCGTTAGTGACAAGGAAGAAAGCAAACAACAACCAAGTTCCAGTGTTCTGGCACTTAGTGAATAAGGACAGCAGAGCTCACTGCTGGAATGCTCTGGGTTGCATGGCAAGTGGGAATAGAATCATAGAATCAACCAGGTTGGAAGAAACCTCCAAGCTCATCCAGTCCAACCTATCCCCCAGCCCTATCCAGTCAACTAGACCATGGCACTAAGTGCCTCATCCAGGCTCTGCTTGAACACCTCCAGGGATGGCAACTTATGAACAGGGTAAAGGTCTTAGAGGACAAAGGATTTTACTCTGGAAAGCTGTCACTTTGGAAAGGAACCAGGCTGACAGTGAAAAGTCAATGCAACCTGAGTTCCCAGTGTGGTGCTTGCAGGCAGAGGAGTTATGAACACCACAGGAACCTGGAATAGGAAGCAACTGCTATCAGCTTTCAGTTGTGGTGTCACATCTATCTCTGACACAGCAAGGAGAGAGTTTTGTTGACTACCACTCCAGAAAGCTATTGATAAACAGAAGAGCTCTCACGAAACAGCTGCAAGAAAGACGAAGGGGCTGGGAATGATGTTTTATTATAACAACAGATTTGAGCATAACCAGGTTCAGATTTTTGGGCCAAGGGCTGATTTGCACAGGGTTTTCTGCATAGATGTTAAAAAACTAATTCAATTGTCAGACAGCCATCAGTGTGACAAAGCTGTAAAGCACAGAAAAAACCTTTACAGTTAGGCAGTGAAGCTCCATAGACACAAAAAGCAAACGAGATGTATGCTTAACAATAATCAGGACAATTAGCTGGACCAATGTGCCAGCAATTGGAGCAGTTTTACTGCACCAAACACATGAAGTTAGGTATTTATAAAACCAGTGTGGTTCAAACAGGAGATAGCTTCCAGAAGTCCCCAGCTATAAGATACAGGCTGATTAAGCAGCCAGAAAAGGTTCCATCTGCTCTGAGAATCTGTTTTTATAGTCACTCAAATGCATATACACACAAGCATAGGTGTGCACACAGACACACATATAAAAGGAAGAGTGAAACACTGGGCAAGCATTTGCTTGTTCAAATCATGGAACCATAGAATCAATCACGGTTGGAAGGGACCACAAGGATCAGCCAGTTCCAAACCCTCTGCCATACCCAGGGACACCCTATCCTAGATCAGGCTGGCCTTAAACACCTCCAGGGATGGGGCCTCAACCACCTCTCTGGACAACCCATTCCAGCCTCTCACCACTCTCATGCTCAACAACTTCCTCCTCACCTCCAGCCTCACTCTCCCCACCTCCAGCTTTGCTCCATTCCCCCAAGTCCTGCCACTAACTGGTAGCCTAAAAAGTCCCTCCCCAGCTGTTTTGTAGGCCCCCTTCAGATACTGGAAGGCCACAAGGTCACCTGGGAGCCTCCTCTTCTCCAGACTGAACAGCCCCAACTCTTTCAGTCTGCGCTCACAGCAGAGCTGCTGCAGCCCTCTGAGCATCCTCATGGTCCTTCTCTGGACACACTCCAGCAACTCCACATCCCTCTTGTAATGGGGGCTCCAGAACTGGATGCAGTATTCTAGGTGGGGTCTCAGCAGAGGAGAGCAACGGGGGAGAATCACCTCCCCCACCCTGCTGGCCACACTTCTGCTGCAGCCCAGGCTCCTGTTGAGCTTCTGGTCCACCAGCACCCCCAAGTCCCTCTCCTCAGGGCTGCTCTCCAGCCACTCACTGCCCAGCCTGGATTTGTGCTTGGGACTGCCTCGACCCAGATGCACTTGTTCTTGTTGAACCTCATGAGATTGGCTTGTGCCCACCTCTCCAGCCTGTCCAGGTCCCTCTGGCTGGATCCCTGCCCTCCAGCCTGGCTGCTGCACCACACAGCTTGGTGTGGTCAGCAAACTTGCTGAGGCTGCACTCATTGCCTCTGTCCCTACCACCACCAAAGATGGTGAACAAGACTGGTCCCAGGACTGATCCCTGAGGGACTGCACTTGTCACTGGCCTCCACTTGGCCATGGACCCATTGACAGCCACTCTTTGGGTGTGGCCATCAAGACAGTTCTTTATCCATCAATGCTTTTTTGTTCTAAGTGCAAAAGGGGAAGTTAAAAAAACCCAAAACCAGAGGTTTTAACTAGCATGGCAATTGGTGCTGCAAAGAACCTAAATGACAACTGCTCTTATCACTTGTCTGTTTCTATGCTGGTTGCTGTAGAACATAATGAACCACAATTGATATATGGCAAGAGGGCAAGTTTTATAAGCTTTGCTAAATTACAGAGAATTACCAAATCAGAACAAAGCTAGAGGGCATTGCTTAAGTGCTAAATTCTCAAGAATACAACAGGCTTCTTGGGACTGCTGCTTCTAACTACTTCTTTTAGGCAGCTACTTCTTTCAAGGTCCATACAGCAGCATAACTACTGCTCACTTGAGCTGCTGCTAGAGCCAGTGGTTTCCAACCTCATCTTAGGGGCTAGAGAATAAATCTTAGGAGGAGCTGGGCATGGTTAGTTTCAAAAACAGGAGACTGAGGGGAGACCTCATTGATGTCTACAACTACCTGAAGGGACATTGTGAGAGGCTGCTGCTGGTCTCTTCTCACAGGTAACTGGAGACAGAAAAAAGGGCAATAGCCTCAAGGTGAGGCTGGGGAGGTTTAGATTGGACATTAGGAAAATTTTTTCACAGAGACAGTGGTCAGGGGCTGCAATGAGCTGCCCAGGGAGGTGGTGGAGTCACCCACCCTGGATGTGTTTAAGGGTCATTTGGATGTGGTGCTCAGGTTTGTGGCCCACCTAGGGAATTGAGGAGGAAGTTCTTCAGCATGAGAGTGACGAGAGCCTGGAATGGGTTGCCCAGGGTGGGTGGTTGAAGCCTCATCTCTAGAGGTGTTTAAGGCCAGGCTGGATGAGGCTGTGGTCAGCCTGATCTAGGGTAGGGTGCCCTGGGAATGGCAGGGGGGTTGGAACTGGCTGATCCTTGTGGTCCCTTCCAACCCTGATTCTGTGATTCTCCACTTATGTGATCCTATTCTCATTCCAACACTTTCTGCCACTACATTCCAGTTCTTTCAGTTTGCTGGAGTGAAGACTCCTGTACTCTTTCAGAGTAGGGTTAAATGCTGGACTTAGTGATCCTGAGGAGCTTTTCCAACCTGGATGTTTCTGCATAACCTGCAGCAAGACCAACGTGCAGCTCTTACCTCTAATCCCACAACCACACAAGTGAAGGCAAAAGGAACAACCTGGTATTACCTCTAAAGGTGTAGCACTGAAACCTGTCACTCTTCTGCTGTTCAGTGATATCTGCCTGGACACTTGCAACAGGCTCATACTTCCCTTCAAAGCACCAGATCTTGGCACCCAGAAGGTAAAGACTCCAACAGCTCAATTCTTGCTGCACACCACTCAGCAAGCTTCCTAGAAAACACTGTGGTCCTAGACTGAGCCCCTCTTGTGTGTGAGCCTTGTTTGAGGCTGGGGGGTTGCTTTGTTTTGCTCATTTGAGGCTTTTTGGTTTGTTTTGCTCATTTGTTTTGGGGTTTTTTTTGTTTGCTTTGCTCATTTGTGTTTGGGGTTTTTATTTGTTTTGCTCCTTGGTGTTTGGGTTTTTTTTGCTTGTTTTGCTCATTCATGTTTGGGGGTTTTTGTTTCTTTTGCACATTTGTGTTTGGAGGTTTTTGTTTGGTTTGCTGGTTTGGGGGTTTCTGTTTGGTTTGCTCCTTTGGGTGTTTTGCCTGTTTTGCTCCTTGGTGTTTGGGGTTTTTTGCCTGTTTTGCTCCTTGGTGTTTGTTTTTTTTGCCTCTTTTGCTCCTTGGTGTTTGGGGGGTTTTGCCTCTTTTGCTCCTTGGTGTTTGGGGGTTTTTGCCTGTTTTGCTCCTTGATGTTTGGGGGTTTTTGCCTCTTTTGCTCCTTGATGTTTGGGGGTTTTTGCCTCTTTTGCTCCTTGGTGTTTGTTTTTTTTGCCTCTTTTGCTCCTTGGTGTTTGGGGTTTTTTGGCCTGTTTTGCTCCTTGGTGTTTGGGTTTTTTGTTTCTTTTGCTCCTTGGTGTTTGGGGTTTTTTGTTTCTTTTGCTTTTTGGGGTTTGATTTTTTTGTTTTGGGGGAGGGGTTGGCTTGGTCTGGTTCATGTTTGGGCTTTTTGTGTTTATTTGCTCAGCATCAGCAGGGAGCATTCCTTGGCAGACCTCCTCAATGTAAAGAGGGTTGGGCAGCAGACTGGAAAAACCCTCTCCAGCAGGAAGAATATTACAAGGTCCCCAACCTGCGTCATTTCCTAAGGTGACTCAAGCAGCAATGTTCACACAGATGTATCCTATGCCTTATTTTATGGACTCCACACGTTCACCAGTAGCACTGTAAAGAGCATTCAAAAGAAGACCTCTGCAAGCCAGGTTCGTGGCTTGCAGTACAGCTCTAGAGGAATGCAACTGTAACTCACATTTTCCTGCCATTCATAAGCTACACAAAGTGCCACCAGCAGTTCCTTTAATTGAATTAGAGCCTGGCTGTAGGATCAGGAAATGTGTTTTCTGCTCTGAGAGGAAGAGAACGTAAAGGCAGAGGCTGGGGCATGCACTTTCAGCATGCATACATTCAACACTGATTCACAGGCAGATTGGAAAGCATTGCAGCAAAAGATGCAGTGGTCAGAAAGTTGCCTGGTTAGCACACAAACACAACCCCCCCAAAAAACCAACAGAGATGTCTGGTAAACACTGATGGAGATAACCAAACCCCACCTTACTGCTGCTCCTTTAAAAAGCAGTTCAGTTTCCAGCTACCTAGAAAAGAAATTCTCTCCTGATAATTCCACCAGGTGCCACTAACATCACTGAGTTCAGCCATACCTGCAGTACCAGCTCTGTAAAATATGGGGCTGGAAAAGCCTTCCACAGCTCCATTTTCAGTTGCTTCTCCCCATAGCTCCAATTTAGAGACTCTTCTAAAACCTGCCCTGTTCTGAAGATCATTATTTTCCCCCTGTTCCCAGACTAGGTTCATTCCATGCCCAGTCACACCCTTTTGCTGTTTGGCTAATGCTATCCTTTGGTTTAAATGCTTCTCTTCCTGTTGTTCATTCCTGGAGCATATTTATAGATGGAATCTTGCCCCTCACAGGGTCGACTCTTTCCTTCTCTCAGAAAATGGGTTTCCAGGATGACTGACTGGGAAATAGGTGACCTTTTTCTGCACTTGTTTCAGTGCTAACAACCTGATGTAAAACTCAAGGTAAGATTTCATTCCTGCTCTGTACAACACATTGATACCTCCTTACCTTTTCCCAAGTACTAGACCTGCAACTGTATTTTTCCCCCATCTCTCAGGTCAGATCATTCCTCTGACTGACCTTTAGATCTGTCCTTCTCCCCTAGCTGATTGTCCCTAGATGTGTGCAGCAGAAGGCTTTGTTAATCTGTAGGTTCACAAACATGCTTTTTCTCTTGCTTAATTTTACCCCTGTCACTTCCATTACATTTCTTAATCCTCCATTGATGTAAACTGATCCAAATATTGAATAAGATCACATCTTGTTAGAGAAGTTCTCATTCACTACCCTCATCTCTTTTCGATGCTGACTGATTTTGTCCCCTCTATCTCCAGTTCTGGAGCCCCCATTGCAAGAAGGATGTGGATGTGCTGGAGGGTGCCCAAAGAAGGACCACAGGGATGCTCAGAGGGCTGCAGCAGCTCTGCTGTGAGCGCAGACTGAAAGAGTTGGGGCTGTTCAGTCTGGAGAAGAGGAGGCTCCCAGGTGACCTTCTTGTGGCCTTTCAGTATCTGAAGGGGGCCTACAAAAAAGCTGGGAAGGGAATTTTCAGGCTTTCAGGGAGTGACAGGACTAGGGGGAATGGAGCAAAGCTGGAGGTGGGGAGAGTGAGGCTGGAGGTGAGGAGGAAGTTGTTGAGCATGAGAGTGGTGAGAGGCTGGAATGGGTTGCCCAGGGAGGTGGTTGAGGCTCCATCCCTGGAATTGTTTAAGGCCAGGCTGGATGAGGCTGAGGCCAGCCTGATCTAGGGTAGGGTGTCCCTGGGCACAGCAGGAGGTTTGGAACTAGATGATCCTCTTGGTCCCTTCCAACCCTGACTGACACTACAATTCTCCACTTATGTGATCCTATTCTCATTCCAACTTTCTGCCACTATATTCAGGTTCTTTCAGCATGCAGGAGTGGAGACTCCTGTACTCAGGGGGCATCCTGGTAATATTTGCACAATAGCTGACAATGAAATTCCAGACCTTTTCCATATTCAACTATGTGGTTTTCCTTAACCTGTTTTCCCTTTGAAACAGAAAATCTGAATGGCAAACCTACTTTTGTTTATCCTTTCATTTAATTTAAGCAGAATCAATTTATGATCACCCAAGCTCGGATTATGTTGGGTTGTTTTTTTTTCAGCTACTCCTTTATCATATCCTTAACACTTGCAATAATCATATTTGAAGTCATATCATCTCTTGTTGATTCAGACACAGTCTGATGAGAAAAAAAATCTATTAGATATTATATCCAGGATTATCTGACCTTACATTTAATAGTATTTGCTCCCCAGTCCATTATCTGGAAGGTTTGTCTTTGTCTGCTGGTTCCCAGTAATATAAAGCTCTATAATAAGACTACAAAGATTTTTATGCAGATATGATTCTAATAAAAGAGAGAAGCCTCCTAGCACCAAGCTGGCAGAACCTTTTTATCCACACTTCTGCTCGCTTTCAGCCTGTCTTGCCATCAGGACAGAAAGTGGAGCAGTTGTCCTGCTTGGAATTTTCTGGATATCACAGGTGGATTTCATAGAATCATAGAATCAACCAGGTTGGAAGAGACCTCCAAGCTCAGCCAGTCCAACCTAGCACCCAGCCCTGGCCAGCCAACCAGACCATGGCACTAAGTGCCTCAGCCAGGCTTTGCTTCAACACCTCCAGGCATAGCGACTCCACCACCTCCCTGGGCAGCCCATTCCAATGCCAGTCACTCTCTCTGCGAAGAACTTCCTCCTAACATCCAGCCTAGACCTGCCCTGCTACAACTTGAGACTGTGTCCCCTTGTTCTGTTGCTGCTTGCCTGGCAGAAGAGCCCAACTCCACCTGGCTACAATGTCCCTTCAGGTAGTTGTAGACAGCAATGAGGTCTGCCCTGAGCCTCCTCTGCTGCAGGCTGCACACCCCCAGCTCCCTCAGCCTCTCCTCATAGGGTTTACATTCCAGGCCCCTCCCCAGCTTTGTCGCCCTCCTGTGGACACATTCCAGCACCTCAACATCTCTCTTGAATTGAGTGGCCCAGAACTGGACACAGTACTCAAGGTGTGGCCTGAGCAGTGCTGAGTACAGGGGCAGAATGACCTCCCTTGTCCTACTGGCCACACTGTTCCTGATGCAGGCCAGGATGCCATTGGCTCTCTTGGCCACCTGGGCACACTGCTGGCTCATCTTCAGCCTACTATCTATCAGTACCCCCAGGTCCCTTTCCTCTTGGCTGCTTTCAGAGGTGTAATTCACTGGATACCTGGGTTGCAGGGAAGATGGAGAAGTTGGAAATTGCACCACAAACTCAACCTTCTCTGCTGGTTCAAAAAAAACCCAAAAAATAACTGCACCTGCCATTAGCTCTGTTTGCAGGAGCATCAGACTGCACCACAGCCAGGCAACAGCTAGAAGATAATAGCTGTGAAAGCTCATCTCATTAGCACTGTGGATCCCATCCACAGCACATTATGAAAAATAGGCTCAGTGATACTCCTGAATCCAAACCTTCAGCTTTCTGCTTTATGGAGGCAAACCCAAAGGCCACAGAAGTATTACTGGTTTAAAAAAAAAAACAAAACACAACACTGCCAGATCTTTCTGAAGCAACCACAACTTACTGAGCTGCAAAGTCCTTCACAATGCACAAGCCACAGAGCTTCTACCACCACAAAGCAGCTGGCCCTTGGATCCCACATGAATGTGCTGTGGCTTTTCTTGTCCATATCAATATTTTTAGCACTTGTGTTTTCCTTGAGTTCAACTCTCTGAGGAATGGGTGGTGAAATACAAAGCACTGTCTCACATCTGAGCAGCATAGCAATAGCCCTGCCCTCCCCCCACATCCAGCCCATGCAGAAGTGTGCCATAAAAGCATCATTAAGTAACTGACTTCTTTAAAGGCAGCTTTCCTTCCTAGTGCTTGGAAACATCCTCCTCCTCCCACACAGCCACGGTGGAGTTGATTTACAGCTTGTTTAGAGCACACAGGTAGGAGCTGATTTGCTTTTGTCAGTTATCCCTTAGAGGGTGAGAAAAACTAGTTTTAGAAGAGGCAAAACCCCAGCTGACTCCAGGCCATAAGAGTGCCCTGCTCCACCTAACAAGCTCACCAGAGAGATGTGGTTTGGGCACAGAATTATTCAGGTTGGAAGAGACCCTTGGCTCACCAAATCCAACCATTAACCCTACTCTACAAAGCACACCCCTCAACCCAAGCACCACATCTAAACAACCTTTGAACACATCTTGGGCTGGTGACTCAACCTGGGCAGTCCATTCCAGTGTCTGACTGCTCTTTTTGTGAAGAAACTTTTCCTTGAGCCCAGTCTAAGCTAAAATTAAACCAGATAAATAAATGCAGTTCTGCATTCTGACTTCATTGCTGTCCTCATTTCACTTCCTCTCTGTCTCCATTCAGCAGTCACCAGGCAGAAGTCTTCCTGAAGAGGTAAGGAAGCAATAGCACTTTGGTGGAAGTGTGATAAGACCTGAATGCAAGCCTTTGCAGAGCTAAACCTGCAGAAGGCTCACCTGGTGACAGCCAGCTTTAAGAATAACAAATCAATAATGTCCTCTACGAGGCCCTTACAAATATCTACAGCCCACAGCTATGCATCTTTCTCATGCTGACCATCTCCAGTTTATCCATGAGCATTTCTGAGGGGACAGTCAATGTCTGTAATCATCTTTGAAGTGATGCAGAACTACTCAGAGATTCAGACAGTCCAAATGAGATTCTAGGTGACAGTGAGTTGCCCTGCTGAGCTCTGAGCAGATGAAAAGCAAATGGCTAGAAAAGCTCTCACCACCAACTAGCATGGCAGGTGGTGATAATGGCCATGGAGACATCTTCCTTATGTAGGAAAACCAGTGCTAGGGGTCAGCTTTTCCTAGAATTTAAGTTTGTAGCTGGAGAAAGAAGGTAATGCCTTAGAAAGGGTCTGCCAGCAGCTTGACTGGTCCTTCTGGTCTTTAACAGTGGCAAAGAGCTCCAGGCCAGGTGTTCTACAGCAGACAGATCTCTGCCCATCATCAAACAAATACTTCACCAGATAGAGCTAACAGCAGGTGTGAGTCTATTTGTTGGAAGGATCCTAAAAGAAGCTGAAAAAAAAAAAACAACAACAAAACCCCCACAAAACAGCAAACCAAGCCCAGAAGAAACAGCAAGAGTGGTCAGCCCTCCAGGTGCAGCCAGAGCTCACTGCACTGCAGGGCTCAGCATAAGGCTGTCAATTAGAGCAGCCAATCACTGACATGGTCACTGACAGCCTCCAGGCAAGCCACTGTCAGCCTCTCCTTCTTGCTCCCTAGAAGAGAGAACTCCCTTGGAACCAGCTCCCCACAGGCTGTTGCCCATCTGGCACAGCATGAGCTTGGATGGAGCACAGAACACTGGGGCCACTAGCCCAGGCTCCTTCTACCTTTGGGTGCAAAACTCCTTCAGCCAAGGCCTTCCACATGCACACCTTTGGCGTTTAGTTTCTTCTGAAAAGAGCTCTTTCTGTGTGGGGTGAGAGGCAGGCTCTGCACAGAGAAGAGGGTTGGAACACTTCCCCTTTGGGTGCAGCATGCTTCCCGTCACACTAAGATGCCACAGCCTGCCCTGCGAGGAGGCTGGGGTTTGAAGGCACCACGAGTGAGACAGAGCAGGCTGCTTCCATGGTTGCAAGGACAAAACATTTGATCACAGTATCATCAGGGTTGGAAGAGACCTCACAGATCATCAAGTCCAACCCTTTACCACAGAGCTCAAGGCCAGACCACGGCACCAAGTGCCACGTCCAATCCTGCCTTGAACAGCTCCAGGGACGGCGACTCCACCACCTCCCCGGGCAGCCCATTCCAGTGTCCAATGACTCTCTCAGGGAAGAACTTTCTCCTCACCTCCAGCTTAAATCTCCCCCGGCACAGCCTGAGGCTGTGTCCTCTTGTTCTGGTGCTGGCCACCTGAGAGAAGAGAGCAACCTCCTCCTGGCCACAACCACCCCTCAGGTAGCTGTAGACAGCAATGAGGTCTGCCCTGAGCCTCCTCTTCTCCAGGCTAACCAATCCCAGCTCCCTCAGCCTCTCCTCGTAGGGCTGTGCTCAAGGCCTCTCCCCAGCCTCGTTGCCCTTCTCTGGACACGCTCAAGCATCTCAATGTCCCTCCTAAACTGGGGGGCCCAGAACTGAACACAGATGTGCAGATGTGCAGAAGTAGCCAGAAGTTTTAGACAAGCTAGATGAATAGAAGATGTCTGATAAGAGAAATGCAGAAGGGTCTCAAAGTTGAGGATGAAGCATTAACCATGCCAGCTCCTGCAAGGTCATGGCCATAGTGTGCCAAGGAAGGGGCAGCATCCTGCCCACTGAGTGCTGAATCATAGAATTGTTTCAGTTTGAAATGACCTCTAAGATCACCAAGTCCAACTGCCAACCTAAGAACACCATGTGTTGAACACATAACAAACCCAGGAGTGTGGACATTTCTGTCACTGCACGGTTTTTCCCTCACTGAGCAATCTTGTGGCACTCCAGTTTCTTGGCATTGCATCTAATCTAATTTCCATGTGCCTCCTGGAACAGAGTTCTTACTGCAAGCCTGAAAATACAGACAGACCCCACCAGGTCCATGTTGCCCAGGGTTAGGTCTTCTCCTGTACTCAACACTGCTCAGGACACACCTTGAGTACTGTGTCCAGTTCTGGGCTCCTCAATTCAAGAGAGATGTTGAGATACTTGAAAGTGTCCAGAGAAGGGCAACGAAGCTCTTGAGGGGCCTGGAGCACAGCCCTGTGAGGAGAGGCTGAGGGAGCTGGGGGGGTGCAGCCTGCAGAAGAGGAGGCTCAGGGCAGAGCTCATTGCTGTCTGCAACTACCTGAAGGGAGGCTGTAGCCAGGTGGGGTTGGGCTCTGCTGCCAGGCAATCAGCAACAGAACAAGGGGGGACAGTCTCAGGTTGTGCCAGGGCAGGTCTAGGCTGTATATTAGGAGGAAGTTCCTGCCAGAGAGAGTGATTGGCATTGGAATGGGCTGCCCAGGGAGGTGGAGTTGCTGTCTCTGGAGGTGTTGAAGCAAAGCCTGGCTGAAGCACTTAGTGCCATGGTCTAGTTGACTGGACAGGGCTGGGTGCTAGGTTGGACTGGATGATCTTGGAGGTCTCTTCCAACCTGCTTGATTCTATGAGTCTCCTCACATCTCCCAGTTACCAGAAAGCAAAGAACTTCCTCTCATTTCCTAAAGGTAGCAGGGCTTGGGCATAGCTTGAAAAACACTTTGCAAGTCTCTGATGGCAGGTGCAACAGAAACATTATTTACTACTTTATTTTCCTGGCAGCTTCCCTAGATCTTCCTTGAAGCAGATGGAGAATGAGCACCACTAACACTGAAGCTGTGGGTGCAATCATTCACACATGCCTAATACTCCTCTGAGTAGCAATCACTTCTGTCAGTACAGAGAAGTGTGCTTACCACTGGCACTACAACAGCCAGAGCCCTTCCCTGACAAAGCACCTCAGAAGGTAGCAATTCACAGGTCAGGAAGGGGTTGGTTGCTACCACCAGCTGTAAGAAAACAGGGCTGAGAGTTACAGTAAAGGAGCAGTGATGAGGAAAAACATGTCAAGTATTTTCCTCTGCACCCCCGGGGGACAGGTCACAGTCCTGTTACCATGAAGCAGGGGGAAGTGAGGAAAGAAGGCTCTGAGGGTTGTAATCAAACAACCTTGTGGGAATGAGGAAATACTCCACATCTTGCAGAATACCTTGAGCAACCAGATGCATTAGAACCTACAAATCCTCAGCACACGACTCACCTTAAAATCCCCCCTGGTACTGCCTAAAATTTCATTTCACAGCCCCTAGCAAGCACTGAGCCAGAGCTGCAGCTTGCTCACCCTGGGAGGGCAGCAGCAGGTGCAGAAGCTACTCCCATGGGACTGTTTCCCTGGGTTAGCCACATGCTGCCCCTATATGGCTAAGCTCTGCCTGCAGCAGGAATAAGAAATGCCTGGATTCACCCAAATCCCTGGTAAAAAGGGTGACAGAACAAACTGAAAGGTGGGAGGGGAATGCTGAAAGCAGTTAGAAAATATTCTTACAGTGCAGACTGCTGTGCCACCAGCTCGGTCACAGCACTCTAGTGCATGCCCTGGTGTACACTGGCATTCCTCCCCTGTGTGGGCAGGGTTCCCAAAGCCGTGTCTCCTTCCACTCATCTTGTGCTGGCCACCCCGGCCAGGCAGACAGGCAGAGCAGCAGCCACCAGCATCAGAGCCTCACTGTTTGGCTGCAAGCACCACGGTGGGGACAAACGCCTACCTCAGCCTTGCAAAAGGCCACGCCAAGAGCTGTTCATGTTCTCTGCTTCCCTTCTCCCTTGGTCTCCTGCCAGCCTCTGAAGAAGCAGGTGCAGGTGACGAAGTGCCCTTTAGCAGGGCATTGCCCAGGTCCTGCGTCCCCCTGTGAGCACCTCCCCGAGGCTGCTCCTGCGGAGGGCAGGTGGCTCCCCCTGCTGGTGGCTCCCCCTGCTGGTGGCTCCCCACCTGCCACCTGCCGCTCACCTGCGGGCGCGGCTGCATGCGGAGCGGCAGCCTCAGACCCCTGCCCTCTGCCCACGGCAGCCGGTCCGGCAAGCACAGGCTGACTCCTGCGCGTACAGCCGACGTGCTCCGGATGAAAAGCAAAAGCAGGGAAATAAAACAGCAGAGAGCATCTAGTTAGCAGCTGCCTTTCATCTCTGCCAGAGAACCTTCGCCCCGCAGCTGAACCTCAGGCCAGGTTGCTTTGCAAGTATTTCTAGGCGAGAGAACTGCTTGGAGATAAGAGAGGTGGTGAGTTACCTGCATTTCAATCAGCCCCAGTGGATGACAGGGCCCTGTTCTTCTCCCCATTCCCACCCCACCTCTCATGCAGTGAAAAACAGGCACTGCCACACCATGCTTTCCCCGAATTCAGGCAACGACCTGCAGTAGAATCCTCCCATGACAGATGGGGGTCTGTAGCAGGGAGCAATTAGATGCTCTGCTAAAGGTCTCACTGCAGCTCTGCAGCAAAGCCAAGGACTGAGTGAAGATGTCAAACAGCAGTAACATACAGACACACACACCCCAGGGGACTATCTAAAAATCAAGGCTATTGAAATTCACCTGGACGATACAGACGGTGAGAAGACAGCTCCCCTGCCACATTTTACCTTCCCCTCCAGTTTTAAAGAGCATATCCCTGTCCATTCCTTCCCTGACCTCTAGTGGTTTAGGCTTTGTCCATAACAGAAGAGTGACTAAGCTGAAGTGAAAAGTGATTGTGCTGGCTCTGGCTGAGTGAAACGCAGTCTTCCCCCAGTGAAAGCAAGTGTGTAAACAGAAACTCAACCCTAGCAGCCTCCTCATGACATTTGGAACTTGTAGAGTTTGAACTAGACGAGCCTGGTTTGTTTTTACTATTTGCAATCCTGCAAAGAGCAAAGAAGGCTTGCAGAGGAAATATTAACCTTGGCTTAGCTCTTTCTAAGCTTACATATGTGCAGGTTTGTAAGGAACCAGTCTGTTCCCCCTGCAGACTAAACGTTGAGAGGGAGGAGAACTGGGGAGGTGCTACAAATCCAGGTAACACAGGCTAGGAGAGCATCCTTAGTTACAACCACCTTATTCCTAGAACCCACTTGGAACTGCCTAGAAAACATCCCTGCATGGGTAGCCAGATGCACACACATCATGCTTTGGTTTTGAGCTCAGATGCACCAATTGAGTAGGATACTTTATGAAGCCTGGACACTCTGTGAAGAAAGAAGACTTGAGCTAGAACATGCTGTATCTCCAAGCTCCAAAATTAGTTAATTCACTACTCCTAAAGACAGCTCTGAGGGCATTGTGTCTGAGCTGCAACACTGTGATACAAGCACAGATGCCCCAACAGAAAGGCAGGAGCTACAAAAGGAATGTGTGTGCTGCCAAAAGGAGGATCTGCCTCCACCTAACTGAATTTACCACCATAAACTGGGCCAAATCCTCCCCTTCCATTTTGTGTGAACAGCTTGAAACAAAAAAAGGACAGGAATGTATTCCCCTTCCTATCTATGCCACTGCAAGTTGTTGAGCGTGAGAGGCTGGAATGGGTTACCCAGGGAAGTGGTTGATGCCTCATCCCTGGAGGTGTTTAAGGCCAGGCTGGATGAGGCTGTGGCCAGCCTGCTCTAGGGTAGGGTGTCCCTGCCCATGGCAGGGGGGCTGGAACTGGCTGATCCCTGTGGTCCCTTCCAACCCTGCCTGATTCTGTGATTCTAAAAAGTAGTGCAGAGCTCTGAATTCATTTGTGAGAAAGCATGGCCAGAATGCAACTGGTTCATAAATGACAATGATACCTTACCAGCAGCAGCCTGAAGCACCTTGGACTTCCAAACCCCTCACCACTGCCCAGCAGTAGGATACTTTTATCATTAAGTACTGAGATGGTTGCAGTTTTGATGTAACAAGAACAGCACAAGCTACAGAGAGAGCAAATGACTGATCTTTAAAGATAATGCTGCTAGGATAATAAATGCCATTTCATTAGATGGGCAGAGAGAAAGAAGAAGATTCTAAGTGTAGCTCACCTGTCCAGATAGCTTGGCCACACCAAGCTTTTAGCTGCACCATATTCTCCTATCGCTTTGGCCTTCAGGGCACCCACAGAGTGGCTGCCACCGCTCTGTAACGGACCCAGTGCCTGCCTAGCCCTGTATGATAAATAATTAACACTGAACATGCTTACAAATCATATTTTCCTTCTGCTGCCTCCATGCATTTCACTCACTGATGATGAGGGACCTCATGGGGCTGTTGAGTAGCAGCACCTCACTCCAGCAGCTGACCTTGACAGCCTGTGCTGTGAGGAGCAGGGGAGCACCTCACACAGTAGGCTTTATGGGAATAGTGGAATTACTCCCACTTGGTGATGCTGACTGATCATTCAGGCTACATGGTCCCTGCCACAACAGGGGACTGCTTTGGGTACTAACATTGTGCAGACAGGACTGAACAGAATCGAATCAATCAGGTTGGAAGAGATCTCCAAGCTCATCCAGTCCAACATAGCACATCAAGCAGACCATGGCACTAAGTGCCTCATTCAGGCTTTGCTTCAACACCTCCAGACACAGCAACTCCACCGCCTCCCTGGGCAGCCCATTCCAATGCCAATCACTCTCTCTGCCAACAACTTCCTCCTAACATCCAGCCTAGACCTCTCCCGGCACAATTTGAGACTCTGTCCCCTTGTTCTGTTGCTGGTTGCTTGGGAGAAGAGACCAACCCCCACCTGGCTACAGCCTCCCTTCAAGTAGTTGTAGAGAGCAACGAGGACACTCCTGAGCCTCCTCTTCTGCAGGCTGCACACCCCCAGCTCCCTCAGCCTCTATTCATAGGGCTGTGCTCCAGGCCCCTCACCAGCTGTGCCTTTGACCAAATGCACTGTTTCCTGTCTGGTTTGTTTAGCAGCTTTATTTCAGGCCAAAGAACAATGAGGATAAGGCTAAATAACAACGAAGATACTTTTCCTCTGCTGACTGGGAGGTGGTGAATCTTTATAGATGCTGCTGTACCCACCGGTAAGTGCTGTTTCCCTTGGGAGTGCTTCCTCTGTGCCTGCTGTGGTCATTCAGCTGGACAAAGGCAGAGTCTGTTACTCTGCAGCTGCTCTGTGTGTGTTCAAGCTTCCATTCACCTACACCAAGCCCTGAGCTCCACCTTCTCTTCAGGCTAGGGACCAGGCTATCAATAGCTTCCTTCTCTTCTAATTAACAGAACTCAAACCAAATTGCTTAGAGACAGTTCAGCCTTTTAAGTTTCTGCTTTCCAGCAGCAAATTAAACCAAAGCAAATTTTCAGTGGAACACATTAAAAGAACCCAAAAGTGTTAAATCTAAGGAAATGTCTGCACTGAGTTTAGCTTTCAACTGAAAAGTGAGTTTGGTTTGATTCTGGGAAGAGGGGCAGAGCAAGAAAACAAGGTAACTTTGAAAAGATTGCCTTTAAATCAATAATAAACTAATAAAATCAATTGATAAATATTAATTAAAACAAAATAAAAGTGAAATAAACAAATTCAAATAAAAAATAAATTGAATAACCCAAATGAAAAAGAAAAGCCCAAATGAAAAAGAAAAGCCCAAATGAAAAAGAAAAGCCCAAATGAAAAAGAAAAGCCCAAATGAAAAAGAAAAGCCCAAATGAAAAAGAAAAGCCCAAATGAAAGCAAATGTTAAAAAATAATGAAGGAAAATAAATTAAACTAAAAATCAAACCAAAATAAAATAAAAATTCAATAACAAGAAAAATTAATTCGACTTTTAAAATAGTTTACAAGAATAATGTGAATGTTAAAAATAATGAAGCATGATAAATTAAAAATTA
Organism: Pogoniulus pusillus; assembly: GCF_015220805.1. NCBI lineage: Eukaryota > Metazoa > Chordata > Aves > Piciformes > Lybiidae > Pogoniulus > Pogoniulus pusillus. Next base: position 7,273,857 of record NC_087290.1, read on the forward strand.
AACCAAAATTTAAAGAAAAGAAAATAATAAAACCCCCAAAATTAATGTGAATGTCAAAAAAAAATGAAGCAAAATAAATTAAATATTAAACCAAAATAAAAGAATAAAAACTAAATAGCCAAAATTAATGTGAATGTTAAAAAAGAATGTAGTATAATACATATAAACCTAAATTAAAAGAATAAAACTGAAATAAAACTCCTAAAATTAATGCAAATGTTAAAAAAAATGAAGTTAAAGTAAAATAAAAATTAAACTGAAGTTAAAAGAATAAAAATGAAATTAGAAAAACCTCCAGATTAATGCAAATGTTAAAAAATAATCAAGCAAACTAAGTTAAAATAAAAATTAAACCAAAATTAAAAGAATAAAAATGAAATAAAACTCCCAAAATTAATGCAAATGTTTTAAAAATAATGAAGTTAATGTAAAATAAAAATTAAACCAAAGTTAAAAGAATAAAAATGAAATAAAACCCAAAATGTGAATGTTAAAAAATAATTAAGCAAAATAAATTTAAAAAAAAAATTAATAAGAAAAAATAATTTTATTTTTAAAAATAAAATGAACCAAATTAAAAATAAATTAAACCAATTTTTTAAAAAGTTTTTTTATTTAAATAAAAACCAAAAATCAATTCAAATTAAAAAAAAAATTCAAATTACAAAATAAACCCAAATCAATTAAAATAATATAAATTAAATAATTTTTAAAAATTAAAATGTAATGTAGCAAAATAAAGTCAAATAAAAATTAAACCAAATTTAAATATAAATAATAAACTCCCAAAATGTATGTGAATGTTAAAAAAATAATTCAACAAAATAAGAGAATAATTGAAAAAAAAAAACAGAATTAATGTGACTGGTAAAAGTAATGAAGCAAAATAAATACAGATTAAAATTAAACAAAAATAAATTAAAATAATAACAATTAAATAATAAGAAGCCTAAATTTATGTAACTGGTAAAAAAATAAAACAAAATAAAATAAAAACTAAACCAAAATAAATTAAAAATATTTTTTTTTCAAAAAACATAAATTCTATTTAAAATAATAACAATCAAATTTAATTTGGTTTAATTTATTCTTATTTTAAAGAAGTTTTTTTATAATTTAAATAAAAACCAAAATCAATTCAGATTTTAAAAAAAAGATGAAAAAACAAAATTCAAATTACAAATTAAATAATAAAATCAACCAAAATAAATTAAAATAATAAGTACTAAATAACTTAGAATCATAGAATCAGCCAGGTTGGAAGAGACCTCCAAGCTCAGCCAGTCCAACCTAGCACCCAGCCCTCTCCAATCAACCAGACCATGGCACTAAGTGCCTCAGCCAGGCTTTGCTTCAACACCTCCAGGGACAGCGACTCCACCACCCAGCCCATTCCAATGCCAATCACTCTCTCTGCCAACAACTTCCTCCTAACATCCAGCCTAGACCTCCCCTGGCACAACTTGAGACTGTGTCCCCTTGTTCTGTTGCTGCTTGCCTGGCAGAAGAGCCCAACCCCACCTGGCTACAACTTCCCTTCAGGTAGTTGTAGACAGCAATGAGCTCTGCCCTGAGCCTCCTCTTCTGCAGGCTGCACACCCCCAGCTCCCTCAGCCTCTCCTCACAGGGCTGTGCTCCAGACCCCTCACCAGCTTCCTTGCCCTTCTCTGGACACCTTCCAGCACCTCAACATCTCTCTTGAATTGAGGAGCCCAGAACTGGACACAGTACTCAAGGTGTGGCCTGAGCAGTGCTGAGTACAGAAGAGCCCAACCCCATCTGGCTACAATATAAATATTCATGACATTATTAATTAAAATAATATTCAAATAAAATCCTTCCTATAGAGGCAAACCTCAGGCTTGCTTTTTGAGGCAGCAAGATATTTTTGGTGTTCACAAGAGGAGGGTTGTTCTACTTGAGAGCTGCACGAAGGCAGAGTGTACCGCACGCTAATTGATTTGCCTAAACATATCACACTGAGCTATAATAAGAGTATTTACAGCAGCATCTCCAAGCTTTCTCTGAACCTAAGCCCCCGTTCTGCTGAGAACCAATAGCTGCACTTCAGCTATTTTGCACCAGGATGTTACCAACTATCTCAAACAGACCAGGCAGAGCAAGCAGAAGCATCCAGAAAAAGGAGTAGGAGCAGATCCGGAGGTCAGGCTCAGTCCAATACGCAGCTCAGTGCCACAAGTGTCTGTGCTTGCTCGTAGCTTGTGAGACCTGCACAAGCAGCTGCTCCTCCCTCCCCCTCCTTAGTTACAGCAGATGCAAGGAAAGAGAATCTAAACCAGTAAGAGAAACATATCTTGCTGTATTTGAAGCACTGTAAGGTCCCTAACTTGGTTACCAGCCTTGTGAGAGCAACTTCTGCTCCTTGTGGAAGCACTTCCACACCTGGCACTTTGTGCCTTCAGTCACAGTGATATAGCCCAAAATAGAAGAGATTTTACCCAGGTTCTCCTGTTTTCCCTCCCCTTCTGCCCATACCAGCAGTGACTGCTCATTGCTCTCTCTGCTCCATTACCTAAAGCAACCTTTGCAAGAGGAACTGGGACATGGGAAAGATTATGGCAGAAGCCAACTCTGTTTTTTCTATCCAGCAATGGCTCCAGGTGGTCAATGCCTCCATCATTTGCTGTTGCCTTAGAAATGGACTTTCCATAATCTCCTTGTACAGGAGATGCAGTTAAAAAAAAAAGAAAACCCACAGACAAGAGAAATGTGGGCAAAGGAGCCTGGAAAAGATGTTTTGTTGCTCAGTAAGAGCAAAACTGGGTCAAAAACACAAAAATAACGAGGCGGGAGGCAGAAAGTCATGGATCAGGAATCCTCCAGAAGTTTAGAAGACTTCTGCTGCTCTCTCAATGTTTTAGACCTCATCTGTAAAGTGAAATGCAGTCACCTCTGGCTCATCTCCATCTGAACTTCCAATCTTAGAGGACTATGTCATGGCTCAACACTGGAGATGATAACAACACTTAGGTCCTGTGTTATGGCATTTGCCCCTTTGGGCACCTGTGAAGACCTTTGGTGTGCCTGAGCTCCCTCCAGGATTCATGCAGCCTCAGGAGGCGCAGGTCTGAGGCTCTGCTCTCCTGCTCAACAGGGATAGGGATGGCTTCCTAGAGCTCACTCCCTCTTCTGGGAAGTTGTGTGTGTCTCCCCCTCCCCATGAGCACATCTGTCCTTTAGGTTCCTTAAAATTTTACAGTGGTGCTTTAATATTAGTCTACCTTCACCCATGACTGTTTCCAGAAGAGGTTGCTAAATTCAGGGTATTTTTCCCTGCCTGGATAAGACCAATCTTATTCTCATAAAAAATAAAGTTTTTACCACATAACTTGATCTCCAGCCCAAGTTTGCAGGAGGGGAAACAGCCAGATCCCTCCAGGCATTTCCAGCTAACATTGCTCAGATCCTTCTCTACATTTTGTGATCATCCTGTAACTCACTTTCCCTGGCTCTTAGAATCAGATGCACAAACACTGCCAGATGCCCATCATTCTCCATTCCCCCTCAGGCAAGGTCCCCTCAATCACAGTTAGAAATCCTGAGAGCCACTTGGTGTTCCTAAACCATCTTATTCCTGCCCCAGTTTGTCATTGCAGGGCTATTTGTGGCCATATGTGCCTTTTGAAAGGGACAAAAGACTCACACTTAGGGCAGAGATTTTCATCTGCTTTGGTTTTTGTTTCTTGTCTCAATTTCTGCTCCAGTTCCCTGCTTTGATTTTAACCCAAATAATTTTAATGGCTCTCTACATATATATATTTAACATATCCCTGGTTTGAGTGAGGGACAAATAGAAATGTCACCTCTGTGAGCCACTCACAGTTTAGCAGCCGACATATGGCCCAACAGCCTGACTCCAGTCCCCTGCCATGAGGACAGACACCCACGCACTGGACATGCAGTCCAGAAGGATCTGCAGTGCCCACATCACACAACCCTCCAAGGCAAGCCCAAAACTTGACAACGAGGCTTCAGCTGCCATGTGTCAAAGAGCACAGAGAAGCTCAGGTCACTGCAGGTGACTGTGGTCCCTAAGAGGACACTGCTGAATGAGTGTCCCCAAGGTCAGGCCACTGCAGGTGTCTCTGGTCCCTAAGAGGACACTGCTGAATGAGTGTCCCCAAGGTCAGGTCACTGCAGGTGTCTCTGGTCCCTAAGAGGACACTGCTGAATGAGTGTCCCAAGGTCAGGCCACTGCAGGTGTCTCTGGTCCCTAAGAGGACACTGCTGAATGAGTGTCCCCAGGTCAGGTCACTGCAGGTGTCTCTGGTCCCTAAGAGGACACTGCTGAATGAGTGTCCCCAAGGTCAGGTCACTGCAGGTGTCTCTGGTCCCTAAGAGGACATTGCTGAATGAATGTCCCCAAGGTGAGGTCACTGCAGGTGTCTCTGGTCCCTAAGAGGACACTGCTGAATGAGTGTCCCAACAGCCCTGGGAAAGTGCCATGCTGAGGGGGAGGCAAGCTCCAAACAGTACCACTTAATGGGAACATCAACCTTTGTTCCTAACCTGAAATTGCTAATCACTCACTGTAAGCATGAATACAACAGAATGCATGGAATCAAAGAATCCTTTTGGCTAAGAGCTTTAAGATCATCAAGCCCAACCACTAGAAAGAGCTCATCCCATATGCTCTCTTGTGGATCATTTTCATCATCCACACCTCAAGCACTTCAGCATCACCAGCAGCAGCAGCCTTTTCAAGAGCTGCAGGCTGGGTCTTTACACATTGAAGCAGGCAGCAGATCTCCTGGTATCACAAAGAGGAGCTACAGAATTAGGTCTGTTAATGCTGCCTGTAAAATTTCACTGCAACAGATTACCATAGAGACCCAGAGTCTGATCCCATCAGCACAGCTATGAAAAGACTCCCACTGGCCTCATTCTTTAAAGGCAGATAGGTTCCCTAAGATTTTAGCATGGGATCTGTCTAAATGCACCTGATGGGAGCACATCTGTCACTCATTAATGCTTTAGAGAACGCCACTTCTCACAGCCCATTGCCTTTTGCTGCTAGATTTCATTGTCTTGCTGTTATCTACACAGGCTTTGTTAACTCAGCTGCTCTCCAGCTCCTGCTCTTGGATGCACTTTGCCTCACAAACACCCAGTGACATTGGTGTCCCTGCTTTAGCAATGGCAGCCCAAAGCACACTGACATCACTGCTGCAGGAGATGGGGCAGGAGCAAGGTACCTTGGTGATGTAGAACAGCTGGGTTTGAGAGACTCAGCAGCAAGTTTTGACAGAGTTGGGCTTCTACATTTAAATGACTACATTTAAATTTCTGCCATAATTCCTTTTGAAAAAAAGGGAATTCTTGGAGCCTACCTGGAAAATCCTCCTGATCCATTGAGGAATCTTCCAGCAGGACACTGCTGTCAGCTGGGGTGTCACTGGCAGGATGCTGTTCTCTCTTCAGCTTTCTGCAGGAGGAGACCAAACCAAACAAGCAGAATTAAGGACATAGAAACTATTTGCTCCCCACTTTTGGTTGGACTTGATAATCTCAAAGGTCTTTTCCAACCACAGTCATTCTGTGATTCACCTTCATACTCCTGGGGGGTGCTTGTTCAGATCATGACACCAAGCTAGGAGCAGGTGTTGATCTGGTAGGAGAGACCTGCAGAGGGACCCTGCCTGCCTGGCTGGATGGGTGGGCAGAGGCCAATGGTGAAAGGCCTGGAGCACAGCCCTGTGAGGAGAGGCTGAGGGAGCTGGGGGTGTGCAGCCTGCAGAAGAGGAGGCTCAGGGATGACCTCATTGCTGTCTACAGCTACCTGAAGGGAGGCTGTAGCCAGGTAGGGTTGGTCTCTTCTGTCACGTGATCAGCAACAGAAGAAGGGGACACAGCCTCAAATTGTGTTGGGGGAGGTCTAGGCTGGATGTTAGGAGGAAGTTGCTGCCAGAGAGAGTGATTGGCATTGGAATGGGCTGCCCAGGGAGGTGGTGGAGTTGCTGTCCCTGGAGGTGTTCAAAAAAAGGACACTTAGTGCCATGGTCTGGTTGACTGGATAGGGCTGGGTGCTAGCTTGGACTGGATGATCTTGGAAGTCTCTTCCAACCTGGTTGGTTGATTCTATGATCTATTTTTGCATGATTGCTTTGGGGTTTAATGCTGATAAAGATAAATTTAATTTCTGCCTTGCTATTCCCTCTGAAACCAAAGGCAGACATGTAAGTAATTTGAAGGCAATCACCTCTTTTCACTGCACTTTCCCATAAAGGAAAGCACTGAGCAAAGAACCATCCATACATCAGTGCTGTAACATCCTCCAGGGAGGTGCTCATGGAACACCAGAAGGCACTGGACTGGATTGCATCCTCAGGACTCTTAGCTTACATGCAAGGCTCCCAAAGACTGCATTTGGGAACTCTTCCAATGAATTAAGAGGTTGCCTGTGGTCACTTCAAAGTGGTACATAGTGATTATTTTTCTTTCCCTTTCCTTGTTTGGATGAGCTTGAGGTTACTTTAGGTATGCTGCCAATTCCCACTCATTAATCTTTTCACCATCTGCTTCTGGTGACTTGTGTGCACCAGACACCTTGGATTTTTACCATCCACAGCTAATGCAACTATCTGAGAGCCCCTTGCTCACTCTCCTCCTTTCCCTTTCTTCCAATCCTCAGCAAGGAGAAGTGGGAGAGGATAAACAACAAGAGTGATCCTGTTTTTCACCAGATAGTTTGACTCAGCATCTCAGAACCTGCACCAACACATCATGTCATGGTGCAGCAGCAGCTGTTAGCCTGTTGTGGTTGTATTTCTATCATTTTTCCCTGGTTTTAGAATCACAGAATCAACCAACCAGGTTGGAAGAGACTTCCAAGACCATCCAGTCCAACCTAGCACCCAGCCCTGGCCAATCAACCAGACCATGTCACCAAGTGCCTCATCCAGTCTTCTCTTGAACACCACCAGAGATGGCAACTCCACCACCTCCCTGGGCAGACCATTCCAATGCCAATCACTCTCTCTGGCAGGAACTTCCTCCTAACATCCAGCCTAGACCTGCCCTGGCACAACTTGAGACTGTGTCCCCTTGTTCTATTGCTAGGTGCCTGGCAGAAGAGACCAACCCCACCTGGCTACAATCTCCTTTCAGGTAGTTGTAGACAGCAATGAGCTCTGCCCTGAGCCTCCTCTTCTGCAGGCTGCACACCCCCAGCTCCCTCAGCCTCTCCTCACAGGGTTTGTGTTCCAGGCCTCTCACCACCTTTGCTGTTCTTAAAATATTATCCCTCAGTTTTGTTGCTAACAGCCATAGTCCAAGCCCTTTCCACAAGAGGAAACTCATGTTCACTAGGAGCTGTGTAGAGCAGTGCCATCATCATCAAGACAGAGCCTCACAGATTCATAGAATGATAGCACTTGGAAGGGACCTTAAAGATAATCCAATCCCAACTGCCTCCTGGCACTGTCAGGGATACCTTCCACTAGCCCAGGCTGCTCAAAGTCTCTCCCAACCTGGCCTTTAACACCTGCAGGGAGGGAGCATCCATGACCTCCCCGGGAAGCCTTCTCCAAAGAAATCTTTCACATCTTTGAGACAGAAGTCGAGTCCACAGCATGACTTTCTGCCCTATGTAGGCACAGCTACAAGGACCCACAAGGAGACAGTTTTCTAGATGAAGCTAACCCAGCAGTAAAAATACAATAGAAAAGAAATGTGTGGGATGAAAGGGGGCTACTGGATCCACACCAAATAAAGGAAAAGATGTTTGGGATATCCCAGTCCCAGATGGACCACTGGTCACCAAGGCTGAGGTCACAGACACTCAATGTTTGGCACCTTTGTTTGAACACTTGGGATTGAGTTCACATTGCTGCTCAGGTCTGTGTGCTGGCTGGAAGAAAGAGCCCCCAGGGCCAGTAAGAGGTACCAAGGGTGGATGCTTTGAAAAATAAATGCAAAATAAATATATGAAAAGCTTCTTCCTGTGTGTGATCTTCCTGCCAGAGAGTTAATAGAGCACAGCTAGCCCACTGGGAGTCTGCTCTTTAGCTGGCAGACCATGCCAGAGCCGTTCCATCTGCTCACAGAGTGGAGCAGCACTTCAAGCCAGAGCAAGAAATACCCCTCAGATTCAGATCTGATGGCACTTCAGCAAAGCCTTAGGGTCACTGCTGAGTTTTGAGGTCCAAAAAAGCTGCTGATCACACCACAACAGACAACTTCATCCTGCAACAAGACCTCTGTGCAGAAGTCAGAGGAGCTGTTATATACCTTATTAAAAAAGAAAACCCAAACCAACAATCCAACTGCATTTACAGGTTGGAAACAGCCCAGATGACAATTCAGGTCTAGATTCCCTTCACTTCAAGTCTGTGCACATGTTCTGACCTCAGTGAAGTAGAAACATTGCCAGTGGAAAGCTTTACCTTTGTATACATAGGGACAGAGAAGACAGCTCTGCAAAAGACACAAAGCTTTCACTTCATCCAGACAAGGAAGAGCAAAATTCAGTGTTCAATACTAAGTGGATGAGGTTTGGAGGTGGTTGTCTTCTTTGTATTTTTTAAACAATTCTGCTTAGTCTTTGGACTTGGTGATCCTGAAGGACTTTTCCAACATGAACATTTCTGTGATGCTCCTTATCAAAACCAAAGGCAAGCTGTGAAGGTGTGCATTTGTCTCATGAGGTTCAACAAGACCAAGTGCAAGGTCCTGCATCTGGGTCGAGGCAGTCCCAAGCACAGATCCAGGCTGGGCAGTGAGTGGCTGGAGAGCAGCCCTGAGGAGAGGGACTTGGGAGTGCTGCTGGACCAGAAGCTCAACAGGAGCCAGCAGTGTGCACTTGTAGCCCAGAAAGCCAACCAGAGCCTGGGCTGCAGCAGGAGGAGTGTGGCCAGCAGGTTGAGGGAGGTGATTCTTCCCCTCTACTCAGCTCTGCAGAGACCCCACCTGGAGTACTGCATCCAGTTCTGGAGCCCCTGTTACAAGAGGGATGTGGAGATGCTGGAGTGTGTTCAGAGAAGGGCCAGGAGGATGCTCAGAGGGCTGCAGCAGCTCTGCTATGAGGACAGACTGAAGGAGTTGGGGCTGTGCAGGCTGGAGAAGACTCCATGACTCCCAGGTGACCTTCTTATGGTCTTTCAGTATCTGAAGGGGGCCTATGAAAAAGCTGGGGAAGGACTTTTTATGCCCTCAGGGAGTGACAGGACTAGGGGAAATGGAGCAAAGCTGGAGGTGGGGAGATTCAGCCTGGACGTGGGGAGGAAGTTGTTGAGCATGAGAGTGGTGAGAGCCTGGAATGGGTTGCCCAGGGAGGTGGTTGGGACCCCACAATTGGAGGTGTTTAAGGCCAGACAGGATGAGGCTGTGGCCAGCCTGCTCTAGGGTAGGGTGTCCCTGCCCATGGCAGGGGAGTTGGAACTAGGTGATCCTTGTGGTCCCTTCCTACCCTGACTGATTCTGTGATTCTAAAAAGTAGTGCAAAGCTCTGAATTCATTTGTGAGGAAGCATGGCCAGAATGCAGCTGGTTCATAAGTGACAATGATACCTTACCAGCAGCAGCCTGAAGCACCCTGGACTTCCAAATCCCTCACCACTGCCCAGCAGTAGGATACTTTTATCATTAAGTACTGAGATGGTTGCAGTTTTGATGTAACGAGAACAGCACAAGCTACAGAGAGAGCAAATGACTGATCTTTAAAGATAATGCTGCTAGGATAATAAATGGCATTTCATTAGATGGGCAGAGAGAAAGCAGAAGAGACTGGAAGAGACCAGAGGAGGACCTCAAAGGTTTCTTCCACCTTCAACAGTTCTACTATTCTATCAATTCCTGCCTGGGACAGGAAACAGCAGAACAATATGAGGACAGTTGGCTTTTTGCTATTCTGATGGCTAAGAGGAGCAGGCAGTTCCTGCCCACTCAATTTACTGAGCTGCCAGGGATAAAAGATCAGCGAAGAGAAGCTGTCTGACAGGCTACAGGTCTAGACCCTGTGCTGAGCTTAGGTGTGGTTCCATGCTAAACAGCACACCTCTGCACTTAAGAGAATAAGAGTTAATAGAGAAGCAGAAAGGGAAGACACAGTTTGCCCTGAAGGCTAAAGGCAGCAGTCAGCCTCTTTTGCTCTGCAACAGCCAGAGGGGTAGCAGGAGTGCCGCTCACAGGCGCAGGAGGAAGAGTCAGAGAATAGATGCTGAGGGAGCTAATCAGGCTGGTGCTAAAATATGCATGGGCACTAAATAAAATATCAAGTGATATAAATACATCTCTGTCCCTGTTCGTGCTGCTCTGCCAGGGAAGCACAGCTGCCTAAATGGCTTCAGCAGGGCTTTCTTCTGCACTGCACTGAAACTCGTGCCTCAGCTGATTACTCTTAACAGGACACAGGAGTGTCCTGCGGCCAGGCACCAATCACGTTAGGTATTTCCCCACACACCTGTGACCCATTAAAGCCCTAGGATTGCTTCTGAGCTTGGAATCTTTTGCAGGTCTTTGCTTTTAAGCAGAGCATTATGAGCCAAGCATTTAAAAATCCCTTCAGTATTCTGCTTCCCATGCAGTGGGACTTCTAAAATCACCATTATTTAGTTTTGCATGGAGGTTTCCAGCTGAGTCTCTCCCCAGGTGCAGGTCAGTGCACATGAAGTGGCAACCAGTGCAAGTGCTGACATGCTCCATCTCTCCCTGTGCCTTTGGACACAGGCTTGTGGCTTCTTGCTCCCCACACAGCACAACTGGGATCCACCACACCTCTGCTCTTTCTACATCAAACCTGGCAAGCAGCTGCTGAGAGCCACAGGCTCCTGACATTTTCACACTGGCATCCTTTTATGTCCCCACTTGGAAGCACAGGACAAAGCAAGGCTGAAACAACTCTACAAGCTCCCTCTCCAGCACAGCCACCCTGGGCACAGCCTTTCAGTGTCCTCCCCCAGAGCAGTGGCTCCTTTTTGGCATTGTAAGGCACTTAAAAGATCATAAAGCCTGGAAAAGACCTCTAAGATCATCAAGTCCATCTGCCAACCCTTCATCACTGCACCCACTACACCATGCCTACATATTTTAACACCTCCAGAGATGGTGACTCCACCACCTCCCTGGGCAGCTGTTACAGTGCCTGACCACCCTTTCAGTAAAGGAATATTACTAATGTCCAAATTAAACCACCCAGATGCAACCTGACCACCCTTTCAGTAAAGAAATATTACTAATGTCCACCTTAAACCCCCCAGATGCAACCTGATGCCATTTTCTCTCATCATATCACTTGTTAGTAGGAAGAAGAAACCAGCACCTACCTTGCTCCAACGTCTTTTCAGGGAGTTGTGGAGAGACAAAAGATCTCCCAGCAGCCTTTTCCACAATAAACAACCCCAGCTGCCTCAGCTGCTCCTCATCAGGCTTGCTCTCATCAGCAACCCAGCTGGCCTCAATCACAACTTGAGTAGCTGCAGTTTTAGCCCTCTGTTTCTAACAGCAGATTCTCTGCTCTTCCTCTCATGCCCAGGTCCCAAGGACAATAACTGTTTTTGATCAGCATCTTTTGACCTCGTGATGTGACTGACAGCTACAGCTTCATGACATTGCAGTTGTTTTTTCCCAGCCCTTCCAATATTGCAGGTAATTAGAGACAGAACAAGGAGGAATGGCCTCAAGCTGAGGCTGGCTGGGTTGGAAAAGCCCCTCAGGACCACCAAGTCCAACCTAGAACCCAGCTCTACAAGATTCACCTTAAACCATAGCCCTAAGCACCACATCCAAACCACCCTTAAACACACCCAGGGTGGGTGACTCCACCACCTCCCTGGGCAGCTCATTCCAGTCCCTGACCACTCTCTCTGTGAAAAACTTTTTCCTAATGTCCAGTCTAAACCTCCCCAGCCTCAGCTTGAGGCCATTCCCCCTTGTTCTGTCTCCAGTTACCTGTGAGAAGAGCCCAGCAGCAGCCTCTCCACAATGTCCCTTCAGGTAGTTGTAGACAGCAATGAAGTCTCCCCTCAGCCTCCTCTTCCTCACACTAACCATCCCCAGCTCCCTCAGTCACTCCTCATCAGATTTATTCTCCAGGCCCTTCTCCAGCTTTGTTGCCCTCCTCTGGACCTGCTCCAGCACCTCCACATCTCTCTTGTATTGCAGTGCCCAAAACTGAACACAGTACTCAAGGTGTGGCCTCACCAAAGCCTAGTCCAAGGGGACAATCACCTCCCTGCTCCTGCTGGCCACAGCATTTTTAATGCAAGCCAGGATGCCATTGGCCTTCTTGGCCTCCTGGGCACACTGCTGGCTCCTGTTCAGCTCCTATTTGTAGTCTATTGTCTATTTCTGCCAGCAGCTCTCCAGCCACACTGCCTCAAGCCTGTAGCATTGCTTGGGGTTGTTGTGACCCAAGTGCAGGACCTGGCATTTGGCCTTGTTGAAACTTAGCCCATTAATGTTGGCCCATTGCTCCAGCCTATCCAAGTCCCTCTGCAGAGCCTCTCTACCCTCATTCAGAGCAACACTGCCACCTAACAGAGGTTTCCAGGCACAGAGATGGCTGAAGACCCCATAGGCAGGGCACCACATACTGAGGTGCTGAGCCCAGCTCCACCTGTTTAATGAGGGTTTGCTGGCCAGGCATCCCAGCCCTTTGGCTACACACAGTATTGTGTTCCTGCATCCCATGCTCAGGCTGAGGGGAGATCTCACTCCACAGCTACCTGAAGGGCAGTTGGAGAAAGATGGAAGGTGGGGGTTTTTTCCCCAGTAACAAGTGATGGAATGAGAGGAAATGATCTCAAATTGAACCAGGAGAGGTTCAGATTGGATATTAGAAGCAACTTCTGACTAAGTTGGAGGAGCCAGGAGCAATGGTTGGTGTTGAGGTTACTATAATGGGAGTGTTGAATGTCTGTTCCCCATAAAAACCTCCAGCAGTACTGATGGGGCTTAATGACAGACCCCTGGGCTTTGTCAAGGACCAAAGAAGAAGATGGGATCACTTCCTCCACAGACTCCTGCTTCACCACCACTGCTCCACTTGCTCTGGTCCCAACGCTCTGGAGGCAGCACTCAGTGCCATGGTTTAGTTAATTAGAATGGTTAGGTGATAGGTGATCTCAGAGGTCTTTTCCAACCTGGTTAATTCTCAGATTCTTCACCAAAAGGGTTCTGAAAGACTGGAACAGGCTCTCCAGGGAGATGGTTGAATCCCCATCCCAGGAGGCATTCAAAGGATGCAGAGATGTGGTGGTTTAGGATTCAACCACCTCCCTGGAGTTGCCCCACTCCTCCACTTAGACCAATTGGAAGGGTATTTCATTCCTCTGCACTGCTGTCTTTAAATGTCTGAGCTGAGAGCCACAACCCACATTACACAAATGAAAAAGGAGCCTGGTGTTCAGCAGTGCTGGCTCAAGTTGGCTTTTAGTGGAGATTTAGATGAAAGCTCACCATCAGCTAAAATGTCTGCTGCCCAGTAGAGTCCTCTTCCAAACATGAGCTTGAGCCATGAGGCTAATTTCTGCAGCCACTGAGAGGGTTTTATCCAGGGTCTATTAGCCATTGTAACAGCAGGCAGCACATTACCATGGAACAACTCACAAGAAAATAGCTCAGATTTACAGTGCAACTGAACAAACTGGGAGAGAAATTAAGTAGCCCCAGGTGTAGCCCGAGCAAGCTCACTGTAACAGGAAACAAGACTAAGTGAAAACTAAGCAGGAATCTCTCCAGGGGCATGTGTTTCTCCTTCTCCTACAGATTTAATAGCTCTTTAGTATTAAGAATTGTACATTAAAGGCCAATTTTTACCAGAAACCCATGGTTGATTCTCTGTAGGTAGACAGAAACAGCATCATGGAATTGTTTCAGTTGGAAAAGAGCTCTGAGATCATCAGGTCCAGGCACCCTCTATGACCACCATGGCCATTCAGTGCCATGACCACCCATTTCTTGAACACCTCCAGGGATGGTGACTCCACCATCTCCCTGGGCAACCTTTTCCAGTAAAATAACATCCATTTGCAACTGATTGAGTGCAGGCACAGAAAAGTGCATTCCTCTATGGGGGCTATTCATTACCTATTTTTTTAGGTGCATGCTGTTGTTTGTGTGCCTCTCTACTGCTGTGAAGGACTAAGAATAGCCACAGAAGCATCCACATGTGTGTGGATTGCAGGCCTGCAATGTCACCATGACATGATGCTTAATCTTAGAATGGTTCAGGTTGGAAGTGACCTCAAATATCACCCAGTTCCAAACCCCCCCTGCCGTAGGCAGGAACACTTCCCACTAGAACAGGTTGCTCAAGGACTCATCCAATCTGGTCCATCAGTCCTGTGCAATATCTTTGTGGGTGCCATGAACAGAAGCATTGAGTGCAGCCTCAGCAAGTTTGCTGACCACACCAAGCTGTGTGGTGCAGCAGACAGGCTGGAGGGAAGGGATGCCAGCCAGAGGGACCTGGACAGGCTGCAGAGGTGGGCACAAGCCAATCTCATGAGGTTCAACAAGACCAAGTGCAAAGTTCTGCATCTGGGTCGAGGCAGTCCCAAGCACAGATCCAGGCTGGGCAGTGAGTGGCTGGAGAGCAGCCCTGAGGAGAGGACTTGGGGGTGCTGCTGGACCAGAAGCTCAACAGGAGCCAGCAGTGTGCACTTGCAGCCCAGAGAGCCAACCAGAGCCTGGGCTGCAACAGCAGAAGTGTGGCCAGCAGGGTGAGGGAGGTGATTGTCTCCCTCTGCTGCGCTCTGCTGAGACCCCACCTGGAGTACTGCATCCAGTTCTGGAGCCCCTGTTACAAGAGAGGTGTGGAGATGCTGGAGTGTGTCCAGAGGAGGGCCACGAGGATGATGAGAGGGCTGCAGCAGCTCTGCTGCAAGGAGAGACTGAGGGAGTTGGGGCTGTTCTATTTAGATAGGAGAGGGCTCTGAGGTGACCTTCTTGTGGCATTCCAGTATCTGAAGGGGACCTGCAAAAAAGCTGGGGAGGGACTTTTTAGGCTCTCAGGGAGTGATAGGACTGGGGAGAAGGGAGCAAAGCTGTAGGTGGGGAGATTCAGCCTGAATATGAGGAGGAAGTTGTTGAGCATGAGTGGTGAGAGGCTGGAATGGGTTGCCCAGGGAGGGGCTGAGGCCCCATCCCTGGAGGTGTTTAGGGCCAGGCTGGATGAGGCTGTGGGCAGCCTGCTCTAGGGTAGGGTGTCCCTGCCCAGGGCAGAGGGTTTGGAACTAGATGACCCTTGTGGTCCCTTCCAACCCTGACTGATTCTCTGAGTCTATGGCCTTCAATACCTCTAGGAGGGCCCTGAATACCTCTAGGAGGATGCTCATGTTATGTTCAGAACACTGAGCTGAGAAGTCTTGCTTCTAGAGCAAAACCTACAGGAGAAAAAGGAGGGGGGGGGGGGAAAAAGGTGTGTGGGGGGAAATATTCTCAAGCTTTACTGTAGCAGCCACAGTACAAATAAATAAATAGAGGCCAAGGGAAAGATGACAAGAGAATACAGCACTGTGCACTGAAGATTGCATTACATGCTTGAGAACACACAGTGAAATACTCCCAGCAGCTCCTTGCCCTTCTTGTAGTGCAATCCTCAGCCTTGACTAAGGTTGAGCTGCAGCTGCCCTGTTCATGTCTGCAAAGGAGAAAGCAGCTGGAGACAAACCCTTTGTGTCCTGCCCAGGAGCAGCCTGTGCTGTAACCCCATCTGCAAGGTAAAGTGTGATGGGGAGCTGCTGCTCCCAGCCTATACAGAGCCCAGGGGAAGTCTGTGTCTGTTGATTTAACTTTTCTGCCTCTCAGAGCTCCCTGTTAACTCCTACACTAATGCAGGTCTGAAAACAGCCTGTGCCAGCAAGGGAGCCAGCACTGCTTACCTCCATCTGTAGCAAAGGATTCAGCATGATTGAAGCACAGCATGATCACAAAATTGATTGAGTTGGACAAGACCTCTAAGACTGAGTCCAACCATCCACCTAACAACACCATGGTCATTAAACTATGTCTCAAAGTGCCATGTTTACACTGGTTTTGAACACCTACCCCTCCAGGACAAAGCAGACTGACTGCAATCCAGGTTCTAACTAGACCAGGTGCACATACCTGAAGTGCTTCAGATGCAAAGAAATGACCCCTTGAGGTGCTAGTATAAAGAGAAGTGTGGATTGAATGTCTCCTTACAAAAAGGAGTCTGGAAGCTGTGTGCAAGCTTGTTCTGTTTCCTTGCCAGATGAGGGACACACCATAGGGCCAGGGAAAGCAGTCAGTAACACTTGGTGTTTGGTCACTCAAAGCCAATGTTCTGCCAGCAGGGATGAAGGTATCCTCCACAGGAAGCTATGACTTCGAGGCAACTAAATAGTATGAGTGGAAGCCACTGCAGAGACGTGTGACTGTCAAAGAGCCACAGAAAAGTCCTCCAGTGCTCCCCATCATACCTCTCAGTGCAGGGATAGAATCAAAGAATCATAGAACTAACAAGGTTGGAAGAGACCTCCAAGCTCATCCAGTCCAACCTAGCACCCAGCCTTGTCCTATCAACCAGACCATGGCACTAAGTGCCTCAGCCAGGCTTTGCTTCAACACCTCCAGGGTCAGTGACTCCACCACCTCCCTGGGCAGCCCATTCCAATGCCAATCACTCTCTCTGACAACAACTTCCTCCTAACATCCAGCCTAGACCTGCCCTGGCACAACTTGAGACTGTGTCCCCTTGTTCTGTTGCTGCTTGCCTGGCAGAAGAGCCCAACCCCACCTGGCTACAGCCTCCCTTCAGGTAGTTGTAGACAGCAATGAGGTCACCCCTGAGCCTCCTCTTCTGCAGGCTGCACCCCCCCAGCTCCCTCAGCCTCTCCTCACAGGGCTCTGCTCCAGGCCCCTCTCCAGCTTTGTCGCCCTCCTGTGGACACTTTCCAGTACTTCAACCTCTCTCTTGAATTGAGGAGCCCAGAACTGGACACAGCACTCAAGGTGTGGCCTGACCAGTGCTGAATACAAGGGCAGAATAACCTCCCTTGTCCTGCTGGCCACACTGCTCCTGAGCCAGGCCAGGATGCCATTGGCTCTCTTGGCCATCTAGGCACACTGCTGGCTCATGTTCAGCTACTCTCTACCAACACCCCCAGGTCCCTCTCTGCCTGGCTGCTCTCAGCCACTCAGTCCCCAGCCTGTAGTGCTGCTTGGGATTGTCGTGGCCAAAGTGTAGAACCCTGCACTTGGCCTTGTTAAATGTCATCCCATTGGCCTCTGCCCACCCATCCAGCCTGGCCAGGTCCCTCTGCAGGGCTCTCCTACCCTCCAACAGATCCACAGCTGCTCCCAGCTTGGTGTCATCTGCAAACTTACTGATGCTGGACTCAATCCCCTTGTCCAGATCATCAATAAAAATATTGAACAGGACTGGGCCCAGGACAGATCCTTGGGGAACACCACTAGTGCCAGCTGCCAACTGGATGTGGCACCATTCACCACCACTCTCTGGGCTCAGCCTTCCAGACAGTTCTTGACCCACATCAGAGTGAACCTGTCCAAGCCACGAGGTGCTGCATTATCACACTTGCTTTGGTTCAGATTTCCACCCCCCCTCCCCCAACATCTGCATTTCTAAAGCCAAGCTCTATAAATGAGAGTTTCTACTACTCCTGTTCCAATTTGATTTACATACAAACCATTACAAACCAAGCCATTACAGGCTATTTGCATACATAATACATGATCTTACTCCATTGCATCCTCATGACCTTGGCTGTTCCCTGGCCAGCTCCACTTCAATAATTTAAACGTGTAAAGCCATATTTTTCATGCCCCAACTATTCTACCCTGCCTAATCCTAAAGTATCCCATTTTCATTAATGCATGTGGGGTCCCAACATAGAACTGACATGTCTTTGGAGACAAAGTTAGCCCAGGCAAAGCTGAAAACAGGCTTGCAGATCACACACCACCTCACTTGAACTGCCAGATGCACTATAAATACAATAGAGACTTCTCTTATCCAAGTCAGTGTTCAATAAGTCACTGCATTCATTGCTCCAACTTCTGTCCAAACCCTAGACAACTATCCCTCTTGAAACAGGCTCATCCATGCTAAGAGTAAACTAAAGTACATCTGAGATCAGCATCCTTTTACAAATTCATAGAATGGTCTGCACTGGAAGCAACTTCCAAAGCTCATCCAGTCCAACCCACCCACTGCAATCAGCAGAGACATCTTCAGCTAGATCAGGTTGCCTCACCTTGAATATCACAGAATCACAGAATCAACCAGGTTGGAAGAGACCTCCAAGATCATCCAGGCCAGCCTAGCACCCAGCCCTGTCCAATCAACTACACCATGGCACCAAGTGCCTCATGCAGGCTTTGCTTGAACACCTCCAGGGATGGTGACTCCACCACCTCCACGGGCAGCCCATTTCAATGGCAGTATCTTCAGGGATAAGGCCTCAACCACCTCCCTGCACAACCTGTTCCAGTGTTCCACTACCCTCATGGTGCAGAACTTGTTCCTAACATCCAATTTAAATCTGCTTTTCTCTAATTTCAAGCCATTGTCCCTCATCCTATCACCACAGGCCTTTGTAAACAGTCTCACTCTCTCCATTCTTCTTGTAGGCTCCCTTCAGTTGTTATTAAATCTCTCTAGAGTCTTCTGTTTTCCAGGCTGAACAACCCCAGCTCCCTCAGCCTGTCTTTGTGTTGGACAGAGGAGCAATTTATTACCACGTTGGTAATAAATCCAGTTGGTAAGAGAAGACTGGCTTGTAAAATGGGTTGTATTTATGAAAACACTGCAAGAGCTGCTTGAATGTGTTGACCTCCTTACCCAGCAGGAGCTCCTTGGATCACATCTTTCAGAGCTTTAAAGCAACCTACTGCAGTGTGGAATCAAATATTCTCTCTGCCTTGTAAGGATGCAGAGGGTCACTTTAAAGCAGCAATAATACAGTCCCTGTCAGTTAAGTAATGAAGTAATTTCTCTTGCTGCTGTCTAGAAAACAAATCTTTCAGCAGTGATGGACCTCATGAGGCTTTGTGCTTCATCAGTCAGGACTTTAATTCTGCTGTTGCCTCGCTCAGGCTTTACCTCTCTGCATATCACAGCCAAGCTTTAGCCCAGAGGTCACTGCATTTTTAATCAACATTTCAAAATCTCTGTGAATGGAAAACATTGCATAAAGTTAATTTTTGTTATTTTTCCCCTATGAACTGCTGCTCTGCTTCTTTAAAAGGTTTCTTTCTCACCCAGCTCCCAGCTCTTACTGATTTGTTAAGTCTAATTAGTCCATGTTCAAATGTGCCATGCATCCATTTGGACACTGCTCAAACCCCACACAGATTTCACATGAAAGTGGATTGTTTGAATTTTAAACACAGTCTGTTCCCCCAGTTGTGACATACTAAGCAAGCTGACAAGCCATTAAAGCCACAAAACAACAGTTGACCTAACAACTTGCAATGGTAGGGAACGAACAAAGCTGTTTGCTTCGTTAACTGATGCTCATAAGAGCTACAGGCACAGGCTGATTCTGTAGCCTTTGATTTCTCCAAGATTTGGGTGAAGTCCAGATGCTAGAGTCCTTTAATCTCCAACCACTGGCCATTCCAGAGCCTCCAGGTCCCCAGAAAGCACTCCAGCCTTCTCTTCTACAGCCACAGAATACAAATCACCCTGCCTGCTTCACCTTTTTAATATTCTAATTAAGTTGGCTAAGCAAATGGCCTTTAAATACATCTTTGAGGGGAGTCTAGACAAGTAGTGGAGACTGTTTTAGCACTATCTTCAGAGCAAGGAGATAGCTTTGCTGTTGCTGTGCCAGTTTGTATTGAAGCAAAGGGCACAGGCTGGTTGGAGCTCAGCAGAAGCAGATGAAGCCAAACACAAGCCCTCACTGCTGCCAGCTGTGGGCAGGCTTACCAAGGCTCTGCCTCTGCTAGGACCCCTACACCAACTAGTCTCCTTTGTGGGGTGAAAGAAGAAATTTGGTGAAATTCAGCAAGGGCAATTGTAGAGTCTTGCACCTGGGAAAGAACAACCTCAGGGGTCAGTATAGGTTGGGGAATGACCTGGCAGAAGGCAGCAAAGGGGAAAAGGACTTGGGGGTCCTAGTTGATGGGAGGTTGACCATGAGCCAGCAATGTGCCCTTGTGGCCAGGAGGGCCAGTGCCATTCTGGGGTGTATTAGAAGGACTGCGGCTAGTAGGTCAAGAGAGGTTCTCCTGCTCCTCTACTCTGACCTGGTGAGGCCACATCTGGAGTTGTGTGTCCAGTTCTGGTCCCCCCCCCCCAAGTTCAATAGGGACATAGAACTGCTTTAGAGAGTCCAGTGCAGAGCCACAAAGATGCTGAAGGGAATGGAACAGCTCTGTTATGAGGAGAGCCTGAGGGAGCTGGGGCTGTGCTGCTTGGAGGAGACTGAGAGCTGACCTCATCAATGGTTATCAATATGTAAAGGTGAATGACAGGAGGCTGGAGCCAGGCTCTGCTGAGTGATACCTGATGACAGGACAAGGGGCAATGGGTGGAACTTGAGGCATAGGAAGTTTCATTTGAACATGAGGAGGAATTTTTTCCTATGAGGGTGACAGAAGCCTGGAACAGGCTGCCCAGGGGGGTTGTGGAGTCTCCCTCTCTGGAGACATTCAAAACCTGCCTGGTTGTGTGATCTGGTACAGGAGATCCTGCTCTGGCAGAGGAGTTGGACTAGATGAGCTCCTGAGGTCCCATCTAGCCCCTGACAGTCTGTCCTTCTGTGAAGGAGCAGCCACGTATGGCAGCCTTTCAAGCTTCACCCATTGCCTCTGGCACACCAATCTATGGACATTAGCTTGTCTAGACTGGGAATGTATGGAGTGGTAGCTGGGCTATTGATGTTAGCATAGGACAAGTGCATCTGAAGAGATGCATTAAAGCATGCTCTGCCTCTGCTAATGCACTTCAGCAACCCAGCACAGACATGGCCTCTTTGAGGCAGTCTAGACAAGGACACAGAGATTCTTTGCAATCTGGGGCTGAGCACTTACCATTAGTTTCCCAGAATGGCAGTAGCTTTATTTCAGTTCAGCACAACAGCACCTTCCAAACACAGCAACCTGTGAAACAAACGCTGCAGGGTTTATACCATAGGCCTGATGCCTTTGGCAACGCTTCCTCCTCCAAATGAGTGCAGAAACTAGAGGAGAAGCATCCATCTAAACAATGGCAGCAATCCAGGACAAGAATGATTAGTAAAATTATCTTAAGGTGGGAAAAAATAAAATGCAGGACAGCCAAGTTTGTGGCAAATAACCACAACCTTCACAGCCCCAGCATTTTGGCACATGCTATGCTTCTAGAATGCCAGCCAGTTTGGGTTGAAATCTCCTCTTAGCTCACCTGATAGCTGAATGGGAAAGAGACTGCACAGACTTTGCCCAGAGAGGTTGATGGAGTCTCCTTCTCTGGAGGCTTTCAAAACCCACCCGTGTGCCTTCCTGTGTGGCCTGCTTTAGGTGACCCTGCTTTGGCAAAGGGGTTGGATTGGACAATCTCTGGAGGTCCCTTCCAACCCCTAACATTCTCTGATTCTGGTGGGGTCCCTCTTTGGCACAGAAGGCAACAACTGTAAGCAAGGGGTCAAGTAGATTGGCTGGACACCTCATGAGCAATGGTCTGGTCCACACATGCTTCATGCTGCTGTTTGCTGTGGTGCCAACTTCTGTGTGTCTGAGCTCATCAGAATCACAGCCACAAGGTACATCTTCAAAAACAGTGATTTTCCTCTTCCTGCACATTCATGCAACAACTGTTCAAGGCCAGGTTCAACAGGCCTTTGAGTAACCTGATCTAGTGGAAGAGGTCCCCATCCATGGCAAGGAGGTTGAAACTGGATGATCTTTAAGCTCCTTCCAGCACCTACAAAACCAAGGAGTGCTTTGTCTCCTTCCAGAACTGCTGCAGAAGCATCTGTTTTGGAGTATGGAACACCTCTGTTAGCAGGCAGGGAACAACAAGCATTAGGTGCTGGCAACAGGAGTACTTAGAATTTACCACTAGAACTAGAGGTCTTGAACAGTCAAGCAGCACAGAATCACAGAACAAATTTCACCTGCAGTTGGAATCACAGCAAGCAGCACATCTGCTAAACACCTTTGCTTTCAGCATGGTGTTTCATCCAATACATTTGATGCCAATTAAGGGCAGCTGATGTCTTTTGATCTATTTTGCTTTCACACTGCAACTGCAGAGCAGGCAAAAGCAGCACTAGTTTTGGACACATGCCTGAGCAGATAAGTAAGACTTCCCTGCACTTTCCATGACCCTCTCGATCTTTGGACTCCTCCACCTCTGCTGACTCAGCATGGCAGTGACTGAACACCGTCAGGTAAAATAAGGATTTGCACTCTCAAGGCAGTTGTTTCCCTCTTCCACAACAAAAGTAACCTCCAACTCACAACCTTAGCACACATGCACATATCTGTCTAGCAATCCAGACTGGGTTTGACACCATATACTGCATGACAACACATTATTCCAGAGGTGGTGGAAACCCTATGCCTGGAAGCATTCAAGGTCAGGTTGGAAGGGGCTCTGAGCAACCTGATCTAGTTGGTGATGTCTGTGCTCACTGCAGGGAGGTTAGACTAGATGGGTCTTTAAAGGTGCCTCCCAATTCAATGCATTCTATGTTAATCTCATTGCCAGCAGACCCCCAAGCTCCTCCAGAGTTATTAATGATCAAGGAAGCGCTAAACTTTGTGTTGTTGAGCACTCTGGTCAGATATTGTATGACAGTAGAGAGGAGAGTGCATTTAACTTGCACCAAGGCACATCTTTCCTCTCTTTGCAAGGCACGCAGCACAGGCTGGTTGTGTTTTCTGGCTGGTGCTGTGGTGTAAAGCCAGTTCACAGCAGTGGTACAGTGCTGGCAGAGCAGCCTTCCCCACAGAGAGGAGAGCAGAGGCAGGCTCAGATAAGCACATGTCAGAAAGGAACAGGAGCTGTTTCCATCTCTGCTCTTTAAATGTGTTTGAAGAGATGTAAACAGCCAGTGCTGCGAGGAGAGAGCATCCCTCCCTCCTGTGACTAGTCTGGCTGCTCAGGAGTCAGCAGGCAGCCCTCCAGAGCACACTGGAACATCTTGAGCTTTCAGCCTGCTTCCTGCTGTGCTGTCTGCTTTGCTCCTGTTTGATCCTGTCCCCCTCAGGACAGCACTCTGTCTCACTGCTCCTGAAAGCAACCTGCGCACAAGGAGCAGAAGGGCTAAGTCCAACCGTGCGAGCCAACAAGTACCATCTGCTGGGGAGCAAGAAAGGAGCCTGGCAGGACAATTGTCCTGATATCCAGTAACAAGGCCTCATGCAAACCCCCAGGGCTTGCAAACACAGAATCAGAGGAGGGCAGACCTTTAACAGCAACAGGAGAGAAGGCAAGGTTGGACGTGGCACTTGGTGCCATGGTCTAGCCTTGAGCTCTGCGGTGAAGGGTTGGACTTGATGATCTGTGAGGTCTCTTCCAACCCTGATGATACTGTGATACTGTGAAACTCAAGAGTATCTACTCTGCCCTGGTGAGGCTCCCATCTTGAGTACTGCATTCAGTTTTGGGCTCCCCAGTGTAAGAGGTACAGGGATCTGCTCAAGAAGAGTCCAACAGAGGGCAGCCCATTCCAATGCAAATCACTCTCTCTGACAACAACTTCCTCCTAACATCCAGCCTAGACTTCCCCCAGCACAACTTGAGACTGTGTCCCCTTGTTCTATTGATGGTTGCCTGGTAGAAGAGACCAACCCTCACAGCCTCCCTTCAGGTAGTTGTAGACAGCAGTGAGGTCTGCCCTGAGCCTCCTCTTCTCCAGGCTGAACACCCCCAGCTCCCTCAGCCTCTCCTCACAAAGCACTGGCACAGGCTCCCCAGAGAGGTTGTGGGGTCTCCTTCTCCAGAGCCTTTCAAGGCCTGTCTGGATGTGTTCCTCTGTGATCTGTGTTAGACAGCATTGTCCTGCTCTGCAGGGGGGTTGGACGCAATCTCTTTGGGTCCCTTCCAACCCCTAACATCCTGTAATCTAGATGCTCCAGTGCACCGAGATTCACAGAGATCAGAGAAAATGCTATGTGTGAGAGGATTATTCAATCATTTAAGGTTAGAAAAGACCTTTAAGATCATCAAGCCCAACCATCAACCCAACAGCAGCATGCCTCTAAACCATGTCCCAGAGTTTCATGTCTACATATTTTCAAACTACCTCCAGGATGGTGTCTCCATCATCTCATGTTCCCTAGCCCAGCTCTCCTCTGAAACTGAAGTCAACAGCCTCTGTTAGCAGGACAGATCAACAGGAACTCTAGATTGTTAATACTTCCAAAGGCCTCAAATTTTCCAAGGGTGCCAAGGAAAAATATACCATCCTCCAAACCCATCACAGAGGGTTTGCAGATAAAAATGCTCTGAAGGTCATTCCCCAGAGAGCTCAGTATTCCCTATGCCACACTACTGAAAATACCTGGCACGTGTTTAGGGTAATGGAGAAGACATCTTCATAACACTGATGCCAAATGCATCTGCTGCACTCTTGGTAACAACTACACCTTCCTGTGAGAACACAGCAAGCAGGTATCAGAAAGCTTGTAGATAGCAAAATAGCTCAGACCTGTAAGCTAATGAAGTCCTGGTGCTGATCAGAAGAAAACCTGCAGCAGACAATTGTTAGATAGTCACTGAATCACAGACAAATATTACCACAGGTTCAAAGGTGGCATCAGGTTGCAAGGGACCCTCGAAGGTCATCTTGTTCAATCCCCCTGCAGTAAGCAGGGATATCTTTAACTAGATCAGGCTGCTCAGGGCCCCCAAGTTTAACCTTGGGTGTCTCCAGAGATTGGGTCTCCACTAGGTCTCTGGGCAACCTGTTCCACTGTCTCAACATCCTCATAGTAAGGAACTCCTTCCTGATGTACAATCTAAATCTCTTCCACTCTAGTTTCAAATCATTGCCCCTAAAGGAGCAGCCTCATGGTCAGTAAGCAGTAACAGGCATGAGAAGAGAGCTGAGATCACTGATTTCTGCCCTCATTTCTCTGATCAAGAAAACCTTTACTTATGAAGCACTGCAGCTGGTCCCATCATGCAGTGGCACAACTGAGTCAAGAGAAGCTGCTGCAGGGAACAAAAAAAGGAGGCTGCAGAGTGAACTTGAAGAGGTGCTCTGACTACCATGACTACCACCAACTTAAATGAAGAGATCAATCCCATTCTCATTCGCACTGTACGCCCACAAAAGCTTGTGCATGACACAGAGCAGCCTCTTCCCTTTTTAACCAACATCTGGAATGCAAATGCAATTCTTATTTTCTCTTTTGAGAGCTCAGTCCAAGATTGGAGGAAGACTGCAAAAATTAACTGTTCCAGTTTGTAACTCACCTCCATCAGTGATATCCTGAGGCATCAACTTAGGTTACCTGTCCTTCAGTGCCAGGTACTAGGTGCACTCCTCTACACATGACTGCTACTTCTCTGCTTCCCTAGACAACTTCTGCTTCACCAAAAAAAACACAGGCCACCATCCTGTGTGCTGGGCATCACAGCAAGACACTCCAGCTCCCTTTGCCAGCCAGAGGTCTGACAGCAGCAGTGCATTTTTAGCAAGTAAGAGAGAAAGGTGAATAAACAGCACACCCCAGGGAGCACTTCCACTGGGCCCTTACCTCTTTGCAGATACAACAGGTAGAGCATGTCCAGACTCATCTGAGATTGCTCACTGCTGCTCTCACAGCTTGTTTCAAATGGTTTATAGAGCTCAGAGAAGAGTCTGATGAGTAAGAAGCAGCCTACGCACTGACAGTTCAACCAGAGCAAGCTTTGCATGGCACACACTAAGCAATGGCTGGAGAGCAGCCCTGAGGAGAGGGACTTGGGGGTGCTGCTGGACCAGAAGCTCAACAGGAGCCAGCAGTGTGCACTTGCAGCCTAGAAAGCCAAACACAGCATGGGCTGCATCAGAAGAAGTGAGACAGCAGGGTCAGAGAGGTGATTTTCCCCCTCTACTCAGCTCTGGTGAGACCCCACCTGGAGTACTGCATCCAGTTCTGGAGCCCCTGGGACAAGAAGGATGTGGAGATGCTGGAGTGTGTCCAGAGCAGGGCCACGAGGATGCTGAGGGCTGCAGCAGCTCTGCTGTGAGGACAGACTGATGGGGCTGTGCAGTCTGGAGAAGAGAAGGCTCCCAGGTGACCTTGTGGCCTTTCAGTACCTGAAGGGGGCCTACAAAAAAGCTGGGGAGGGACTTTTTAGGATATCAAGGAGTGACAGGACTAGGGGGAATGGAGCAAAGCTGGAGGTGGGGAGATTCAGCCTGGATATGAGGAGGAAGTTGTTGAGCATGAAAGTGGCGAGAGCCTGGAATGGGTTGCCCAGGGAGGTGGCTGAGGCCCCATCCCTGGCGGTGTTTAAGGCCAGGCTGGCTGAGGCTGTGGGCAGCCTGCTCTAGGGTAGGGTGTCCCTGCCCGTGGCAGAGGGGTTGGAACTGAGTGATCCCTGTGGTCCCTTCCAACTCTGTTTATGATTCAACTGAGATACCAGCAGCCTTCACCCCTGCCCAAATTCACATGGCATCACAGCCTTCAGCCTACCTCGCTCACCTCAAGAGCCTCACAGAGAGCTGTGCTTGCTTTGTCCTGGTTTTGCAACCAGTGCAAATATGACCAGCAGGGAGATGTCAAATCTCCAATACCAAACTTATGGCACTATGAGATGAATCAAACTTAAATTGGATCCAGGGTAAAACCATAAAAAACACAACTTGTCCTACCTACATCTACCTCAGGCACCTTCACCTGCTACAGAAACACCTCAGTGTTCTCCTGGCAGGATTCAGGGGATAAACTATCTCAGCAAGGCATGATTAGAGACTTTGAAGCTGGAAAAGCTCCATGACTGCTGAAGGGGATCTTCCCATTCATCCTGATGGCATTCACTGCAGGGATCACTGCTAGAAACAAACAAGATGAGCATTGGTGTAGTAGTGACAACGTTTGTAATGGTTTAAGGGCTTTGCATCACAGGCCTGCTGTGGAAACAGCTCTGCCTGGGAACAGCAGTGGGGAACAGTCCTGAGGTTTTAAATCTACAATGCTAAAATGTTTTTCATGTCACCTGGTTCATTACCTGACCTCCAAGGAGCCTTGCTGCCAAAGAATTGATTTGTTTGGAAAAGACCCTTAAGGCCATTGAGTCCAACCATTATCTAGCTCTGCCACCTCCACTGCTAACCTATGTCCCTCAACACCACATGGCCACTCACAAGCACAGAATCATAGAATCAGTCAGCGTTTGAAGGGACCACAAGGATCACTCAGTTCCAACCCCCCTGCCATGGGCAGGGACACTTCACACCAGATCAGGCCAGCCAGAGCCTCATCCAGCCTGGCCTTAAACACCTCCAGGGATGAGGCTTCCACCAGCTTCCTGGGCAACCCATTCCAGGCTCTCACCACCCTCATGGTGAAGAACTTCTTTGTAACATCCAGACTGAATCTACCCATTTCTAGTTTTGCTCCATTTCCCCTAGTCCTGTCACTCCTTGATAGCCTAAAAAGTCCCTCCCCAGCTTTTTTGTAGGCCCTCTTCAGATACTGAAAGGCCACAAGATGGTCACCTTGGAGCCTCCTCCTCTCCAGACTGAACAGCCCCCAACTGCCTCAGTCTCTCATAGCAGAACAGCTCCATCCCTCTGATCATCCTTGTGGCCCTTCTCTGGACACCTTCCAGCATATCCATATCCCTCTTGTAATAGGGGCTCCAAAGCTGGACACACTACTCCCAGTGGGGTCTCAGCAGTGCAAAGCAGAAGCATTTGGACTGGGGGGGTGATGGGGGGGGTGTGTGCTTTGCTACAGAGACTTGCTCTGGGAAATCACTTGATGGGGAAAAAAAATCTTCCATGGAAGGAGATTCCCAAACCATCCCACCCTGCCCTTCACTTACCAGAAAAGCACCTTGGGGAGGAAATGGAGTTAAACAAAGGCTGCAGCAGATGCAACATGAGACACTTTCCACTGCACCATGCAGCCTCGTTTAGCTAAAGTCACAGCAGGAGTTAAACGAGGTGCCACAGAAAATGGGCTGGTCAGCCAAACAAGGGTTTGGGGTAGTATCCTAATTCTTGAGCACAGCCTGTTGAAAGTGATCTCCATATGACAGGAAAGCTCCCCAGCAGATGGGAAGCTGGCACATTGCTTTGCTAGCTGCAGTCCAAGGACAACTGCCATGGAAAACAGTTCTGCAGCAGCACAGACAAATTAAATCCACAAACTGCAAGTATAATTAAAAGGGTTGGAGGGATTGGTTATCAAGGGAGAACTCCAAGGTGTATGTGGAAATGTTTAGGCTAACACATAGGAGTTGTGTGGCAACACTGAAATGCGAGAGGGATGAGTACTGGGGAAAGAACAAACTCCTGGTGAAATCCACAAGGCTGTTTACTAAAGCTACAGATACACTTAACTAAGATAATTAAAAGCAATCAGCAGACATGACATAGAAAGGGAAAAAAAGATTATAGGCAACAATCTGGCAGCAGCAAAGATTAAGTGATCCAACATAAGTTTGCATAGCTAATTATAGACTAGAATCATTAAGGCTGGAAAAACTCTCTGAGATCAAGTCCAACCATAGACCTAACATTACCATGGCCACTAAACCATGTCCCCAAGTATCATGTCTACAGATTTTAAACACATCCAGGGGTAGTGACTCCCCATCTACCCTGGGCAGCCTGTTCCAATGCCTGAACACTCGTGCAGTAAAGAAATGTGTCCTTATATCAACTCCAGTCCTCCCCATTTTGTCATGTCCTGTGGCTCATTACATGTGAAAAGAGACCAACCCTCACCTCACTACAACCTCCTTTCAGAGAGTTGTAGAAAGCAATGTGGTCTGCCCCCAGCCTCCTTTCTCCAGAAAGAAAATAATAGTAATAATAATAATGATGAACAAAGACAAACTGAAGAAACCTAGATGAAAGACTGGGACCCAATGATCTTGAAGGACTTTTCCAGCTGAAGCAATTCTGTGATTCTATCAAAGTCAGCACATAGAATCACAGAATCAGTCAGGGTTGGAGAAAACCACAAGGATCAGCCAGTTCCAACCCCCCTGCCATGGGCAGGGACACCCTACCCTAGATCAGGCTGGCCACAGCTTCATCCAGCCTGGCCTTAAAGACTTCCAGGGATGGGGCCTCAATCATCTCCCTGCCAACCCATTCCAGGCTCTCACCACTCTCATCACCAACAACTTCCTCCTCACATCCAGGCTGAATCTCACCTCCAGCTTTGCTGTCACTAACTGATATCCTACAAAGTCCCTCCCCAGCCTTTTCGTAGGCCCCCTTCAGATACTAGAAGGCCACA